>NW_022196903.1:56271145-56328447 GCF_008632895.1 Mastomys coucha
GGGGGAGGCAACAGGGGTTTGTTTTTGTTTGTTTTTTTGTTTTTTGGAGGGGAAATTGGGAATGGAGAGATTCGCATGTAAATAAAGAAAATATCTAAAATTAAAAAAATTGATATTCATTGAAAAAAATATAATAAGTCAACTCTTAAAAAATGTTTATACTTGCTTGCTTTAGAAAGGACTGTCGACAAAACTTGCTATGTGTCTCTGTGAATGCAAGGTAAGAAAGCCTTCAATCCTATCATGAGATGAGAAGAAGGCATCACCTTTATAACACAGTGGTACAGTTACAGGCATAAAGCTGAGCAGAGCAGCCAGGGTTAGACTCAGCTATTGAATGGAAATAAAGAGGCACACTAACGGCTATGAACTTACATAAGTCTTACTTCTTAAAAATGAGTCTTGGGTTTTAACAGACCTAGAAAACTGCTGGATGTTGCTATGTTTGAGCACCAATGTGAATGAGTCCAGAGTCCTGGTACCAGGCCTTATTCGATAAAATAGAATCAAATAAGGACTTTACCTGTCACGATCTTACATGAAACAGACCTCATTGTACTCCACATTCCCTGTCTAGGAGGTCTCTCAAGTTTCTGATGAATTGAATGGCTTATGAGTATAAGATATTTAGTGGTACCTGAGGTAGACTATGTGTTCTGTAGGGACTGGATACAAAACTGATAGAGGTAGTCTGCTGTACAATGAATTAAGTACCTTTCCTAAAAGACAAAACATCAACAACAAAACCCTAAAATCAGCTCTGGAGACATAGCAGTGTTTTTATGAGATTTCTTAAGCAGCACTTCCAACCATTCTTCTGACAAGCACCTTGCTTTTTTGTAACCTTCCAATGTGAACTTTATGTAGTTCCACTCAATCAACACTAAAGCAAACAAGAATACAATCATTAAGAGCATAAATTGTGTGGTGTCAGTCACAATTCGAAATCATAGCTCTTGCAGTATGCCTTCAGATAAGTCATTTATACTATCCAGATATTTTTCAGTGGGGAAGCGCTGGAAATCTTTCTAACTTGTATCACCTATTCACTTTCACATAGAATTTATTGCTTCTTTTATATTAGTTTTGTAATTAAGTTTGTCTGTTGGTATACCATGGTCATGGGAAACCCAGGGGCAACCCACCTTCTTAGAGGAGAAGGGGAGGAGCTATGTGAGGGATGGATCAGGAGGGGGAAGCAGCATTTGGAATATTAATTAATTAATAAGAAATTAAGTCTGTCTGTGTCTACATTTTAATGTATAATCTCAAAGTATGCTTTACTTATTTTATGGTTTGAAACTTAATTCTGCATCATACAGCAAAATAGTATAATCTATGCCCAATACATATTTAAGTTCCTATTCATATACCATTTTTTGAAACTGTTTTAAGGAATGTGGGAGTTAATTTTATATTAGCAGTAGCACATTAAAAATAATGCATAAAATTGAGAAAATGTTAGTTAACAGTTAAGCACATTTTCAGTTTTCCTTTTTAATAGAATAAAGGGTAACTATAGTTTTAGTGACTCATCATAATGTTTCTTTTAGACTTCATAACTTCATGGAAAGTAAAGCACAGAGTGGAACATGGACTTCTATGGATAAACATCTTTTTATATACCCACAAAGAATGTGTTCTGCTTATGAGTACAAATCTCCATTCATGGCTGCATTCTGCATTCTTTCTGGCTGTTTTGCATAATATCTAACTTATAAGCCTCTCATTGGCATAAACGTTAGAATGTATCATTTTAGAGATAACTATTATGATCAACATTTCTAGGTGCTTTTCTAGGCAATGTTTCCGGTAGTAAAGCCAAGTAAATTCCAAGACTTCATTTCCTCTCCAGGCAATTTAGGTAAGACAGTCTGCTTTGTGATCTGTAGAGTCTGAGACAATTAGTCTTCAAAACAGGGAGAGGTGGAGATGGAATTAGTGGTGGTGCACTCCCCAGTTTAGATATTAATATATAAGTTGTTTTGTTAAGCTAAGCCAAACACATAAAAATTACTTTGCTTTCACCTGTTGAAGGGTGCTAACTGCTAAATATGGTGTTATGGAACTTAACAAAGGAACATTGGACAAACTCCACTGGAGAACAGGAAGGAAAGCATTAGCCATTTAGAATGGAGTGCTTTCAATTGTATTTAAAACCTCTCCTCTTTTTTGCAAACTACACTATACAGTATTAAGATGAACAAACTAAAATCTTAAAAGTATTTTTACATAATTAAAATTATATCTGTCATAAGCATCTCTAATTTTTCCATCTTTATCTCTTTCTGTTATTTGTACATATTCTTGGGAATGATCATAGTTTTAATATCAATGTTTATTCAATTTTTCTAGAGTCACGCATTTCATTGTGCTTACAAAAAGAGAACCAAATAATAACAAAATGACAGTAAATGTGTACTTGTTAAATGAAAAAATGTACCCAGTTAAGCCAGTTTTCAAATAAGAATTATTTCTGCACACAGACTTGCAGGTCATTAGTACTAATTAACTGTGCACAAACAAAAATTACTCAAAGCATATAAACATCCACTAGGTAGAGTGGATTAACAGGGTTGCTTTCAAAGTCACTAAGAGTTAGTGGAATAACACTTACTTCCTGTATGATTTGCTAGAAGATACATGAATAATGATGCCTTTAAACATACACATATGTTTTATAGTTTACACTTGTAAATATTTTTATAGCATGGTTAAAACTTCCATCTAAGTATATGATAAAATAAATTAGTTGGAGGATTTACTATGATTTGGTAGCCTGGATAATTTCCACAATCAAGTAACTTTGTAGACATTTTAGTTATGGTTCTATGATTACCAAAGATAAAAAAAACTTAGTTTAAAACTTAGTTATACACAATGACCAGTTTAAGAATGACTTTTACACATATAGTCATTAGGTTGTACTGCATCCTGATAAACTGCATGTTATATTCAATTATCAATAATCATATCAGTCTTCATTAATTAACTTAGAGGTAAGTTCTTGCTGTGAATAAAATACTCTTTGAAAGTTCAGAATTCGGTCGACCAGAGAACAGTTGGGACAAAATATGCTTGTGTTTGACTACAGGAAGACATAAAGTTCTGCCTCCTTATTGTCTGTATGGTTTCATATCAACACTGTGAAGCTGAATCTGAAAGTCAGTGAAGGCAGTGTATCTGAAACTCTGACACTTTTCATTCTGACTTATGTTGTTAGAGAGAGAGAAACAAAGGTTATTGCTCAAATTTACGTCTACATCCATAGAAAGTAAAAGGAAGCTCAGAAGGGAGGCTAAAACATAGCACCAGAGATTTCTTTTTAAGTTCTCAATCTATTTAAGGCACCCAGACAAACACTTATCATGGCTCGGTTCATGAGAAGGGTCCAGGTCTGAGCAAAGTGCGATAGGATGATCCTCACAAGTCAAATGAAAATAGGACCTAGTTGAATCCCAGAGGGGGGAAAAGACATTTCTGCAACATTAAGCAAAATAATGTAATGTCTGGGAATGAGATTTGACTATTTTCCCAGTTCCCACTTAGCAAGAAGAGGAATTTCAGTACTGGAGATGGCTCAGAGCTTCAGAGCATGTGTTTCTTTTATAGAGCTCTTGGGCTTGGTCCACAATATCCACATCACGGCTCACAACAATTCAAATTCTACTTTAAAGGGATCTAGGACCTTTTTCTGCCCTCTGAGCATATACATGTAAGCAGGCAAAACAGTCATATACATAAATAAAAATAAATTTATATATTTAAAAAATAAGTGACGTTTGATATGGAAACAATAAGTGGTAACCAGAAACAAGCACAATAAAAAGAGATTTTTTTCAAAAGGAGAGTTGGCTCTGTTCTCACAGAGCAGAGACCAGCTATTCTCATTTTATAATCAATATACAATCCTCTTTGCCCTTCCTCTTCCTTTCTGCTTTATTTCTTCTCTGTTTCTCTCCCTCCATGATTCCTTCTTATTTAACTTGTCTTAAAAAGGATCACAATGGTACAGGTTAATGTTAGTCAGAGTTCTTTAGAGGAACAAAGATATATATATATATATATATATATGTATATATATACATATATATATATATATATATGTGTGTGTGTGTGTGTGTGTAGGTATTATATATACTTGGGAATTTACCAATCTACCTTAAAGGCTGTGGTCCCAATATTCAACAATAGTTATCTCATGACTAAAATGCCAAGATTCCAGTTCACAAGTCTGGATGTCTTCAACATAATAGAGAAAGTCTCTTTTTTGGTGTGGGAATCCTGGAGGATTCTGGGATAGCTGATCATCTTCAGTTTACATTTGTCTCCTGAAGAGGTAGGTTCTTATACGGGCTGCAGCAGCAGGATAGACTAGCTTGCCAATGAGAGTGAGGGGCAGTAGACAGAAACCAAAGCTTCCTTTTTCCATGCCACTTTGTTTGGGATGCCACCATCATATGTGATCCAGATTTAGGGTGGGTCCTCCTGTTTCAAATAATTCAATTTTGAAAATCTCCTAAGTATATCCAGCAGCATGAGTTTTAGATGACTCTAGAGGGAGTCAACTTGAGAACCAGTACTAGCCATCAGTCTTGAACATAACCTTTTCAGTAACATTAATTTAAAGACTTTGGCTTCTGAAGTTTTTCTTTTTTGGGCTTTCCACTTTTATCTAGTTCCTTAATGGGGGCCAATTTCTTGTAACATTTTTTTCCTACTATTCTGAACAATATATTATTAAACATCTTTATGATTGTGAAGAATTAATGAAACAGGATTTGCAATTTTATCCTAGCCCAAGATTCAGCATATTAATAGTATTATAGTAAGATTATAAGCCACAAGATTTGTAAAAAATTGACATTTACAGCAAAGAGTAGAATTAACAACAACCCATCTGTCTTTTAAGAAATGGAAGTTAACAAAGAGAAAATTTTTCTCCTTTTTCTATAGAAAATCATGTCTGTTAATTAGCTTCAGCATCATCGAGACAGGAGTGTACTAGGGAAAAGGAAGCCTTCCACTTAGGTTTTTTTTACGTAAATGTTAACTGGATGAAATTCTTTCTCAAATATTTAAAATATGCAATTTTGATTTGAAGCCTTAATCATAAATGTAGACTATGGAACCCTAGTCTGCTTTTAATTCTTAGATAAATCTGTGTGAATAAATGTTATTTAAAAGAAAAGAACTATACTAAAATAATATGTTGGCTTTAGAATTACTAATATTTTTAATAAAATATGATTTTTTATTGAATATACCTGTTTTGTTTTCATTCACAAAATTAGAATTTCTCAATAATGATTGACTACATGTATAAAGAATATTAATTAAATATGACTGTATGTTGTATTAAAATTGAAGAACTGTTTGCAAATATTTCTATATAATTCATAGAAAATAAATTAAATAAAGTTTAGTTTCAATAAATATTTAATCATGTTGAAGTTGTTTTCCCTTTTGGCCCTTGAAATTTGTTTACTGCAGAACTTTTGTGATTGGGGAATAACTTTTGAAGTTATTATGGTAAGTGAGATTTGATTGGTCAATATTTATGTACAAAAGTCAATAGTGTGTAGTAGTTGTGGGTGCCTTAGCTTGACATCTGTTCAATGTGCTTGCTTGTAGACTCAGGAACAATGGTTAATTAAATAACATGCCACATCAGATATTTTCTGTTAAACATGATTTTCAACGATTTACTATTTTTAAAGCTATATAAACTACTAAACAAACATTTTTAAAAGGAAACCTACAGATGCAGATCTAAGGCAGTTGTTGCCCAGAGATTATTAATATAATGTAGACATAATATTTTGCAGGAAATCTAACAGTGACCTCATTATCAAGAATAACAAAACAAAAAACTATATACTCTGCATGCCCACTTCACAGTCAGACAGCTTACATAGGACAGGGCAATGGCTGACTGCAGTCTCTGGCTCCCCTGAAGGCTTCCTGACACCTAATCCAGATTTGCCTGTGCATGCAAAAAAAACAAAACTCCCTGGAAGGAAAATTGTGGAGTTAATTAACAATTTAAAGTGGACAATTTAAATTTTTGAGGCAAGGCTATTGTATTATCTCAAATGACATTATCTATCTGTGAACACACAAAAAAAATATTATAGGAGCAGGCCCAATTCTCATACAAGGCAGAAGACTAATATTACAGTGAATGAATACTAGAGAGCCACGGGATCAGGTTCCACCTGGGGCTATGCTATGCTGCAGGCATGCTTAGTCAACAGGATCTGTTCATTAAAACCAAGTGTATTACATTTCAGCTCTATATCTGTTGCAAGCAACACACTCTCAAAGTTTATGAACAAATTGATTTTCTTTCAAACAGCATCGTTTTCATGAGGTATTTCACATTTGATCTCATTACTCACTGTGCAGTTTGATTAGTTAGGTTCATTATAGCCCTGCAGATAGAAGCAAACTCCAACAAAGGCTCATAAGAAATAGCAAGGAATCCTTAAAACAAATGCAAACATAACTTTTGCTCTTGTTCCACCTTAAGTTCTACTTAGAAAATCAGAACTTTGACAGAAGGACAGTGGTTTTACCAAAACTTTGGGATTCTAATTAGAAAAAAATAAGGTAGCTATTGTTATGGTTTGGATATTGAAATTTCTATGCTAAGTCAATACCTAGGTTGGAGCTACTCTAACTACTGTGGGACTTTAGGGCACTATGTGGTTCCTTAGTCAGTTTGAGACTGGGTCCTTGCGGAGTTCTTTAACATCCCTATTCTTGTTCCTATGGGTTTACCATAGATTAGGGAGACAGTGGTTTCCTCTGTTATTCGTCTATATTAGTGTATTGTTTTCACTAAGCCAACAGCAGCAATAACAACAATAACAAAACAAACAAAACAACAATAACAACTATGGACTTACATTATAAGCTGAAAAAAATCAAACAAGCACACAAATTTGTTTTTTAAGCATATGTGTGGGCATGTGTCTGATTGTGTGTGATTGTGTGCGTGTGTATGTGTGTGTGTGTGTGTGTGTATGCACATGCACACAGTTGGGGATCAAACCTAGCCTCAGGAAGGCTAGACAAACCCAATAGATGGACATTTCTGCTCACTTTTATCCTTCTGTGATATGCCTTCTTCTTCGTGACATTTAAATTTTAGTGGAAACAGTTTAATGTAGCTTTCAATCTTTTGGAAACAAAAGCCTACATAGATAGTAAATGCAAACAAACAATCCCTCCCAATACCTTGATGAAAATGTCAGTAAAATAAATTTATAATTTTATTTATTCTACATATTAACTATATTGCACTAAAGTCAAAAATATTTCTACTAAAATCAATGTCTAATTAGTATATATCTTCAAGTGTCAGAGTGAGGCTGCTGAACTTTTTAATGTGTTTATATGCTCACACCCATGTGGACATTGAAGACCAGAGGAGGATACTGGGTGTCCTGCGCTACCACTATCTGGTTCTTCTCTTCAGAAGGTCTTGCTTAACCTGCAGATCGGATGGATGTCAGCAAGTCCCAGGGATTTTCCTGTCTCCATCTCCTGAGCACTGGGATGATAGTCATGCACAACAACGCCCTGCTTCATATGTGGGTGCTCAGGTCCAAATCATATCTGTACAAACACAACGCACTAAGGTATCCATCTAGCTCCATATCTATTTTCTAAAATTTATGTATTATAGGCCACTTTACTATCATATACTTATATGATTTATGTACTAGTTACATTAAGAAAATTATTAGTTATTAAATAATATATTATCACACGATAACATCTGAGCACTATCAACATGATGTAGCAACATTATGTACCATATAAAATAATGTATACTTAGAATATTCATTCACACTAAAGCTAATTTATATGTATAAGCTTGCTTTCCAGCATAATCTAACATAATTACCACCAGAAATATACTTTGTGGCATTTTCACTGTTATTACAAGTATTACACATGAATAATTTCTATATTAGATAGTAAAACCCATAAAGCATAAACTGGCATAGCCCAAAGCCTGAGTTAAAACACAAGGCGTATGAACAAACATGTTTGTAAGTCAGTTTAAAAAAAAGAGAAACAAATTAAGAAAACATGAAATCAAAGGATTCTTATTTCCATGTAATGTGTTTCCAAGCATGAGTGGCACTAAAGTTCCTACCATCCAATAAACACTTTCTGCAATGCTGTAGGAGTCAAAACTAATATATGAAACACAACAGTCTTCTTATCCACCAATGACAAATATTCTTGACTGCTAAAAACATGTCACAGTCTGCAAAAGGAAATGGAAGATCCCTTCAAGGAGACTTTTAAAACACTGAAAAAGAGATTAAGGAAGACATGGAAGATAGCCAAACCTCCCATGACCATTAGGATGAAAGAATAACATTGTAAAGGTGTCTATCATACCAGAAGCAATCTACATATGGAATACAATTCCCATCAAAATTCCAATGCCATACCTTATAGGAAGAGACCAAACCATATTAAAATGCACATAGAAGGTGCAAATCCTCTTGTTAATCAAAGCGATTCTGAGGAAAGTAAACAGTCTTTGAAGTATTATCATACATTATTTGAATTTCTACCATAGAGCCGTGTTTGCAGAAACAGGATAGTGGTGGCAGAAAACCAGATACATAGATAAGGGGAGACAAGACATTAATATAAACCCAGTTTTAGCCTGACGTTTGACGAGGATTTAAAAATATGCTCAGTGTATATTTTTATGTGTCTGGCTTCCCTAGTGAGAGTATGTAGCACTGAGATTTATTTTTTGAAAATGCACAAAATTTCAGAGTCACCTCTTCCTCACACAGGCAAATGTCACTAGACAGAGCTAGATATTTTATCAGAATAGATATGGATGATAGTTTACAAAACTAATATGAATTAGAAAAGAAGTAATTTTCTATTCCTAACATATAGATGTATAGATGTTCATGATCATAAAATTAAGAGAAAAACTACTTATTAAACAAAGGAGTCTTTTAACCTGAGTTTGACATTGGCTTTTTATAAAACTTATTTCAATTACTGGAGGTCCATAGATCTCCAAAGACCCGATGGAAGACTTGGTCTGATACAGGAGTGTGTTAAATGTGTCTTCTTGTCATTTTAAAAATGCATTTGTGATAGTGAATAGACTAGGAGTATATTCCAACATACAGTAATAGTTGATATATGGTCTGATACAGGAGTGTGTTAAATGTCTTATTATCCTTTTAAAATGCATTTGTGACAGTGAATAGACTGGAAATATATTCCAACATATAATAATAGTTGATATGAGACCATTTATTTTATTCAAGAAGAAAATCTATACAAAAGTTAATAAGATGTATGCATACATTCTATCTAAAATAACTTCTATACTAATGTCTTAAACCTACAATTTTATAATAAAAAGTAATGGAAAACCATTACTATAATTTTTGAGAATACACACACATTAAATTCACAAAATAGGAATATTACTAATGGTGAGAACACAAAATATAAATCTAAGGTTGGCATTTCAGGGGCTGTTCTTGTTACAAGATTTACTAACACTAGTTTTAAATATGAAGAAAGACAAAAATACCCAAATCTCAAACATGTGAACTTTTGAATAGTTCCCTATTTTTGTTATATATTTCCCTGTTTGTTTGTGTATGTATTGTACAGAGTCATATTTTTTTTTATTCAATGAGAATAAGTTTCAAATATATGTATGTCCAAATATATAACTAATTTACTGAAAATGTGTAGTCAGTGGAAGGAAGATCAGATAGATGTTGGAGGCATGAAACTGCTAGTGATTAGTTACAGTTGAGAATGGCTGAGTATAAATTATTTACAGATGATTTATATATGTTAAATAATTGGCAAGATGAAATGGATGCTTTCATGTGAACAGAGAATAATAAAACCACCATTCTGTCAGAAGTCTAGAATTGTCAGAGATGCTGCTTACCAAAGTTAATAGCAAAGAATTGAGCACGAGTACAGACACAAAGGTAGAACTCCTGGGATTTGGTCAGAGCCTATAAGTTTGTTGTTACTCAGAATGCAAATAAAGTCAGAAGAGAATTCTGTCTGAGAAAATGCCTTACAACCAGGGCTTCATATGCACATTTGGTGAGAGCTGCTTGTAATAGACTCAGTCTATTCCTTCTTTACTCCCTGGGTAGCAGCAGGCTGAAGCATGGGTCATCTCAGAGCATAGGCAAAGGTATAATGTTGGTTATGCTACTTTAAAACTTAAATCTGCAAAATCATCTATGATTCTTTCAGCTGTTACCAGAGGCATTACATGGATAATGTATGTCGAGCCGAATTATGATATAGAATCAATATAACATGAATTAAATTGGTCCTACTTTTCATGAGACTCTGCTTCTTCTATTTCTAAACAAGCTCATGTAACCAGAGAGAATATGTGCCATGTCCGGTTTCCTCAGAGTTTATGCACTTGAGGATTATCATTCACTCGGAGATCAATTTTTTTTCTAACACCAAAATGTTGCAGGCACAGATTTGCATTTGCAGTATGATAATTTTCAGAATTCAACAAATTGGATATTTGGGGTGCCCTTGCTACTTCTTTAATGGCACATACTACCATTTATATTTCTAAGGAGAGAAAGCATCATGTGGTGGACTAGTTCACACAATTGCATTGATTTTAACAGCTTTTTTCTGATAATGCTTTGTTGCTTTGGGATGACTTTTTCTGGTTACTTGGAGAAGTTGTTGTGTTTATTTAATCAATCAAATATCATTGCATATCTACAAGTAGTACATTATCATTCCAGATGCAATGGTGTGGTGCTTTGAACAAAATGTGCCCTGTAATCTTGGACATTTGGACACTTGTTTCCCAGTTGGTGACATTGTTTGAGGAGGCTTGGGAAATGCATCCTTGTTTGAGAAAGTGTATCACAGGAGGCACTTTAAGAGTTTAAGAACCAAGTGCCACTTCTGGTTCACACTCTCTGCTTTATGCCTGGAGGTTAAGATGTGATTTTCCTAACTCCCTGCTCCAGGAAATGATGCCAGCTGCCTGTTGCAGCTATCTACTGCAGTGTAGATTTTAGCCCCCTGGAACTCTAAGCTAAATTAAATATACTCACTCTCTCCTTATTTTGTGTGTGTGTGTGTGTGTGTGTGTGTGTGTGTGTGTGTGTGTGTGTGTGTGTGTCCGTGTGTCTGTGTGTGTCTTATGTTGTATTGGTGATAGTGTTTCCTCACATGATATAAAAAACAGAAATAACAGATAAAAACTTTGACTATAAATGGACTAAAAGCACACTTTAAATGGCAGCGGTGTTACTGTCGTTAGGATAATTTCTAATGCATTTAAAATTCTCTTAGACCTAGAATTAACACCTCTTATCCACTAATCCATGGTGTGTGTGTGTGTGTGTGTGTGTGTGTGTGGTGTGTGTGTGTGTGCACATGTGCATGTAACTGGAAGGGAGAGGAAACCTCTTAGGGATTATTCCTCAGTCATAGTCTACCTTGTTTTTTGAGACATGCTTTCTTATTTGCTGAACAAACTGATTACAGGCCAATATGCCTAAAGGATTGACCTGTCTCTGAATCCCTTGTGCTGGTATTACAAGCACAGAACACCTTTCTTTTCATGTGTGTTCTAGGGATCAAATTCAGGTCCTTATACTTGAGAGAGGAGCACTTCATTGAGGTGTCTATCCATCCCCTGCCCCCAGTTTTCTTGAAATTATCTCATAGTGATTTGTAGAAAATCCTGAGGAGTTGGCAGTGACCAGGAGCTGGTCTGATCCAGTCAGTCCAGATGTGCTGTGTGTCTGCCATCATGACCTCGGCCATGTCTGTAGTGCTCTTCTGAGGAAGTCTTCTGATCCACACCACCTTGTTGTTAAATCTTCAACATCTTTGAGTCTGCTCTTCATTTTCTGCCTCTGACGCTCTCCCCACTGTGTCAAAAGACAAAACCTATAAAACTTCTGGTTCATTTTTTTTTGAAATCATTGTATCTTCCTTCATTTTAAGTGACTATTATTGTATTCAATTCAACTGTTTCAACATGAAAGGAATTAACTTTATATTTTAAAAGAGTGATAAATCAATACTTCAATATTTTATTAGTTGCTTCCTGATTTTTTTTAAAGTTTGGCATAGGAATTGGGCCAGTGGGCAGCATTCAGTGGACCCCAGGAAAGATGTACATGGATATAGAAGCACCAAAGTTGTGAATGTTCTCTGTACAAGCAGCTGAGTGAAGATTAGTCAGGTGGAAACAGAATTATACAAGGACAAACTACTTCAAACAGGCATGAATTGTACAAATGAGAATTTCTTCAGATGAGCAACCAAGGACAACATCAGACATTCTGAACAGAGTAACATTTTCATGCTACAAGTAATTGAAGGCCTGAGGCAATGACGAATAATGTGTATTATCTCATATAGCAAGATGACAGAGAAAGAGGGTGGAACTAGGCAAAAGGAGTTCAACCATTAAGTTACATGTTTTTCCTCCTTATTTATAAATGACTGGATTCATTTCAACCATAACATTTTAAGACAACAATGTCCAAACTAGCCAAAGAAAAAATGCCTCCTTATATATCTCACTTAGAATTTCTCCCACGGACAGGTAAAGTTCAATGCTAAAGTGTCTGCTTAGTGTATGTGAAGCCTAGAATTGCAATTTCCACTAATAATAATAATAATAATAATAATAATAATAATAATAATAATAAATTTCTAGGGAAATGTATAATTTTTCTACAAAATTTATCTGCATGATTGTTTTTTCTCACTTGCCTAAACCTGGAGCTCACTAAGTAGATTAGGCTTGATTTAAACTTGTGAGAGCATCTTCAATGTACTGGGATTAATGTTGTCTACCACCATGCAAGATTTCTGAAGTGAATCTTGATCTGCAGTTCTCTCTAAATGTGAAAGTATCTGGTAACTGAGCAGAATCAGAGCTATAGGACCAAGAGAGACATGAGAAAGGAAGAAAGAAAGAAAGAAAGAAAGAGAGAGAGAGAGAGAGAGAGAGAGAGAGAGAGAGAGAGAGAAAGAAAGAGAGAAAGAGAGAGAGAAAGGAAGGAAGGAAGGAAGGAAGGAAGGAAGGAAGGAAGGAAGGAAGAAAGATAAAGATAACAGGAAAGAGTAGTGGTAGGCACTTTCAGCATAAAAACCATTGTGAAAATAATTGAGGGTGTCAGTCATTCAGTCAGGTGGGGATGTTACATAGGTCTTGTTCCAGAATGAGTTTCCAGTTGGTAGTGTGATGTTTAATTAGACAATTTACTTTTATATAGTTTTACCTTTTAATGCTTTTAAAGTAGAATTATCCTTTGTTTAATTAGTATCATAAATTACTGGTTGTGCAGCAAAAATTCTGCTTTCCCTAAGGTATGAGGTTATAACACAGTTTTGTATAGAAGACAGGGTGAGGCTGCAGAATGGCATACTTTAGATATAGAACTACCGTAGTCATTATCTCACCTTGCTGTGTGTGGTTTTCTTCATGGGCCTCTTACCAATAATCAGGTAAAGAATGGGATGAGTCTCACAAACTTTTTACCTCTGATCTAATGGCTGTCAATCAAGTGTGCTCATTACTGTCTTAATTGTGTACCCTCTGCTGAGCCATTCAGCTCCCAAAACATCTCTAATCCCATGTTCACACATATGGACCTAATTAATCTTGGTAGGTTACAGAACAAATCAGAGCAATAGTTAACATTAAATGGCTTATACCCTGTGTACATTTATTGAATAAATTAATATTATAGGATCAAAAATGCTACTTATTTTAATTGAGCCTTGTAAATTTTAATTAAGCAGTGTTCACCTGATTTTGCAAATTAAACTCAAATTTAACTCGACATTGCTTTTCATTCCCTCTGGGTCTGGATAATAAAGAAATTGTATTTCAAACCTAAATTGATTCTTACACATTCTGAGTATTTAATTTTTTTATCTGCTTTTCTAAGCTCTGTTATTTTGCAGTTTCTTCTATGGGACCTGGTGATCATATATGTCTTACTTCTTTACATGGAAAATATTCTAGGTATTTATAACCGATCTGTCTGTGTACAGTATTGTTTAGGCAATACAAAATTCAAGAGACACTTGCAAGTTTTCTTCTGAAAACACAATGGTAGAAATAAGGAAGTAAATTTAATTTGCCACGCATGGTTTCACATTCCTTATTCTCTTCAAAATGTCATTTATAGATACTTTTGTTATTTCTTATACACCAGACTCAGTTAAGAATGATGTATTGTAGTAGATTTCTTGGTACTTGGACCTCCATTAAATTAGGTAGTCCATTTAAAATTTTTTATCATTAACTTTGTGAAGACTCCATGTCTATTGTGTATCTAAAAATCAAACAATACATGTTAGCAATCTTACTGTTTGTGGCAGGATAATGTTTGTAGCAAGAATTCCATATGGAGGTGCAAGTACATGCTGCATATAATGCCTTCATCCTCAAGAAATGCATCAGAAAACTTAATTTGGAAGCATAAACATATGTGCAGTCCCATTGAGAATTTTCAACAACAGCAGAACAACATGTTTGGTGTGTATATACAGAATATATGAATATAGAAACCAAAGAGTAGTAACAAGAATCAAGACGCATTTTTGCCATTAACCATTCCCTTTTTCTGAAGTACTTTAAATGTCAAAGTTGAGTCAAATACTGGGACATGGTATCAAAAGGTGCATGCTTTGGACTTTATTCACTGTAGTACATACCCACCCATTGGATATGTAATTTTTTGGATAAAACACTGAAAATATTGGAACTGTCCTTGAAAATTAATATGACAATATAGTATATATGCTACTTTATAAATAAAAATATATTAGGCAGTATATTCTTTCACATGATAGAGGTGGATCCAGAATATCAATATAATTTCAGATCCTTTCAGAAAGAGCTCACAGTGTACCACATCTATACAGTGAAGAACCAAACATGTATTTTCACCATTCAGGAAATGTCTCCAAATTTAAATTGGCTTGTTGTTCTATTAGTGAAATGGATGTTGCTTTGTGCAAATGGCCTCAGTAACTATAAATAAGATGGAGTTCAAAAGGTGACTAGTGCAGAGTTAATTAATTTAAGAAATCAATAAACCCCACACATATATAAGATGAATAAGAAGTGTTGAGGTGTACATAGAGTCATGGATGTCATTCCTGTATGTGTAGAATAAAGAAGTGTCATTTTAAGGTCAGAGTCACTGGTGAGATATGCAAGTACCTGGGCTGAAGCAGCAGAGCACACACTTCAATTTGCATACAACTACACCAGTTTCCTCAGCTAAGACAGGGTTAGAAAAATCAATCCATTCATTCTGTGGATAAATATTTATTGAGGAACTTTTGCCTTATAATCTCTTTACTAATGCAAGGTAAGAAAATGAGATAAATATTTTATATTTGAAGGGTTAGTTGTCACAAGCAATTGAAACAGAAGTGCTTAACTATTGGACTTGTATACTTGTTATGAAACAGAATGAAGATTCTTTTTTTTTAAGTATTAAAACCCATTTTAATGTTGCAACACTTAAGATGATTCTCTCTCTCTCTCTCTCTCTCCCTCCCTCCCTCTCTCCCTCCCTCCCTCCTTCCCTCCCTCCCTCTCTCTCTCTCTCTCTCTCTCTCTCTCTCTCTCTCTCTCTCTCTCTGTGTGTGTGTGTGTGTGTGTTTAGAATGATCAATTTTAGATGTTATAGTAGTGTCATCTTACATACACCTGATCTTAAAACATACGATGTCTTACTTTTCCAAGAGTTTATTCTTTTTACACATCAGGGTTTTCTTCCACAAATATCTGTGGTTCACACTTCCTCTCCAAAATTCCTTCAATTTATATCCAGTGTGTATTGTTCTGTTTTTATTTTCATATTGCCTATGGAGCTCATGTTTTAGTACAGTTCTCAAGAACTTAAGAGGCAGAAAATAAAGATAAAGGATTATATGATGGACAATAAAAATAATACAATGCCTTAAAGACTTGAACTCTTTTACTTTTCATGTTCTTGAGGTTAATCAAATAATGCAATAGTCTTCCTCAATAGTCTGTCTGTCTGTCTGTCTGTCTATCTATCTATCTATCTATCTATCTATCTATCTATCTATCTATCTATGTATTTATCTATCATCTACTTACCTACCTATCTATTTACATGTGCAATACTTGTCACTAATTTTGCTGAGACTTCATCAGTATTTTAAAAAGCTCTCTAGCATGCTGAAGCTCAACTGAAGTATTCCAAGAAGCAACAAAAACATTACATTATCATGGCACTGTTATGAAAGCTTCTTCTGCTTTGTCTCTACTCTCATTTCCTTTTCTTCTAAAAATGTTTTTTCTCTTATTCCTGACATCTGTCTTTCTACTCTTTCTCTTTCCTTTCCTCTCTTTTTCTCTTTTTTTACTTATTATTTCATGAATAGGCCTGAAAGAATAATATTCAAATAGGGTTCTGGATTCAAGAGGTGTTATGATTTTTAATGGTGAGGAATCAACCCAGAGAACTACAAATAAAATGAGATGAAAGAACAGATGAACATCAGTGAGCATCATGCTTCTTGTCTTGGAGACTTACAAACAGAGTACTGGCCAGTTATCTTACTTCTTTGTTTTTAATTAGCTTCTTTATAACTTACTAACTCTTAATGTTTTGTATTTTTGAAATAGCTTTAATAATTCTTTGAGATTTCCATACAATGTATTTTGAATGCATTTAACCCCTCCCCAACTCTGAACCTTACAGCCCTCCCTATGCTATCAGTACTTGTGACTCACATTTGAGTTTTATTCTTTCCCTATCCAGTTCAGTTTGCATTATCCAGTTAGCTTTGAGATTGGGGCCTACCAGGCATTCGGTCAATTTACAATTATTAAAGAAACAAACATAATTAAGGAAAACTGACTCATCCTCTTCCAGAAGTAATGAATACTGGTGGCATTTCCTGTAGATCTGTTTCAAGTGGGGATGCTTTTCTTTCTGGGTCATTTCCATGACTTATTTCTGTGAGTTTGTTTGAGTACTTGTTTCACTGTTTCTAGAAAACACTATTTCCTTAATGTTATCTACTAACTCTGGATATTTTAATCTTTAGCTGACCCTCTCACCCTTTGGGAAGTGTTTTATATGAATGTCCTGTTTAGAACTGAGTAATATTTATTTTTTTATTCTGTGAATATTGAGAAATTGAAAGTTCTCTGATTTCAATATCAAGATTCTCTGATTGTTGATTATGTTCTGATTATGGTGATTGTTGATAGATGTTCTGATTTATGGATAAAGCAAAGAGTCATTAGAAATCACTTACTATATTCATTTAGCAGAACAATCATATCAGGTTTTTCTTAAGTGACTATGATCTACTTTCCTCTGAGAAAGTTATTACTTGCTCCCATAGCCTTAATGCCACTACTAAGCCTGTGGCTCTCTCTTGTCATGCCAGTAGTGGTAGCTACATTTATTATATCTCTGTAATAATAAATCAGATATGATTATTCTTACTAAGGTATACTTTTGTTATGAATTGGTCCTCTATATCTCAAAATAAAATATGAAGTAGTATTTCTTTGTTTGTGAAGAATGCTCCTGGAAGTCCCATTAGGATGCATTGTGTTCATTTGTTACTTTTTGCAGAGTGGCCATCTCCATATGTATTTTTGTCCCATTCTTTATAACACATCTATTTTAGTAATTCCATTACTTAGTAATTCTTATCATAAGAACAGTATGAGACATTTTATATATTAGCCACCTCTAAAATAAATTCTAATAATGAAATTATAAACATTCTCATCATGTGTAGAAATATTTGGTGTTCTACTACTTTAGGCAATCAATCAAGTTTGGAAGATATTAAAAATGAGAAGACCTATTCTAAATTGTGTAGTGTGAATTGTTTGTTAATTGCATTTCTACAGTGTTAAACAAAGAAATAAAACTTTCCTGTTAGCATGTCAAGTTGTACGTAATTGTTAAAAAAGGAAATGCAAGTCTTATAATAAAAGCATGTCTTGCTCTCTTGCAATAAAGAACATTAGATTAAAACAATCTACTATGATACAAAGGTAGAAAGAGTAATATACTTTCTATATTTGTTGTCAAAATAGGAGGGAGGTATCGTTGCTTTACCACTTCATTGTCTGAGAAATGCAACTGGATTAAGTAATATTTCCATAACACAAATAATTTTGAGGACTGTGTACATAATTCTTTTTTAAATACTTGCTTAAATAAATATTCTTCTATTTTTAGTATAAAATAGGCAATTTTGTGTTCCATGAATGTGAGGAGTTTTTCAATAATCTAGTATATCTCCAAGTTTCTTCCTTCATTCTGTATCTTAATATTTCTATTTTAGTGTATTTTGTCTCATTGGTTAGGTTTATGCCAAGATATTTTATGGAAGTGTTTTCTCCCTCAACTTTTATTTCCTGTGGGTAAAGTACAAATAGTTCATCTATATTCCTCCTCACCAAACTTGCCTGAAACTTCCAATTCAATCATTTATGCTAAGATTCTCATGGTTCTGTACAATGATTCTTTGTGCCTCTAACTTTGTATAAATGAGATAGCTCATATAACACCAGCTATTTAGACAGGTATCCTTAAAAATGTCACACTTATGCACCCAAGTAGGAGTGTGTCCCAAAGAGATGGAGACAAAGTGAGTCATGGAGCTGGGTTTGATCATTGTCAGACAAAGTGAAGAAACAGCACTTTTCCTTAAAAGCAGGTTTTACTAGTCACTCTTGGTTTGTAACAACGATGTTGCAATTGAATTTTTGTGGCTGTTATTAACAAGTTAAAGGGGTATTATTCATTTTGTCTCAAAGTTTTGCAATTTTTACTGTGCTCTTGATTTTTGGGTACTGTTGATGCCAGCCAGGCATCATAGTAACAGAAACTTGAGTAAGAGGAAGCTTTTCATCTCATAGTGGACATAAAACAGAGAGACAGAGAGAGAGAGAGAGAGAGAGAGAGAGAGAGAGAGAGAGAGAGAGAGAGAGAGAGAGAGAGAGAGCAACAGAGAGAGGCTCCTGTGTTTGCTTTCTCTAGCCAGGCTCCAACTTACAATTCCAAAGCTTTCCAACTATCTACTCAAATTTAATTCCATGGTTGATTAAATCATTGATTAGCATAAAGACCTAATGACATGCCATGTACTGAAAAGTCCTTTATTACACCAAATGTGTTTTATTTTCCCTTATTTATCCGTTTTGTAGTCCAATCACTTTTAAAATTAAGATATATTGTTAGAGTCACATTGTCACCATCCTGTGATTTTATTTAATCTTTTATATAAACATTTGAGTTCAGCCATCATCTCTGCTCTGACATATGAACCTCGGCAGATAGTGTAATTTTTCAATTTAATAGAGGATTTACAACATTTTATATATATATATATATATATATATATATATACATATATATATTATGCATATGTATACATATATATATATATATATATATATAATATTCTAGGACTTGGAAAACTATAAAGAGCTGAGTTCAAACCTTCAACACCCAGCAAAAAGACCAGCTATAGTGGTGTGTCTGTAAATTCAGTGCTGATGGCCAGGTGAATGATGTGAACTTAGTGCCTAGCAAGGTAGTCAAAACACTATGTTCAATGAGAGATTATTATTCAAAAAACAAAATGGGAAGCTACAGAGGAAATCAACCAATGAAAACTTCTGTCCTTTACATGTATCTTTATAGGTGTTCACATCTGATTACATATGTACAACTATATAATACATATACACACATACATACACACACAGAGGGGTGTAGATCTAACTCATCAAAGAATTGTCATTTTACAGCAGAAAAAAATACTTTTAGAAAGCTACAACTAGGCAAAATAGATAAAAGACCTGACTATGTGGTGCCCATACACATCATAGCCTCCTGTTAATACATCTAAAACACAATTCTTGCACCCAAGGCTCACAAAACCTGTGTAAAAAAGTAACAGTAAGATGTAAGACCACCAGTAGTTCAGAAAGTCTTCTGTGAGAATATGCCTTCTACATATCATGTATAACCTCTAACCAATATGGCTGCCTGAACAAGACCCTGAACAATTCCAAAAGAGATTGCCATTCCAACATCCCCAACCCCTAGATGGAGAGTTACAGCCAATTAACAAAGGAGAGAGAGAGAGAGAGAGAGAGAGAGAGAGAGAGAGAGAGAGAGAGAGAGAGAGAGAGAGAGAGAAGAGGAGAGAAGAGGAGAGAAGAGAGAGAGAGAGAATGAATTAATCTTTTCTTAGGATGAGTCCTCTGATCATTAAATATAGGATGGTGAGCCATACAAACATGACATGATTAGCAGAAAACAATGAAAAGACTCAGCAAGGTTTGCTATATTAAATCATTTTTATGTAAACACAATGGCTAAACAAGAGGAGACAGTTACTTTGGAAAGAGAAGGAGATTAGACTAGGGAAGGAATAGGAAAGGTGAGAGGGAGGTAAAATAAGTTATTGTGTTAGTCAGTGTTCTCTAGATAACAGAATATATAGAATGAATCTCTCTGTATGTACATGAAGAGGTTTTATTAGAATGACTTACAAGCTTAGGTCCTACTAATTTGACAATGGTTGGTTGTGAATAGAAAGGCCAAGAATCCAGTATTTGCTCAGTCCA
The DNA here is from genome assembly GCF_008632895.1 of Mastomys coucha. Taxonomy (NCBI): domain Eukaryota; kingdom Metazoa; phylum Chordata; class Mammalia; order Rodentia; family Muridae; genus Mastomys; species Mastomys coucha. The sequence goes on from NW_022196903.1 coordinate 56,291,844, forward strand.
AAGGCTGGAAGTATCAGCAACTCTTCAGTATACACTGTAACCACAATGAAGTAGGCTCTAATGTCGAATAGACTTCCTAGCAAAGTGAGAGTAAACAGGCAGAGACCAAAAGCTTCCTCCTTCCAAGGTTATACAGGCTTCCAGCCAAAGATGTGCCTTTCGAACTCAAGATTCAAATTAGAAGGGTATCTATCTACTTCAAATTAAGCAAAAGTCCCTCACAGGTGTGGATTTAAAGTGGATTTTAGCTAATTACAGATGCAGTCAAGTTGACATCCAAGAATAGCCATCAAAACAATCATATTTTAATTATTTATTTATTTTAAACATATATAATATATTCTGAACATATTCCTTTCCTCCAACTTCTCCCAGATCCTTCCTACTTTGTATCTGCCCAAATTTATCTCTTAACATAAAAACCACAGCAAACAAATATGTCATAAAATAACGGCAAAAATATAGTGTGTACAGTATGATGAACTTAAACATAAACAGGAAATATGGGTAAAGTTTAACAGGTAGGATACATCCTAGACAGGACATTTTCACATATATGCATTTTCTCCCTGAAGTCATTATTTTCTAATATTTTCCACGTGTTTTCTTAATAGAGACAGAGCTGACTTGAGGAAGTCCAGTTAAGATTTAAGGTGTTTTTTATTATATGCGTTTACCACTAATGTTACTTCATACAGTATAGATTTGAGAGAGAGCCTACAACAGCTTTCATGTATCAAGTAAATTTATGTTTGTGTAGTATACACAGGGGAAAATCTTTATCATGACAGTCTTTTAAGATCATTGCTGAATCAGTTAATGTTCACTAATTGGGCAGTCTAATCCATTTTCATACTATTTTAATTGCTCTAAACCCCTAGCTTCAGTAGACACTCATTTACTCGCTGAACATAGGATTACTGAGTTCTTTAAGTTCCTGTCCCTCTTTCTTCTCTGACAATTGTGGCAATTTATCCAGCCATGGAATACTTACTAAAGAAAGATATGCTTAACTATGTTTGAATATACGAAAACACAGTAGGTAGAAAAAAGATATTTTTTTTCTGTATCATGCATGAGACAAAATACAAAGATCTTTAGGTGGAAATAGAGGGAGAACTGACTGATTTACATTTTCAGGCTTAAACGTGAATTCTCTAGCTTGATGTCTGAGTGTAACTGCATCCTCATATCTGAAATGTTATCTACATCTCTGAATGCTTATCTGGTAGACATCCTAAGAATATAATCATTAGCTCTTCAAATTGCCAGGTACTTTTTGAAGCCTTTACCCTTTGGAATAATATTGTTGTAAAAACATAAATCACCTTTTGAGGAAAATGAATGAGTATCAAATTCTAGTTTTATTATGTAATAGCTATATGATGTTAGATAGGTTACATACCACTCTGTGGCCCTAATTCCTCTTCAATAAATTGGAATTTTTGTTAATAATACAGTGCTACTAGAAACTTTAAATATTAAACTGGCTCTTTGTACATTACCTGAACAAAGCAGTACTAAATTAAAGAAACACTAATAAATGGTAAGTAAACATTTTCATTACTCAATCTCAATTCAGTACAATGCCCTTATTGCTACTTGGAACATGGCATGTACATGTAGTTCTATATTTGTGTATTAATTTCTTCACTTTTAAATTTTCTTTGCCTAATGCCTGATCCAATATGCTTTTGAGAAATGCTGGCTCTCAGAGTCTTGAGATATAGTTCAGGAGGTAAGAGTTGCAATTTAAAAAGATCTCTCATCTCTCAGCTGTAAGAAAATTTAGCTAAAATCTGCAGCACATATAAAAATCATTTGTCATAGCTGAGACCTCAGGGTCAGGAGATCAGAGACAGGTGGATCCTAGGAGCTCACCTCTCTGTCAAAGTATATGAATTAGAATTAAGCTTCAGTTAGGGACCCTGTCTCTAAATACATGCATACATACATACATACATACTGTGTACATACATACACATATATTTAGATAGAAAGCCACATAGGAAAATTCATACTGTCTTCTAATCTCTTCATGTGCTTACATAGGTGTATACATCCACATGCACACACATATACCTATCATAAACATGAAAGATGATAGATAAGTAAGAGATAGATAGATAGATAGATAGATAGATAGATAGATAGATAGATAGATAGATAGATACCTGATAGAGAGATGGAAAGAATGAAAGAAATAGTGAGATACCAGTCAGGATGGGCATGTCTATAATTCCAGCAAACCATCCCCTAGAGACTAAAACAGGGAAACTGAGAATTATAGGCAAATCTTAACTACAACAAAAGATCATGTATAAAAGATAGACCATTTCCTGCTAATAGAAATTCAAAACCACTTTTATTAGAACTATACAAACTTATATAAATGAAGCATCATTTGAACACTGACTTTAAGGAATTCAATACTCTTGAATTTAAGAATTAAATTATTAGCATTTTTAAAAACTTTTTATTAGATATTTTCTTTATTTACATGTAAATTTCTCCTTTCCCAGTTTCCCCTCCAAAAAACAAAGAAACAAACGAAAACAACAAAACAAACCCCTGTTGCCTCCCCCCTCCCCATGCCTGCCACCCCATGCTCTCCCACTTATTGGCCCTAGCATTCCCCTACACTGGGGCACAGAACTTTCACAGGGCCGAGCTCCTCTTCTCCAATTGATGATCAAATTGCAGTCCTCTACTATACACATGCTGCCAGAACAATCAGACACCTCCATGTGCAGTCCTTGGTTGGTGGTTGAGACCCTAGGAGCTCTGAGGGTACTAGTTAGTTCATATTGTTTTTCGACCTAAGGGGCTGCAACCCCCACAGCTCCATTGGTCCTTTCTCTAACTCCTTCACTGGGGATGCTGTACTGAGTTCAATAGATGTCTGTGAGCCTCTACATCTGTATTAGTCAGGTACACTCAGAGCCTCTCAGGAGATAGCTATATTTAGGCTGGCTTGCCCTTCCTTCAGTCTCTGCTCCATAGTTAATCTCTGCAACTCCTTCCGTGGGTATTTGGTTCCCCCTTTTAAGAAGGAATGAAATGTCCACCTTTTGGTCTTCTTTCTACTTGAGTTCCTTGTGGTTTGTGGGTTGTTCTTCCTGTATTCCAAACTTCTGGGCTAGTAACCATTTATCAGAGAGTGCATACCGTGTTTGTTCTTTTGTGATTGGGTTATCTCACTCAGGATGATATTCTCCAGATCCATCCATTTCCCTAAGAATTTCATAAATTTATTTTTTTTTTTAGTAGCTGAGTAGTAACCACTCTGGAAATCAGTTTGGCGGTTCCTCCGGAAATTGGACATAGTACTACTGGAGGACCCAGCTATACCACTCCTGGGCATATACCCAAAAGATACTGCAACATGTAATAATGACACATGCTCCACCATGTTCATAGCAGCCTTACTTATAATAGCCAGAACCTGGAAACAACCCAGATGTCCCTCAACAGAGAAGTGGATACAGAAATTGTGGTACATCTACACAATGGAATACTACACAGCTATTAAATTATTAGTATTTTAAAAGTAGAAATGTATTTAAAACTATTCATTGTTTGGAAATATTACTTACATATTTTTGCATGAGCTATGTAATATCTGGGACTTGCTTCAGAATAATTTGGGAACTAAGTTCTTGGGGACCCAATTGTCCCTACTTGGTAATGAACCAAAGGCTCATTATCATGTTTCATGAACTTGGGCATTCTATTACAAAAGTACAGATGCAAACAAAACACTTCAGAATAAAAATCTCGGGATGCATGTCAGTGTGATTAACCAGGAAATATTTGTTTCTGTCCTATAAAGTCACCAGAATACTATCACTTACTCTATACTTTCTCAAAGAATAAAAGAACGCCCGTCTTTCATTATCTACCTTTTCTGATACTCGGAATTTATTCTTTAATTTTGTTCTGTTCTGCATTCTACTTCCCTAACATTGTATGTGTTTATCTCATATGGCTTCAGGGTATTTTAGTCAGCAGAATAGCATTTTTTTAAACATAAGAAAAATTTTAGAAAAATTTAAAGTTATGAGTGATGAGGAGGGTCCAACTAGAATGTTGAGCAGTGAATAAAGCAACAAGCTCCAATTACCCAATCTTTCTAAACCAAAGCCATGTACCTACATTTGCATGCTTTTTCTGTCTTTCATCCTATCAGTCACAAAACTTGCTATTCCTATGACAAACATGTTTCATTAATTTCCTCAGCATCATTTGCTGCTACCACCTCCATGTCTTTGGTTTTAGCCACGCTCTTTCATTTTCACCATATTCCATCTATTTTTTTCTCAATACGCTATAATCTTGGAACTCTGAAACTTTAAAAGGGAAAGAAATCCATCTTTACATCTTTTTCACATAGCAATTTACTGATTTCAGCTTACTATTGAGTCACACTGACCTGGCTTCAGTTTCAATTTACTTTATGACACTGAGATCTTTCAGAGAGTTTCAATCAACCTCAGAGCATTATGCAGAGTTAACTCACCACCAACTTGGATACTTTTTATTACCACTTTCACTCAAATGTATTTATATATATGCACTTATGAAAGTGTGCATTATAAAAAGACTCACCACTTCAGGCATAATGGTCCTGGTTTATCTGCTTATGTTAATATCTTTCAACAGCTCTAACTTTTGATGCTGCCCAAAGCAGGGCATACCTCATAAGTTTAAGTATAGCAGCCACTTTGAGAAAACAGTGAGAATGCAAACACTTAAGATTGCAAATTGAAATGCATAAACAATACAGTAGCTCTGTTTTGCCTCTTCTTCCCAAGAACCTAACATATTTATAATAGGGAGTATTTCTCACTGGCAAATTGTGCTTTTTTTCTACAGCTGTGATTTTCTCTGGCTTCTCCATAGACTTAGAGGTGCTACCTTCTAGGTGGGAGCACAGATATATTCTTTTTGTTCTTTGACCCTCAGTATGCAGAAATCTTAAGCTGTCCAAGAATCAAATACAATTTAATTCAACAGGTGACAGTAAATTCCATTTCTGTTTATTTCTTCATCTATATGGTAATGTTGGGGACAGCACTTAGAGAACACACTCCCATGGGGATGGGGATGGGGATGTCTTTCCAGCATTTGTAACTTTTATTACAAATGAAATGGCAATCCAACTAGCCTAGGCACCCACCCTTCTTCCCTCTTATATGCTCACACTTCTTCATAGTTGCATAATAATAACTACAACAATCTTATTTGATTAGCCATGTGCATGTTCAAAGGCTTACATTTAGCTTTAAAAGGTCAGAAAAGGATCTATGAAGGTTAACTCGTTAAAGCACATTTTCCAGTAACAGGAGATTCAACATTTACTTTTAATTATATTTCTACTATATTACAGAGTAAGAGACAAAGCAACATGTTTCATATCTTAGAGAGCAATGTTAGTTTGATGTAATGCTGATTCTACATTGTTGTTTGCTTTTGCATCTCGAGTCCATTCTCTTTGTAAAAATAAGGATGAAGAATTTGTTTATATGAAGCATAATTTCAACAACTTAGATTTAGAGGCTCCAGTGTGAAGAGTTCTCACCAAACCTAGTAAAATATGGTGCTTTGTACTTCAAATCACTGGAATATTCACTAGTTTATAACAAACATTATTTATTGACTAGTTTATAACAAATGTTATTTATTGCTAAATACTCACAGCAGTACTGTTTGCCTAAGCCAGACTTTCACCCTTAGAGGCTAATTTTAGTAGCACAAGGAGGTAGGCCTACAGAGCAGATTTCTTTACATGATACAGAGGGGGTAACAATATAACATTTTCCTCAGAAAAGCAACAGTGATCTCTGTGTAAAACTTCTACTCCTATATTCACCTTATTCCCAAACCTCTTGTTATGCCAGAATATTTTGGGTGGCTTTAAGGATAGGTTAGTGGGGAAGCATCCTTACTGGGAAAGCATGAGGAACTGAGTGCACCTGTTTGAAATCTGTCTCTGTTGCAGAGACAGGATGGTCCTTAGTGCTAATTGGCTAGCCTGTAACCTCAGGGCTGAAGGGAAATAAGAGACAGAATGGTCTTGAGAGCTAATTGGCTACCCAGTCCAGTACAAAGATGAATTCAAGGTTCAGTAAAAAAGATGTCTCAGGAAAATGAAACAGAGTGATAAAGCAGGACTCTCAAGGTCACACCATACATGGAGAGAAAAGGAAAACTTCTGTTCAGATACATGATTACCATATACTATATCACCACTGCCATTTGATATTAGAAAACATGTATAAACAATTTAATATAAATAACTTTTCTATGGCACAAAACAGAAAACTAGAAAATTCTCTAACACACACACACACACACACACACACACGCACACGCACACGCACACGCACACGCACACACACACACACACACACACACACACACACACACACATGCTCTTACAAAAGCAGGAGTCTTGCTCTCTCTCTCCGAAGGAAAGGGTGCCTGCTGCTGAGGCCCGGGTCTCTCTCTCTTCCCGGGGCTGACCTGTTTGCTGCATAGCCCCTTAATTAAAAAGGAGGCAATGTATGAATGAGTTATTTTATTGTAGGAAGGAGAAATATGCTAGTTAAGTAGAGAGAAAGAAAGGAGAGGAAGGAGAGAGAGAGAGAGAAAGGAGGAGAGGGAGAAAGGCAGAGAAGAGAACAAAGAGCAGAGAGGAGAGAGAACAAAAGAGTGAGAAGAAGAGAACAAGAGAGAGAAAAGTAAGAGAGTGAGGGTACAAGAGTAAGAGAAGAAGAGTAAGAAAGGGAGTAAGAGAATGAGGAGGGGGCAAACCACCCCTTTTATTGTATGGGGTGTGGCATGTCTGGCTTGTGGTCAGATGACTGTGTGTAAGGTTCAGCTAGAATGCTGGGAGTTTGAGCATTGTCTGCCTGATAGAGCACACATCTCCCTCCTGCAGGGGCAGCTGTGAGGGGTCTGGGCTGAAATCTGAGCCATTGGTCTCAAGAGCTTATCACCAATCTCCTACCGTCCCTTGTGAACAAGTTTACATTGTTCAGTGGGTCTCCAGGTTTCTGAGGTGGCTGCTCTACTGGACTTCGGCTGTCAGAACTGCTCACTTCCCCCCACCCCCAACACACACACACACACACACAGAGAGAGAGAGAGAGAGAGAGAGAGAGAGAGAGAGAGAGAGAGGCATTCTATTTTAAGATCTTAGTTTGCTTACAAAGGGTCTCAATTTGTAATTTAGAATGGAAATGTCACTCTCTTTGTCTCAATCCTCATAGCCACCCTGAATCAATAATTGATTGAAATAAAAATCACCAAGTAATTCAGATTTACATGTAGCAAGGAACAAAACCACTTTGGTTCACTGCATGAAAAAAAATATATATTTTTAAACTTCACATATATCTTCATGAAGTTCTGAGAAATGTCACAAAATCTCATCTTGTCTCCAAAGAATCAAAGACTTAGCCCTTTCTTTTATAAAGTTGCTTACCATCTATTAATTTGTTTCTGTATATAGTTATTATGTGTGGTGTTGTGGGTTGTACCCAAGATATATGCCATATTGTCAGAGAGCTCTCTGCCACAGAGTAATCTATGCAGTCCCTTGTCTTGTCTTTTTGTAGGAGTGTTAAATTTCCTTTCACACTTTGGGTGTGAGTATAGAAGGCCAACTTACAAGGAGACTTTAGATTGCTATACCTTTTCAGCTCACCTATGTTGTAATTTGGTATTTTATTATTCATATTTTCTTCTTTAAAATTATGAGAAACTCAAAACTATTTTCCTAAGAGGGGTCTAGTAGTTGATTACCCATGGACCTACTGTCTCTACAGCTGATTGGCTGGTAAGTCAAATTAATCCATGATACTGATGTTATAACACAAGTTGAAGCCTTCACCCAACCTTCTCTAGTCTGTTCTGGAATAAAATGAATGCTTTTAAGACAGTGTTGGTACCCTATACTTTACTGGACTTGACATTATGATACTATCAGGTTCCAGGTCACCTTGGATGTCACAGCCAAGCAGCATACTGCCTCACACATAAAGGAGTTAGGACTACTGCACACTACACACAAGTGCTGTCATTTTTGAGGCATGAATTTCAAACCCATTGAATCTATATTAAAATTTAAGATCCACAATAGAATAAAAAACAACTTTGCTAAGTTGTCAAGGAGACAGCATACTACATAATTCAAAACTATTTTCCTAACATTACAATAAAAAAGACACTGTAAATATGGAAGTTATACTTCACACACAATGGTCTCCCCCTTATCTGCTGATGTCCTCCAGCAGCCCAAGCTTTTGATTCTTCTTAAGCTGCAAATCATGCAAGTTTCTCATCTCTTATATTAACTGGCTTATAAAACATGAAGATATTTTGACTTAATGGGTCAGTTATCATACTTGCCAGTGTTCATTCTCTTTTTAGATTTGAGAAGTCATTGCTTATAACAGTTCTGAGAGGTTAACTACTGGTAGTCATTTCTCTATATTGATCTTGAAGGTTTTTTTTTTTTTCTTTTGAGGGGTGGTTGTATTCCAAGTGTACTTTGAAAGATGTTCTCTATAACTTTCACTATTTTGATTATTCTATGTTATATAGTATTTTAAAAACTGACAGAGAGTCTTTTTAGAACTCCTAAAAATATATTTACGGGTTTCTTCTATCCATGGTAAATTTATAGTAAATTTTTATGATTTTGTTAATAACAACAGATATCCTGTCAATTTTTTCCTGGTCAGTTGTTAGGCTATAGTAGAATAAGAGCAGGGATTTTATTTTGGTGTGTCATCTGCTATCACCTGATACTGAGGAGATATTCAGAATATCCTCAGTGGATTATACTAGAGCAAAGATCTGAATTTGATTAGTACATTTATAACAAAATTGTTATTCATGACATGATGGAATATTATCATTCATTATAAATTTTAATGCTTAATATGGACTTGTTGATGTGTGATTAAATGTCTTTAAATAAATAAATAAATAAATAAATAAATCTAATCCATTTATCCAAGGGAGATATTCTCATGAAATTAAATTTTTGGAAGAAACTTGGCAAAAAATGAGGTTTGATGCATGGCTTTTGTATCAATCACAATCAACTTTCAGTTACTAACACTGATAAGGCTAGTATGCCATTCACGTGTGTTCAAAACCTGGTAATGGTTACTCTGTGACAATATATTTAAGCTTACCAGAATACTACTTGAGAAGAGGTAGAGTTACTTCCAATCTTTTAGAATTCTATCTATATTTCACCTATTTCTAAAATTCTTTGCAAATCTCCAAAACTGGAAACAAGAAATGTTACAGCAATCAACAGAAGAGGCTGCTAAAGAACTAAATAATAAAGGACTTTGGAGAAAGAAATCAGGTCGACAGTCCTCAGCTACACATAGTCTGAAAATACTCTACAACCTTAAAGTCAGGTTAGTGCAATCTAATCCTTAGCAACAAATTATTTACATTAATAAGTTTTAAAAAAAACCAGTATAAAAAAATAAGTTTCTTCTTTTCACTTGGCTTAGATAGAATCAAAGTTTTCCAAGATGCTTTGTGCCCTGGATTTAAAAATCAGGTTTGGACCACATAAATGTACTTATTTTGATGCTTCTCTGTTCTCTCTTAATTAGGACAGGAGATACTGACGATTTACTTAGTGATAAGGCTAATAAATCTCCCAGAGTAGCATCTGGTCTCCAGTGGCCTGCAGTCATCATCTAACCCAAATTTGGAAATAGTTGACAAAGTTTTTCCATATGACCTCATTTGAATAATACCAATTGATACAGCAAGTTCTATATTCATCTGGAAGTTGTCTGACTATCCCTGTGTCCTTGGCCCAATATCCCTGAATTCAAGAAAAATATCTGAGGACCACAGAGAGATGCTACTTGCTTAGTTCTAGTAACTTCCTTATTTCTGTTAATAATTTATTGCTTCCCAGAGGACTAAACAGGCATATACATGGCTACATTTTATAGGTATATGACTTTTAAAAATTAATGCAAAGCATAAATTGAGCATTTATTTGAATTTTAACTTGCAATTAATAATTCACACTTGCATCTAAATGAGGGGTTTTGTGTATTTGGGGTTTAAACTGTATTCATTATTAAAGCTGTGGGTTTTCCTTGCAGAAGAAACAGGAAGCCCTGGTGGCACAGGGTTGTCTGCAATTAGAGTATAAGCAGTCACCAGGAACACATGCACCTGGGTCTGCACTGCTAGGCTGTGCAGGCTTAAAGAAATGTAGCTCCTTCAGGTACTGATGCCCGCACCGAGTGCTGGCCTTAGCCTCTTCTTCACACAGGACATTTGTTTCCTTCCCAGGAACTTTGAGATGGCTAAGTTAAATAAGAGGCAGGCAGCAATGGGCAGATGTAGTACCTGATCAAAATTGTGGATTTTATCTCCAGTCTCAAGGTTTTGCTTGAGTTTCAGTTACCTTACAAGTCTAACATCCTTGGTCCCTGCAAGCTTTCTGAGACAACAAAGTCCCTTTGTCTCTTCCTCTGTATCAAGAACTTACTGTGTTCTTTCCTATATATAATATTCTTTTTCTGTCTATGCTGTGTCTTATAGAAAACTGCAAATGTAGACTTCTAAGCCTCATGTTTAATAATGAAAAAGAAAGTCTTTGAACTTTAGGATACTTTCTCACAAAGCCAAACTTTCAAGCTAACTTTTAAGGAAAACTAACAAAACAAACAATATCTTCCTTTTTCCCCCAAACCTAAATGAACCGTAGAACTGATAATGACCTATTTTGTTTGAGAATATATTCACATCAACATCCTGAAGACACTGATGCTAGGAAGCTAAATGGGCTAGGAGGTGATTAAAAACAACAATAACAAAAGGATGTCCTTTGTTTTATGATTTAAAACTTCATTCGCTCTAAGTGTGCATTCAGGTACACATAAGAGACAAAGTCTTGGGCTCAGTTAAAGAAGATTACGAGAGTGAGAAGGATGAAGAAGATACTGTCTGAAATCTGACTGATGCTTTCTAGTTAAGATGTCTCTGAGCAGGACTGGATGTATTTTGTAATACTTGATATAATATTTGATGCATAACAGTAAAACTGGGGGGGTACCTCACGTGTCAGGTGTTGTGTTCAGAAGAATGCTATAGGTGACTGATAGTTTTTACTTTCTCCCGTTTCCCATCTCATCCCTCTTTCTTGCATTTTCATTAAGGCCACTTTTCTTTCTCTGTTCTAAAATATCCAAAACCTCTCTAAAATATTCAAAGCCTCTCTAAAATATCCAAAGTCTCTCTAAAACACCAAAGTTTTTGTAAAATTTTAAAATTACTCTAAAACTCCAAATTCACTCTAAAAGTTCAAAGTCTCTCAATAGTAGGCTCCTATAAAATTAAAGAAACCACATACACAATAAAAAAATAATAAAGAAGTTTAATATTTTTTTACTTCATGAGGTAAGAACTAAGGACTCAGTTAATCATAGCAAGACAACAGTAAACTCCAACGGGGTAAACTCTTCAGTGTTTGATACCCTAAACACATTCATAACCCTCTGAGGTCGAAGAATCCTTTTCCAGTTCATCTCATGGTAATAGCCTCTCCAAAATGCTTGGGACTTTACTAGTAACTTGGCTGTACCTTCAACAGCAGACTTCCATGGGTTCTCATTGAGAACTCTATTCTTACTGCACAACATAAAGCCTCAATTTATATCTATGATCCTTCAATCCTAGGGATTTCATTACTACTGAGACTGCAAATTCTTCAGTTGCCTCTGCTGGCCTTTCATATTGCCAAGCTTCAGCTTCTCTTCATGTGCCCTTCATGCCTTCAAAACAAGTACCACCAGGGAAACTTATACATTACGAAGACTAAGTGCCAGCATGAAGTACAATCTTGGCCATTTCTGAAACACAGTTTCTGTGTCCTGGCCCTGAGAATAAACCGTCCAGAATTTGCTGTATACTGATCTCTTCTTAATCACTACAAACGTCATATTAACCAGCATCAATTGTCCCAATAAAGCAAAGTTTCACTTCAGTAGTGCTGGCCTCTTATTAATCATGGCTGATTTTTCAGGCCTATCTGATGAAAACCATGTTTTCTTAAATATATTGAATGTTCCCTGACATAATCTTTAATATCCTCTCAAAATTCTCTCTGAAGCTTCTCAAGGCAGGCCTCATCTCTCTGCACTGCTCTCAGCATCCCATGTCCATTGTACTCAGTGACCTTTCAATCCCAGAGCCCCAAAGTTGTTCCAAATATCTTCTAAAATACATGGTCAGGTCTGTCACATCAATACTCCCCAAATCTGGTACCTATATGATACAAATCTGGTATGAATAATACCTTAACTAACATTCTATTGCTGTGACCAAAAGCACCTTGACCAAAATCAGTTTGAAGAGGAAATGTTCAGATCAGCTTAAAAAAGCTCAGGTCACAACCCATCACTGAGGGATATCATTGCAGCAATTCAAGTATGGCAGGAACCTGGAGACTAGAGCTGATGTAGAAGACATGGAGGAGCGCAGTTTTTGTCTGATCCCCATGGCATAGCCAGCTTCCTTTCTTACGGCACTCAAGACCACCGGCCCACAGGGAGATACCATAGTGATATGGACCCTCCCACATCAATCATTAACCAAGAAAATACCTCACAGGTTTGCCCAGAGGCCAATCTCTTGGGGATATTTTCTCAATCAGTGTTCCCAAGTATCTCTAGCTTGGTTAAGTTGGCATACAACTAGATAACCCAGCGTGTCTGTTGGTGGTGTAGAGAAAGGCTACTAGTTCCTTCAAGTTGACTTTGCATTTTGCCACTTTGCTGAACTTGTTAATCTTCTTTTGAAGTTTTCGGGTGGACTTTGGGTGAATCCATATATTTATCATCTACAAATAGGGATAATTTAACTTTTTTTTCTTTGTGTCTTTTTATTTCCTTCTCTTAGTGCTCCAGCTAGTGCTTGGGTGCCGTATGGGAAAGGAATGGGGGCAGTGAGCACCCTGTAGCAATTCTGATTTCAATGAGATTGCTGTGAGGTTTTCTCAGTTTGGTATAATTGTGGTTTTGGTTTATGGTTTGTAACCTACTTTATGCTGAAGTATATTCTAGCCTCTCTTAATGTCTCTAAGATGTTAATCAGAAAGCCATATTGAATTCTGTCAAAGATTTTTTTTCTTGCATCTATTGAGATGTGAGATGGTCCTGTGATTTTTTTTTTTATATATATAAGCCATTTTATTAGTTTATTACATTTCTTGACAGACACACGCTGAACTATCACTATGTTTCAGGGATAATTCCAATCTTATCATGGTCACATCTTTTGATGTATGCTTGTATTTTTAGCTTGCTTATATTTTATTAAGGATTTTGGCAAACATGTTTATCAGACATATTGGTCTATAGTTGTGTTGTGTTTTGTTCCATCTTCGCTGGTTTGGGTATCAGAGTAATACTGGCCCCATACAGGAGTTTGGGAGAAACTTTCCTGTTTTTGTATTTTGGAATATTTAGGAAGCATTGATTGTAGCCTTATTTGAAAATCTGATAGAATTCAGCTGTGAATCTGTCTGGGCCTTGCCCTTTTAAGTTGGGGAGCTTTTTATTATTATTTTACTTTCCTTACTTGTAATGAGTCTGTGGAGGTTGTTGATATCTTCTTGCTTAAACTTCTGTGGTTAGGATGAGTCTAGAAATCTTATTCTGTGAGATGTTCTGACTTCAAGGAGTTAAGTGTACTCACTTGAACTAGTTTAAACTGATTGGGTGTCTGTTCTTATGTTTCCTTTTTATTCTCTGATTCCATTGATTGGCAACACCTCTTTCTTGCTCTTGGTTAGTGGGACCAAGGAATGTCTTGTGTATTTTCTCAAAGAACCATCTCTTACATTCATCTGAATTGTTTATTTTTTATTTCATTTATTTGGCTCTGATTTTATAAATTTTGCTGCCTACTGAATTTGTTTTGGGTTTGGTCTTGTCTTTACAAATTCTTGCATTCCATCATTAACTCATTTATTTGTGCTCTGATTTTATTTTAATCTAGGAGCTTAAACGTATAAATTTCTTTTCTTAAAACTACTTTTGATATTCCCACATATTGTTTTGTGCTTCTGTTTTCATTTAGTTCCAGTAATTTTTCTTTTTTTCTTGATTTTTGTTTTTGACACACTAATCATTCAGTGCTGTTCAGTCTCCATAAGTTTGTATACTTACTAGAGATATGTTTGCAGTTGATTTTAGATTTTATTGCCTTATAGTCAGATAGATTACATAGAATAGCTTCAAATTTTCTGGATTTGTTAAGATTTGTTTTGTGTCCCAAGATGAACCTTCTGTGTAATGTTGAGTAGAATATATATTCTTTGGTGTTAGATAGAATATTCTATAGTTACCTGCTAAACTCATTTGATGTATGATGTTATTTTATATTTACATATCTTTGCCTAAATTTTATTCAGATGACCTGTATGTTAGATTTGTCTGGGCACATAACTGTTATTTAGATCATCAAGAAAAAAAAAATGAATCAGACTTCCTGAGAAACAAGAAATTGGGAAATTTAGAATTATTTTTGTTTAAAAAGTCAGATTTGTACTTAATTGAAATAAAATACCATTGGAGGCTTATTTAGCAAAATACTGCTTCCACAAATAGGTTTGAGAAAGACAGAGGCACAAAGGCAATGGAGATAGTTTTAATGGGAACCAATTTACTAAAAATACCTGCAAAACATGATGGGGTAGTAGTTCACGCAGAGATGAAGTTTCTATGAAAAGTGGGAGTGAAAAGGAAAAATAGAGCATTTCAAAGTATAAGAAATGATAAGATAGTGTGAATTAAAATGGAGAATCTCTTAGGAGAGTGAACAGGCAGAGTTGTGAGCATGTGAGCAAACTGTGACTGGCATAGACAAGATCAGTGGGCACATATTGCAAAATATGGGAATGTTCTCTGCTTACAACCAAAGAAATAAACATGCCTTGAGATTTAAAGTTTTAAATCTTAAAGAGATTTAAAATTTTAGCAAAAAAATCAAGGAAAATTTTAAAAAATCAAAAAAATATTAAATAGATAAAAGAACACAGGGAAAGAAACCACAATAGGCTTTCCAGTGTAACATTCACCTCAAACAGCTATGCCACAGCTTCTTGCCAGATATCCTGGCCTCTCTCCCTTTCTTTCTTTCTTTCTTTCTTTTTTTTTTTTTTGATGTATAAAACATATTTTATAATGAATTGTTTAGGATAAACCTTTCTTATCAATTACATAGTTCACCTAACTAATTATTCGTAACATATTTTTTCTCTTTCTTTTTTTATTAGATATTTTCATTATTTACATTTCAAATGCTATCTCCTTTCACATTTTTCCTTCTGGAAAAAAAAAAAAAAGACTCTGTTCCCTCCCCACTTCCCCTGCTCACCAACCCACCCTCTCCTGCTTCTTGGTCTTGACATTCCCTTACACTAGGGCATAGAACCTTCACAGGACCAAGGGCCTCTCCTCCCATTGATGACTGACTAGGCCATCCTCTGCTACATATGCAGCTGGAGTCATGAGTAGTCCTCTTTGGTTGTTGGTTTAGTCCCTGGGAGCTCTCAGCTACTAAAAACAATGCAATTATGAAATTTTTAGGCAAATGCATGGATTTGGAGGATAGTACCCTGAGTGAAGAAACCCCTTCACAAAAGAACATGGTATGCACTCACTGATAAGTGGATATTATCCCAGAAGCTCAGAATACCCAAGATACAATCCACAAACCACAAGAAACTCAAGAAGGAAGACCAAAGCATGGATACTTCGATCCTCCTTAGAATGGGGAACAAAATACCTATGGATGGAGTTGCAGAGACAAACTATGGAGCAGAGTCTGAAGGAAGGACAATCCAGAGACTGCTCCATCCAGGAATCCTTCCCATATTCAGTCACCAAACCTAGACACTGTTGTGGATTTCAGCAAGTGCTGGCTGACAGGAGCCTGATATAGTTGTCTCCTGAGCGTCTCTGTCAGTGCCTGACTAATACAGAAGTAGAGGCAGGGTTTGCAGCCCCGTAGGAGGAAAAACAATATGAACTAACTAGTACTCTTCCTTCCTTTCTGACTCCTCCATACCAGTGACTCTCTAGCAACATCACTGGGAGCATGCTTCGATCCGCATGAGCAAGTTATGAGAGTTGGAACCTGGCATTCTCTCTTAGAAGCAGCTAGATGAGAGAGAGAGAGAGAGAGAGAGAGAGAACACGAGCTTCTTGAGATTGTTGAAGGGTTTTTTGTTGTTGTTGTTGTTATTTTTTTCCCTGAGTCTTAAGGTTTTACCCTTTTGAAGTTACAAAGTCAGGTTTTCACACTAATTTATATATTTATTCACTTTAATTCTGATCACTTCAGCCTCTCCCTCTCGTCCCAGTACCCCCACATGGCCCCTTCCCTGAACTTACAGAGTCACAATAAGTTTCACTACAAGATGAAATGTTTCAGTTTGGTGAAGACTGCTATACAATATTGAAAGTAGGAAACATGATTTTTAATGTATCATATCAATAAGAGAATGATAAAATTAACTGTCTTATTTTTTAAGCTTGTTACCCTACAGAGGCAATATGTATATACTAGCATATAAATAGGAATTTCTCAGGCTTTCTAGATTGCAGTTCTCTACATGAATACTAGGCCAGACAAGATCAAACATGACTACAGTTCAAAGAATTTAATAGATGCACAAATAAAGTAAAAGCAAGTGCTGTAAAGTCAGGTCAAACATGAGTTAATGACATGTCTGGAAGGCTTCATACGAAGGACCTGTATCTAGGATGAATGGTGAAAGCTGAGCACACCTGATGGTTGTGGCATTGTTATCACAGTGCATCAATCACATCACTGGAATATAAAGTTTCAACAACAACAACAACTTTTTCTTTTCATCTTTCAACAACATTCCATTGCCTGTGTTTGATTACAATACATGCATGGAAGAAAACTCTTATACCCATATCCTGTTTTTTTTACAAATGGAATAGATGCCATTGTTAAAATTAATCTTTGATTCATGTTATTATGATATTACTTCATGCTTGCCAGCCTAAGGTCATGGATTTTTATGTTTCCATTATATCTATCCTCATTATAATGTTTCCATCCTGAAGAAGAAAATATTCAAGACAATATTCAAACCTTGCTTCTGGCTTGTATCTTCCTCATTCCAATGTATTTCTAACATGCTCACAGAACATCTCCTGGCTTACAGTGATTGTCAACCTTATTCTTCTTTGGGATATTAGTGACTGTACTTTTAACACACATTTCCAAATCTGCATGGATCTGTTGAAACTTTGCATTTATCATTTACTTTGCTTCTTACCAATGATCAATCCAGCTAAAGGATGACTTCACCAATTTTCTAAATTCACATTTGTATGTTTATTCAAAATTTAGAAGTTTGCTTCTTGATTGTATTCCATAACCACCTCAACATGGAAGAATAAAAAATGCTAAATTAGTTAAATCTTCAAAGATAATAGATTGGATATGTTTCTTTGATAAAATACATAGCCCTTTTAATAAATTATTTTTCTCATTAGTGTTTTGTTTTATTGATTTAGTTATATCCATGATGATAACTTCATTTCTTTAAAAATGATTAATTTTATTATTCAAAAATTTCATGCATGTATCTTGTGTATTCTAATTACACTTTCCCTCCATGCTTCTCTTATATTCCTGTCAAACTCCCTTGTTCTTTCAAGGATCATGACTTTTGGTTTTGTTTCTTTAATTTAACCAGAATCATATGTGTGAACATTAGATCAGACTACTTAAGTTTGGTGAGGTCATCAATGATTATAGCACTGAAATGATTTTCCCGCTCTCTCTGAACAAATATCTCAGCTGTGAGAGGTAGGGAACCCTGAGTTCCTCCTCCTAGACATCCACAACTAACATGAGTTTGTACTATGACTGTATTGTGCTCAAGAGATGGCATTTGTAACCCTTTCTCTTTTTGTCAGACCTTGTTTCTAAACCCTCTTCCATAATGTTCCCTGAGCTTTGGAAGGGAGGCTTTAAATGTTTTCCTTGGGCATGAACACAAATTAGACACTTATTCTCAGACCTTTGTGTAATCATGTATCTCTGTACTCACTACTACTCATCAAAAAGAGAGTCTACTCTGACTAAGAATAATGCGGGCATTTGTGTATGGACATATGCACAAATATTTAAAAGTTTGATATTCATTAAATCTGGTAAACAATGCCAGTCGCCCCTTAGGGCTTAAGATCACCCTTACCGTGGGTCCTTGATCAGCTTTACAGTACAAAACATGGAATCTCTCTTGTAATATTGGTATCAAATTCTATTTTTTTAAAATAAAGTAGTTGTTCATCTCCATATTGTTTGGCAGGTTTTTCTTATAGATTATGAGTTTCATATCTGGGTATGACCATTGATAACCTTTTCGCTCCTAGTATGCTGAGTAGACCCTAATATGATGGAAGAAACTTCAGCTGTTCCAATTCAGATCCTGCTTGAGTTATGTTATGCTTTCATTCTGTGTGATCAGTAAGGTCTTATCATCTAGTTCTGATTAGAAAACAAGAGAAATGGCAAGAGTCTGTCTGTGCTTTATTTTTGGTGACTCTTGGACCTCTCTGACCAACAAGTCCTAAGAAGCTATCTATTTTATTTATTTATTTATTTATTTATTTATTTATTTATTTATTTAATAGGCCACAGCTTCTGGCAGTAAATTTTTCCAGCAATGTGGGTTAACTCTCTTCAAATTCTTTCTTTTTTTTGTAACAAACATAAAAAAGTGGAAAAAGTAATTGAATTTCTGTTGAGAAGCATGAATACTTATGATATTTTAGTTGCTAACAATACCTTACATGAACAAGGCATTTCTTCGAGTTTTAAATATGAGTCAAAGAAAAAGGATATGGGTTAAAGAATTAATTTGATAACTCGAACCTATCATGGCTTTTAATTTTCTTTTCTTTTTGTTTTTGTTAATTTTACCTAATATTATAATAGATACACCAGCTTGTTTCTTAGGACCATATGCTTAGAAAATTGTTATCTAATATTTTACTCTGACATAATGTCTGTCTTTGTCACTGAGGTGAGTTTCCTGTACGGAGCAAAATGTTGGTTCCGGTTTATGTATCCAATCTGTTATGTCTATGTCTTTTTATTGAGGAATTGAGTCCATTGATATTAGGAAATATTTTCTTGTTATGTCTAGGGTGTTATTTCCCTCCTTGTGTTGGAGTTTTCCATTTATTAGCCTTTGAAGGGCTGGATTTGTGGAAAGATATTGTGTAAATTTGTTTTCTTCATGGAATACCTTGGTTTCTCCATCTATGGTAATTGAGAGTTTTGCTGGTTATAGTAGCCTGGGCTGGCATTTGTGTTCTCTTAGGGACTGTCTGACATCTTTTCAGGATCTTCTGGCTTTCATAGTCTCTGGCAAGAAGTCTGGCATAATTCTGATAAGTCTACCTTTATATGTTACTTAACCTTTTTACCTTACTGGTTTTTAAATTGATTTTTTATTGTATATTTTCATTATTTATATTTCAAATGCTATTCCCTTTTCCAGTTTCCATCCCTCCTGTCTTTTGACTTTCATTGAATTTCCCATATTCAGAGCCTTGCACTAAGTCAGTTATTTTTAGTACTAGTCTTCTATAGCCTTCATACGTGTAAAGGATCTTCATATTACAGTAGAAAATTCTACACTTATTTTTTCTTAGATAGGTATCACACTGAGTAATGATAAGTCTGGTAAGTGTAGGATTAGATGACATAGTGGATACAAAGTAAATGTTCAAGACCAACTCCAGGAATAATAGCAGAGAATCTGCTCTACTAGAAGATAGGTTTCACTATGTATGTCACACCCTTTAGCAGTCCCTAAATTGTACAGACTCTATCAGCATTTCAAGAAGCTGATTGTGAGCTTCATGTTTCCCCTGTGTCATTAATTTCTGGGTGCAGACTTAGGTGGATTTGACTAGATGGATAGACATATCCTTGTATCTGGAGACTGTGAATTGAGCTTTAGAACTTTCATTCTATAGTTCATAGAAAAATATGAAGAGACTCAAAGTATCTTCTATCTTACCTATTGTATACTGAAGACACATGATTGGGAACCAACTGAAATGTAGACAGCCTGGACAAAATGAAATTTTATACAGTTTTAATTAATTTAAAACTTTGAAAATTATTTTCTTCTAAATATAAATTGCCAGTATGGGGAAGACTATGTTGTAATTTACCTGTTCTATTGTAGAAGTGTTATTACTTATTTCTAGAATCCATTTATGTTTTTTCAAAATTCATTGGTTAGAAATTATCTGTGTAGCATCTAATATTTTGTGAACAGTGGCATGTGTACCTCATAAATCAGGCTGTTCTTAGTATACTTACCTGCAAAGAAACACATTCTCTAATTATGACAGTCATACTTTCTTAGGCTCTTATGCTTACAGTTTCAGGGGGTGAGTCCACACGCTTTGTAGAGGAGAACCTGACAAGGCATCCAGGGAGTTAAAGTCATAAGTGAGATCTTATATCTGACCCACAAATTTGAGGGAGAGGCAGACTAGTATTGGGTTGGGCTTTTTGAACCTCACAGGTCACCTCCAGTGACAAAACTTCAACAAAGCCAAACCTTCTAATGTTTTCCAAATCAATTACACCAACTAGGAACCAAACATTCATGCATAAGAGTGTATGGGAGCCATTCTCACTAAAATCACCACAGATGTTAAAATAACTATGGCCTAATTTGAAATTAACCAACTATAAGTAATGCAGCAGTTAGGATGTTAATGTAAAGCAGTTGTTCTTCATCTTCCCAATGATTTGGCCCTCTAATACAATTCCTACCTAATGTTGTATGGCCCCAACCATGAAATTATTTTCATTGTTACTTCAAAACTATGTTTTGCTACTCTTATAAATCATAGCATAAATGTACGTTATGAAGTACATCTGATATATGACCCCTGATAGAAGGTTGTTCAAGTCCAAAGGGATCATGACCCAAGGGTTGAGAACCACTGATGTAAAGGAACTGCAGTCAATGTTTAAGCACAGGCATATTTACTGAAGAAGTGTAGTCTACAGACAATGGTGATTGCAGACATGACATCATTGCAAGGCAACAATTGTGTTTTCAGAAATTGGTGTCCCTTCATTTGATCCAGAAGCAAGAGGCAATTTTATTTCTTGTCTCACTGTTTTCCTATGAGTTGCTCTTGCCCTCACCATATTTACTTTGCTTTCTAAAAAAGGTAAGGTATCCACATAATCACTCTGTTTAGATTTAAGTAATAATAGAATAAGCAGAAAAATCTTAAATCTACTCTATTTAAAGCCATTAGCTTGCAAGACCAATTGTGATCAAATTCCTGGGGCTAAAGTATTAACTACTGAATAGTATAACCTGTATTGTATTCTCCTCAGGTACAGAAGATGATCTGTTATTCTAACCATATATATGGGGAATGAAAGGTATATAAAGACTTCACTACTCTAAAAAATATAATTCAGAGCTGTTACCAGAGTCCTGAAGGAGAGAAAATGAAAAGATAAACAAATAAATGTTCAATGAAGACAGGGAGTATAATTTAAGCATGAGAATGAAGAAATGTTTGGTGATATCTCATGTTGGTTGAAAAGTTAATCTATTTTATATGCTAATAGCTATTTTAATTTTTTAAATAAAAAAACAATGGGTCTAACATAGTCTTTTAAGTTTTATTTTTGATAAATTGATATGATTGTTGGATTGTAGTCAAAAGTAACTCAAGATCCATACAAGATAAAATAGATTGGATATATATACTATTTTCAAGCCATTTGATACTTTCTTGAGTCCATGAAATTGAGTTTCTGTCACAAGGAGCTAACTTTTACTCTTTTGCTATTTTAAGGGCATTTCTGTTATAAAAGACAGGAAGTATACACAAGAAATAAGCCTAGCCACAAAGCTATTACAATCAATTGCTGTGAAGAGAGGGAAAAATATATTTTTAATTGAATGGGACTGGAGATATCAGGTACAATTCAGAGAAGATATGATATGCATGCGGTGATGGACAACACAAAATCGACTCAATGACTTTGCCTGTTTATGTTTTTATTTATTGATTTTTGGTTTCCATTTTGTTTTTTGTTTGTATGTTTTTTCTTTTTCTTTTTTTTTATTAGATGTTTTCTTTATTTACAATAGCTCCTTTTCCAGGTTCCCCTCCAATAAAATAAAATAAAATAAGATAAAATAAAATAAAATAAAATAAAATAAAATAAAATAAAATAAAAACAAAAAACTAAAACAATTCCCCCGACCCCTGCTCACCATCCCACCCTCTCCTGCTTAAGAGAGAAAGAACAGAAAGTTTGGTGGTTTGGAAAGGATGTAAGAGGAGTTACTGCAGGAAGGAAATCAATAAGATTATAATCTATTGTATTAAAAAAATTTAAAATAGGTGTTTTTGTGAATCATTAAAATAGAGTATAAAATTATGCTTTTTTTAAGCTTAAGGTTTTTTTATCTTTCTTTTTCTTTTTTTATTTAATATTTTATTTATTTGCATTTCAAATGTTATCCACTTCCCTGGTTTCCACCTCAGAAACAACTTATCCCATCCCTCTTCCCTCTGCTTTTATGAAGGTGCTTCCCCACCCACCCACCCAGTCCTGCCTCCCTGCCCAGGCATTCTTCTTCAAGGGAATAAGGGCCTCTCCTCCCATTGATGCCCAACAAGGCCATCCTCTGCTACATGTGTGTCTGAAGCCATAGGTTGCTCCATGTGTACTCTTTGATTGGTGCTTTAGTCCCTGGGAGCTCTGGTTGGTTGTTCTTCCTATGGGGTTGCAAACCCTTTCAGCTATTTCAGTCTTTTCTCTAACTCTTCCATTGTGGACCCAGTGCTCAGTACCAAGTATATATTACTGTTAAGTTTTAAACAAATGGTTATTGTTACAGACAAAACAGTAACTCTACTCTCTTAATGTAAAATACAAAATGCAAATGTTACAATGATTTTACACTATACAGCCCTGCCTGGTGTCAACCTTCCAGCAACTAGTCTGCATCAAGATGCCTTAGTTTGATCTTGTTTTTAATATACTGTGTATGAAATTTCTTTGGCTTTATGAGAATTAACCATAATATTCAATGAAATCTAAAAATTAACATAATTTGGAATAAGTGTTTTAATTTGAGAATGTTTTATTTTATAAGCTAAAGAATTTACAATATAATAAGTTTAGGGTTTACCCAACTATTTCTGATTCACTAAGTCTTTGTTTATCAGTACTAATTGGAATTTAAATCTACATTTCATGAGATCATCTTAAACATTTTAAACATTTGGAACAACACCAGCATGTGTAGTCCATGACAGTGAGAAGTACATCAATCTTTCAAGGGAAAGTAATTTATTGGACCACATTTATTTTCTTCTTCAATGTTATGTTTTGAAACATTTTGATGAATTTGGGTTATTTAATATCTATTTTTATTTTCTTTCCGTTTTGTGGTCTCTGTATTTCATGTTGGTCTTGAAATTCCAAAGAAAGTAAAAGTTCAAGGTATTATGCACTTTAGAAAATAGATATTATACTGACTTCTATAACATTGTATTTTTGGAGGAAACATTCAATTAATATTACCAAATATCCACTTGAAAGATTAGTATCTGGAATAGATAAAGAAATAAAACACTAAACAACAAGTAAACAAATAACAGATACAATGGGGTGTAGAACTGAACAGAAACTTATCAAAAGATGTAAATAAATGGCTGAGTAACAAATATTTTCAACATTCTTAGTCATCATGGAAAGAAAACTTAAACTACTTTAAGATTTCGTCTCACCTCAGTCAGAATGTCTAAGATCAATAAATCAAATGACTCCAGATTCTATTGAGGATGACCAAAAGAGGGGAGACTGTTATTCCAGTGAGAGTTTAACAACTTTTACAACCAATATGAAAATCAGTATGAAGGTTCCTCTAAAGGGTTAAAATAGATACCTCTCCAGATCCAATATTTAGCAAGTTTACAAATCTTTAGCATATATACGCCTCTATATTTTTATTAGATATACATGCTAATTCATACTCATTGGTGATATATTTATAATAACCAGAAAATAAAAATAGCCTAGATGTTTATCAACTGACAGATAATGAACATCCCATTACATACTGTAATGTTCTTCAGTTGTTAAGAAATAAAATTAGTAAGTAAACAGATGAGTTTAGAAAAAATTATTTTGAGTGTGGTTACCAGACCTAGGAAGACAAGTATAGGATGTTATTCCTTATAAACTTTAGATTTTAGTAGTTAATTATGTGCTTTTTCTTCATAATATCCACAGAGGTTAACTACTAAGGGATTAGCATGAAGGAGTGGATCTCCTATGGAAGGGGAAATAGAAAGAGGTGCTGTAAGGGGATAAAGGGGGAGTTAGACTAGGATGATTAAATGGGGAGGTGGAAGTGAGAGCAGGTTTAATAGGAGAACATGAGGAGCAGCAAACTAAAACTAAAGTCCTCTAAAAATCTCTATGGAACCTACTAACTAGAATATTCCGTGTGTGTGTGTGTGTGTGTGTGTGTGTGTGTGTGTGTGTGTGTGTGTACATGCATGTTTGTGTAATTTAAATAGAGTTACCATATAATGGGTGAGAATATTCCCTTAGTAGTCATCATGAGAATTCAAGTAGAATAACTAGTTCCATAAATGGGTCATATCTTGCTGAGTCATTGGCTAACATTTTTGCATAGAACTCCCAAACATTATTGGCAATTGACAACACTGTTGCCTCCAATCCACAACCTAATAGTAAATGCCTATAGCAGAAGATTGAACTTGGAAAGTTGCAACCTAAGTGCAAATCAACTAGATACTTAACCTGTAAAGCATAGTATTCATAGTGGTACACACTACCTAAGGAGAAAAATAACTATCAATTGGACCCAGCTATGAA
This sequence comes from Mastomys coucha, assembly GCF_008632895.1. Taxonomy (NCBI): domain Eukaryota; kingdom Metazoa; phylum Chordata; class Mammalia; order Rodentia; family Muridae; genus Mastomys; species Mastomys coucha. Next base: position 56,316,870 of record NW_022196903.1, read on the forward strand.
CTTGTCAACCAATAACACCAGTCTGACCATAAGATATGTTGGAGTCAATTACTTTTTGCTTGGATTTAAGGACCACTACCTCTTGGAACTGTTAATAAAGCCCTAATCACTAAACTAGATAGGTCATGGAGATGTAGACAAAAGCTGCCAATATTCTGCTATATACACATAACCTTGAAACAATTCCTAATAGAATATTCCTATAGCCACAGATCTGTGCATCATTCAACCCTAATTAGAGAAATTTCTTGCAGCTCATGACAATTAATAAGGAGTTTTGCAACTTTGCAATCTGCAGAGAGACTTTGGAGCACTTAATCCTAAATTGGATGTCACTATCAAATACCTCCCCTTAAGGTTCAGTAATAAACACAGAAGGGGAAACAGGATGATTGCAAGAGCCAGGGTTTGATGGATGACTACATGGGAACAATGAGTAAATACATGATCAAAATATATAGTATGAAGGTTTTTAAAATAATGAAAATTCAATAAAAGGATTAATATCTTTATATATTTGTGGAGCTGGAGAGAAGATTCAGTAATGAAGTGCTCTGGTTGTTCTTCAAGAGGACACAGGTTAAATTTAAGACATTTATAGTACAGCTCACAACAATCTCTAACTTCATTTCCAGGGGACTCAATGCCCTCCTGTAGTGACCACACATTCACTGGTGCTGGGATTTGCATCTAGTTTAAACATCATACATACAGATAAAAGACAAAAATTAAAACAATGTGTTATACTTGCTCACAAATGTATTAAAAATGAACTGAAGCAAATGAAGTGCAGATGATGAGCCATTTGGAGAGACAAGGAGAGTCCCCAGATAGCAAACTTATTCTTAGTAAGAGCAGTGTGCTGTGAAGTAGTAGTGACCGAAATATGGGTTTTGGCTGTTTCATGGAGTACAATCAGGATGTTTTTTCATTCCATTCATCTTTAAACTTTGATAACATTAAGGTTGGAATAAAGAATGCATTTTTAATTAATGTATTTATTTACTCTACATCCCTGATCTCAGCTTACCCCTCTCCTCTCCTCCCACCTCTCCCTCTTCTCCCCTCCTCACATGCTACCCTCCTACCATTCAGCTAGGAGAAGGGGAGGTCTCCCATATCAAGTTGCAGTACAGGTGGGCTCATCTTCTATTGAGACTAGCTAAGACAGCCAAATTAGGAGAAAGAGGAAGAAAGGAAGGAATAAAAGCTACATGCTCATTGCTCATGGATTCCCAACAGTAAATAAAAGGTTTAGAAATGACAGGTATTTATGTTTTCATGCATAAAAAAAAATGTGTTTATACATTTTTTGTTTGGTAACTAAATATGTCCATAGAATTTCAAAGAATTTTGTCCATTTATGACAAATAAATTTATTAGAGCTTGATATGATGTAAGTAAAATGAATGATTTATGTCAGCTTCAAGCATAGGTAAGAAGAAGCATTTGCTAGAATCCGAATAGCAAGGAAAAATAATCTGGAGAAAATATCGTTAATATCATATGCATGTTATAATTACCTATTTATATATGAAATATATTTTTTAATTTAACTTTTTAGTAAGCAAAAAGCTATGCCAGGTAATCACCAGTAATTACCATGAATTTCATAAAACCTGAAACATGTAAAAATATCTGGTTGGATAAGTGGAACAAAAAAATGTTATAAGAAGAAAAAATTTCAACTAGTCTTTATGGATAATTTACCTTGCATCTGACATTGTGTTAAAACTGAGCATAAATGCTGGTGACTTTTCAAAGCAGTGTATAGATGCATCCTCATGCATTTTGGTGCCCATGCAATGATTACCTCTTTTGGACATGCCACACTTTGTAAGAATTAAACATTTATCTCTCCAGGAAATTGTTACCCAGAGTAATAGTGTGTGAGCCGGTGGTCTCAAGCCTGCATTTTGATCACAGCAGATCAACAATGAAGCTTTTCATGCCATCTGTGGAAATAACTTTCCAGATCAGCTCTCATGAATAAAGAAATCACCATATCCTGTTAACACGCTGATGTATGTGGGTTCAGTCACAGACTGCAGCTATTTCAGATATAGATGAAAGAGGTGATGTTAACTAACAAATCGCTTATGCATGGAAACAGTAGGTGCTGTTATCATTGCAAAGGCTGGTACATGGGCCTAAATTTAGGTTAAAGGCAAGAATTGGCCAAACTACAATGGGAAATCCTGGAGAGTTATTCTTATGTATACACTTCCCAGTAGCCCTCTCATACCCTCCCCCCTCCTCCCTGTTACCTCTGAGAAGGCGGAGATAACAATTGGGTACCAATCCAGCTTGGCATGTCAAAACACAGGTACCTCCTTTCTCTTTGAGGCCAGACAATGCAGCCCACTTAGGCAAACAGTATCCCTAAGCAGGCAACAGATTTGGGGTCAATCATTGGTCCAGTTGTTGGGGAACCCTCATGAAGACTAAGCTACACAGCTAGCCCTGGTATTAATCAAATCTATGCTTTCTATTTATTTAGATGTCTTTGCAAAAGGAGTTAAACATACATATCAAAATCAATTCCCATAGAGCTTGTACATTAGATTAACACAGTTCTGAGCTTAGCTATTTCTGTGTGATGGATTTACTGTTAATAAAATATAATTCTTAAATGTTTTAAAATTAAAGAGTATACAGTGTCTTCAGCAATTGGAACTTTTATATCTGGGAGGCAACAGAGGGCAACAAGAGTAGATTTTATTGTTTCGGGTGTTAATTGAATTGCCCAACCACTCAAAAAGGGGTTTTCATTGTTCAATGATCCTGTAGGAAACACTATCAGCTCATAACTTAATTTTCTCTTTCTCCATATATATGTATTTATGGAGAGATAATTTTATATACTATTATCATACAATAATGTATAATATATGCAATACATATAATATATGACATATCAGTTACACAGTAATTATATAATATATCTCATAATTATAAACTATTATATATTATTAGTTTAATATATATTATTATAAATGTATATATACAGACTTTAATTAAATATAAAATAATATAATTCCTTGAAAGTTTATCAAACATTCTTGATGTTATTTGTTCTATTTCCTTCTCTGTTTACCTCCCTTACCATCTCCACTGGAGCCCCCTGCCTTCTTTCTTTTTCCTAATCTATATAACCTCTATTCCACTCTTCCTCTGTCAGGCTGTCCTCCCTCATCCATGGTCCATTTATACTTTGATATTTTTGGAGTTACTCCAAGTTATGTACTTAAATCTGAGGTTTTACAATAAGGAACCATAAATAGAAAAGAACATATAACATTTGTTTTTCTTGGAGTTTTTTACTTCACTCAATATTAACATTTGTAAGTCCTTCAATATATTTTCAAATTTCAAATAGCTTTATTTCATTTTTTCTTTAGAGTTTAATATTATGCCATAGTCAATAGCTACCACATTTTTATTATCCTTTCATCTGTGGAAGTACATTTGATCCTTTTTTCCATTTCCTAGCTTTTGTGACTAGACCAGTGTTGAATACAGCTGAGCAAATCTGTGGAGTTAGATACAATCTTTACATTCCTGTTCTCTTTCCATTATAGATAAGTGTGACACTCCACACAGGGTCTCAGAATTTTTACTCTATTTGATAATGCTACAAATTAATATATTAATATCTGAGTTATTTTATTTATTATAAATCATGAGATTTTTTTCTTGGTTTCTCCCTTCTTTTATATATCTTTAAAATTATCTGAGGACACAAAAGTTCAATAGAAAATAAAAAAATATAGTTGCTGAAATGAGAGTCAAAGAAACTGAAGAGTTGTGCAATGTCCATGTCTTTAAAATTTATACGTGAATAGGTAATATGGAAATTGTACACATAAACTATATCTATAATTATCTTTGGGAAGGGGGAGCATTGAGTATATTTAATAATCTATACATAGTCCATACATTCTCTAAGGATTGATTAAAATATATAATACATGATATCATCAAAATATACTATATATTGGAGATGATATCTAATTAATGAATATAAATATATTTACACAGAGCATATATATGTGTATGTGTATATGTGTGTGAGTGTGTGTGCAAAAACTTACACGAAGAAATATTTTTCTGTAGGAAGTTATAATCACAAGTAGTGGTTTGGTCTCTGGAGTTCAGAAGTTAAATGTTACACAACATTTTGTATTTCACTTTATAAATAATAGGAGATATGAGGCAAAGTCAGAGTAATTTTTCTATAATTTTGGATGAATGGAGGGTAAAGGCATTTTGTGGAAGGGTCTTTTCAATAATCAGTGCTTAGAATTTTGGGGAAACGTTGGTTCCCAGGGCATATTTGGTGACCTGTATGTTTTCTGGAGCTGAAAATAATATTCTACAAAGAAAAAGTTTTGAACAAATTAAGTATGATATTAAACATGTTGTAATAACTGCAGTACATTTTAAAGAATTCTTTACCTAAATACTGTAGTTATATGAATGTGTTCTAAGCATGAAACATCTTGCATCTTTTCGTTAGAGGAAATATATCTGGTTACTAAGTTTTTAGGAGAATTTTGATGAATATATATGTAGAAATATTTTGAAATTTGTATGCTTCTATGTTTGTTTTTTATATTAAAATAGGTTCTTTTATCATACTATATAATCACAATTATAGCTTTTTCTCCCTAAACTCTCCCAGTTTCTCACAATCTCTCCTCACCTCTGGATCTACTTTTCTGCCACATTAAAAAAGAACAGGCTTCTAAAAGATAGCAATTAAACATGAGAAAACCACAAAATATATTTTAAGATGAAACAGATACTTTCATATTGAACATTGCAGCCCAACAGGAGGGAAAGAACCCTAAGAAGAATAAGAAAAGTTAGAAATTTACTTTTTTTCATGGTGGGGGTCCCATGAAAGCAGTAAGCTAATTGCTGTACTTTATACATAGAGGCACTGGTGTAGATCCATTGTTGTACCTGTGCTTGCTGCCTTAGTCCTTGAGACTTTAGTAAAATACCAAAGAGTTGAACTTCGAAATATGTATACAGGGTTATTGTTTTAATTAGAGCTACTTGCTCTGTATATTAATCAGTTTGGTAATACCTATGCATATGCATATTTATAGTAATCTTAATGGTTATGATTTACCATATATTCATACTTGCTATAATTACAGACTGCCAAATTTTGTCATTTTAAACAATAAAAAGTTCTATAGTGGCTAATATTTAACCATTGTGTAAATGTACATATATTATCTAAAAGTACTCTTCTAATACAAGTCACACAAACACACACACGCACGCACACACACACACACACACTCATATGCACTCACACACACACATACATACACATACATGAAGGCACAAAAACACAGAAAAAAGCACATACATGCATGCATATTCATGCAAGCTCACATACACATGTACACAAACATACACATGAACACATGTGCACACAAGTGCTAGCATATATGGTCCTGAAATGTGCATCTATAATATGCACAAAGAATTTTAAAACAAACAAACAAACAACAACAAAGCAGCTTGGAAAGTGTAGAGTTTGGATACGTGAGGAATAACCTACACTACAAAGTAATGGAAACAAGAAAACTGAAGAAACCGGGCTACTGAATCAGTGGAAGAAATCTAATTTTTCAGGACCAGCACTTAGTAAGTTTAGTGAGATTTACCACGTGTTGACTCTAGATTATATTGTTCAATTAATATGAAGTTCATTAGATTATATCAATCAACAATATTAATAAAAAAGTAAATGGCCAATAGAATATGACTTCTTAGAATAACAAAATTTTATACTCCAACTTCACGAAGAATGGCTGTCATCAAAATAATTTGCCAATGAAGATGTAGAGAAAAAATTAGTTCATGCTATAGGTATAAATGTCATGTAGTGTAGCGAGTATAAAAAGTATGAAAATATGGAGATTTTTCCAAAATTGTAAAATAGAAAATTTGTGTAGCTCATTAATCTCATATTTGATTCAAAGTTTAAGACACATAGGTAGTAGTTCAAAAATACATATGCACATCTATATGAATTTTATAATTAACTATTCATGGTATTAAAGAAATGATTTGAAGAAAAGTCTTTATGAGGTACATTTGGGATACTATGGCATGTGAAGAATAAATACTGTTACACTGTTAGTACATGGATGCAACATTAGATCTTTTGGTTGACTGAAATTAGGCAGGTGCAAAAAGGAAGGCGATAGCATGATGATTGCATGTGACAATGTTGATTGATCTCATAGAATTTGGTAGTATTCCACTGACTGAAAGAGGATGACGAGCATTTCAACTGGGGAAAGCTGATCAATGGGTCGATGTTCCAATTAGGTGTGAGTAAAAAGTTCTGGCTTGGTGACTATATGTAAAGATAAAATTTTTCAAGAGCTGTAAGAAAGAGTTTAGAAGGATTTTCCATTAAGAAGCTATAAATGTTTAAGGGGATAGATATGTTTCAACTTTATTTGAGCAATGTTTCCAGCACTCAAAAATATGCTCATATCTTGAAATGCCATTATTATGCATCAAATATTTGTCATAGAGCAGTAAAAATAAATTTATCCAATAAATTGTTTTAAATAGCAGAAATAATTTGATTTTTGAACCACATAGCTTGGATGGTATTGTATAATAACTTAATGAATATTAAGTGCTAATAAATAAATGTTAAAATATTGGCTAGCATAAAATATTTATGGTTGTACAAATAACTAAAAGTTTAGCATAAAATAATGCAATTTATGAGAAAAATGTTATCACAATTTGCAATAAGAGACAGTTTAATCATTTATCCTTGACTCATGATTGAAACTAAGTAGAAACGTCTTAGAGAATAAGATACCTGTTTAAACTAACTCTTTTCAGTAATTGTTAAAATTTCTTTCAAAGCATAGTTTGGACTTGATAGTAGATTTGTTCAAGTACTTAATTAAAAAACAGTTATTTGCTTCATTAACATTTCCATGAAATTATGGAGTTATGCTTACTGTTGTATTTATATGTCATCACAAATATATTTTCTCTAAAATCTTTAGTATTGTTTTTAAGAACTAGAAATGTGTTCTTCACACAAAACTTAACACTTCTGTTTTAAACAGAAATCTTATCTAAGAGAATGATTAAAATTACATTACTAATCTTTTTATTTTGAAAGAAAAATAGTAAATTAAGTTGTTATGACTTTTAAATAAAATAAGTCCCATTTCCAAATAAATATGAGCATGCTGCTTCTATATACTTAGCCTGACATTTGTAATTTGTTAAATTTTTAGAGAGATGAAGCAAGTATTATTTTCTTCAATATTATTTTATTAGTGTTATCTATGGCTTATGAAATATTCCTTGAGCATTCCAATGTGAAAATATTTCCTTCTGATGGAAATTGAATCCTGAACATGTTACTGAATATACAGGATGTAATCTTGGTAGTAAATATCCTTAATATCAAAATAAAATTGAAATTAACATATTCCATTGGCAGTTTTCCTCATTAACAAGCACTTAGGCTGCATGCTATCAATTGAATGGATACATATATTATTTCAGGAAGAAATATACAGCCAGAATAATTATTCATCTCAGTTCCTCTGTTTGATATGTTTTGATTTTGCAAGATATGCTCATAAACATTGCCTTTATACTGACATAAATTTTATTCCTCTTTCACCTGGATGCAGCAACAAACAAGTATCTTTGACATAAATGACATTGAAAACTACCAGTGACAATTATTGCCATCACTGCTGTGTACTCTGATGATGAAAACGAAGTCATAACTCTCATCTTCCTTTCCTTTCTCCCCCTTTGCCCAGCTCTCTTTCATTCACCGCCCCTCCCTTCTCTCCCAGTTTCTTCTGTAAATTCTAGTTAGGCTGATTGTTTGCCTATACCATTTCACTTTTTAAAGGTCCATAGGGGCTTAAGTCATTCACCTAATGGACTTTTCTCATACAATTCTGTAACAAGTGTACAGATAGAAAAATAAACACTATTTTCAGATACAGAATTAAACTAAAACAGCACCTTATAACCTAATAGTACAGACTTAAAGGTACTACAACAAAGATAATTTAATATGTGCATCCAAATTGAATACAATGAAGAAGTTTTGTTTCAAATGAAATCTGAAGGAATAGATAACTGGATTATGAGTGTTCCAGGAAGTGAAAAACATATATAAAATCATGAAAAGAAGAAAACCCATTGTCGATAGAATAATAGAATTTTACCACAATTTTGTAACAGAGTAGCCTTTCAAAATCAGTAATACATTTTATGTTTGCTCCACTAAGAGAAGCAAAGCATCATGCATTTCAAACTTTATCTACCAGTGGAGCATGGTGATTTGAACTTTTACTTCTGTCTTTTAAAGGCTGAAATAGAAGATCTGTGGCCAAGCCAAGCTACATAGTAAGTTACAAGGCAACTTGAGCTAAATTATTCCACACTATCTCCACAATATAAAAACAAATAACAACAGAAACACATTCCCAAGTGATCAAAAATCCTTCTGTACCTTGTAAATCATTACCTTCCGTGAATACATTTTTCTCTGTGCTGACAGATGTAGATAGCCTGCAAATACTCACAAGTGCTAAAAATAAATAAATTAAAAATAAATTTTTAAAGGATTCTTATAGTATAAAACACCATTATACCATGAGGCTAAAACCCATATTTGACCTTAGTCAGTACAAAGATCTTTGTTTTGTTAGCAAATATTTATTGAACAATGCTATGAAAAGACAGTGTCACGCCTTCTTGAAAGTAAAATTATTTTTATTTTTAAATTAACTTTAAACTTAATTATATGAAATTATAAAATTTGTAAATAAAAAATTGCACTCAAATATTAAGTAAGCCCCACAAATATACAACTCAATGAACTTCTCTACCATTAGAGTAGCCATTTTAAATGGAATGGGGAACTTTACAGTAGCTTTTATAGTTTCACTTTCAAATATGTAAATAAATTATTCAAAAAAAAAAAAACTAGTGTAAGGAAATCCTGAGGCCTCAGTGGATTATTAGCACTTTAGGAGCCCTACGCAAGTGCTTCCTGATGTCTGGGGATGAATATCACCAGTATGGTGCTGTCTACCCCATTTTAGTGCAGAGGAACAGTAGGTAACAATAAAGCTATGTGGGCAACAATGAAGAGCTACAGTCTATGAGAAACAAGAGTTTTTCCATCTTGAAAAAGGACAAAAGAAGCAGCTCCCTATGTTCTATCCATTTCTCTTTTTCTTCTCTCACTCCCTCACCCCCCCCCCATTTATCAGCTATATATCAGGCAGAACATTTAAAAAATAATAATCATTTTATTTATTATACCCCAAATGTTGCTGCCTCTATGTCCCCCCTCTTAGAGTTCTTCATCCCCTTCTCTTTCTTTTCCCCTTTGTCTGAGAGCATGGAGGGAGCTTTCCGCTTGCCTCCCTACTCTGAGATATCAAGTCTGTACTGGATTAGGCATGTCCTCTCCCACTGGAACAAGACAAGGCAGTCAATCTTCTATATATAATCCAGGGGCCTCAGAACCACCCTTGTAAGGTCTTTGCTTGGCAGCTAAGTCTCTGGGAACTTCCTGGGTTCCAAGTTAGTTGATACTGTTGGTCTTTTTTTTTTTTTTTTAATTATTTGATATATTTACATTTCAAATGTTATCCCATTTCCTGGTTTTCCCTCTGAAAACCTCCTATCACCTTCGCCCTCCCCGTGCTCACCCCCTTTCTTCCTGGCCCTGGGCATAGAGCCTTCACGGGACCAAGGGCCTCTCCTCCCATTGATGACTGACTAGGCTGTCCTCTGCTAGATATGAAGTTGGAGCCATGGGTCCCTCCATGTGTACTCTTTGGTTGGTGGTTTAGCCTTAGGAGCTCTGGAGGTACTAGTTAGTTCATATTGTTGTTCCTCTTATGGAGCTGCAAACCCCTTCAGCTCCTTGGGTCCTTTCTCTAGTTCCTCCATTGGGGACCCTGTGCTCAGTCCAATGGTTGACTGAGAGCATCCACCTTTGTATTTGTCAGGCACTGGTATAGCCTCTCAGGAGACAGTTATAACAGGCTTCTGTTAGCAAGCACTTGTTGGTCTTATTATGAGGTTGCCATCCCCATTATGTTCCGTTGGTTATTCCCCTAACTCTTCCATAGGGATTCCTGTTCAGTGGTTGGCTCTAAGATTCTGCATCTGTCTCAGTTAGCTGCTGGTAGAGCCTCTCAGAGGACAGGCATGCTAGGCTCCTGTCTGCAAGCACAACACAGAATCATAAAGTGTCAAGGTTTGGTTCCTGCCCATGGGATGGATCCCAAGTTGAGTTGGTCCCTGGTTAGCCATTCCTTCAGTTTTTATACCATTTTTGTCCTTGCATTTCTTTCAGGCCAGAACAATATGTCAAAAAATTTGAGGGTGGTTTGTGTCACCATTACTCCACTGGGAGCCCATGTTTAACTCTTCAGGTTCCATCTCACTACTGTTTGCATTTTGGATAAGGTCACATACATTGAGTCCCCCACACCCCTCACATGCCAGGTCTTCAGGACTTTCTAGTTGTTCCCTCAGCCCTTCCCATTCACCCCCAGCAGCTGCATATTTCCATTCAGTTTCCTGGCCTTCTGGGCTACTCTCCAATCATTTCCCATATCTGATCTTGCTCTCCATTTTCCTTTCCCCTCCTCTTTCCCACTCAGGTCCTTCTTTCCTTCTGCCTTTCATGATTATTTTGTTGCCCCTTCTAAGCAGGATTAAAGCATCCTCACTTGGGCCTTCCTTCTTGTATAACTTCTTATGGTCTGTGGGTTATATCATGTGTATTCTGTACTTCTTAGCTAATATCCACTTACATACCATGCATGTCTTTTTGAATATGGGTTAACTCACTCAGGATGATATTTTCTAGTTCTATCCATTTGCCTGCAAAAGTTATGGTGTCCTTGTTCTTAATAGCTGAATAGTATTCCATTGTATAAATGAACTACATTTTCTGTATATATTCTTCAGCTGAGGGAAATCTGGGTTGCTTCCATTTTCTGACTATTATACATAAGGCTCCTATGGACATACTGGAGCATGCGACCTTGTATTATGGTAGACCATCTTTGGGTATATGCCCAGAAGCTGTATAGTTGGTTCTTAAGATCAAACTATTTCCAGTTTTCTGAGGAATTCCCAGATTGATTTCCAGAGTGGTTTTACCGGTTTGCATTCCCACCAGCAGTAGAACTATTCTCCTTGAGCCGCATCCTTGCCAGCATGTACTATTTTGTGAGTTACAGATCTTACACATTCTGTCTGGTGTAAGATGGAACCTCAGTGATGTTTTGATTTACATTTCCCTATGATTATGAACTTAGAACATTTCTTTAAGTGCTTCTTGGTCATTTGAGATTCTTTTGTTGAGAATTCTCGGTTTAGCTTTTTACCCCATTTTTAATTGGTTCTTTATATATTTTCTTCTTTAGTTCTTTATATATTTTGGATACTAACCCTATGGAGCAGAGACTGAAGGAAGGGTAAGCCAGCCTAAATATAGCTATCTCCTGAGAGGCTCTGA
>NW_022196903.1:56329118-56354954 GCF_008632895.1 Mastomys coucha
CAATAGGAGGAGAGGACCTCGGCCCTGTGAAGGTTCTGTGCCCCAGTGTAGGGGAATGCCAGGACCAAAAAGTGGGAGAGGGTGGGGTCACAGGCATGGGGAGGGGGGAGGCAACAGGGGTTTGTTTTTGTTTGTTTTTTTGTTTTTTGGAGGGGAAACTGGGAATGGAGAAATTTGCATATAAATGAAGAAATAATAATAAAAAAAAAAAAGAAAGAAACGTAGGGAAGATCTTTTCCCAATCTGTAGATTGCTGTTTTGTCCTATTGTCAGTGTCCTTTGCCTTACAGAAAATTTTTATTTTCATGAGCTCCCATTTATCAATTGTTGATCTTGGATCCTGAGTCACTGGTGTTCTGTCTAGGAAAATTTCTTCTGTGCCAATGTGTTTGGGACTACTTCTCACTTTCTCTTCTATTAGATTCAATTTATCTGGTTTTATGTGGAGGTCTTTGATTCACTTGGACTTGAGCTGCATGTAGGGTGTAAATGTGGATCAATTTGCATTCTTCTGCATGCATACTGCCAGTTAGACCAGCACCATTTTTTGAAGATGCTTTCTTTTTTCCAATGTATGGTTTAGGTTTCTTGTTAAAGATCAAGTGTCCATAAATGAGTGGGTTTATTTATGTGTCTTTGATTCTATTCCACTGATCAACCTGTCTGTCTCTGTACTAATACCAAAGACTTAAAAGTGATATAGTCTATCTTTGTATGTGCCTTTGAAATGACTGTTCAGAAATGCTTTGGGTTTATGCATTGTCTTCCAGATTCTGGTCCTTAACTTTTAGTTTCAAACTATGAGGTTTGCAGGTAGAAATCTACCTATAAGGGCCAATCTGTTCAGCAAGGCAAATGGATGAATGTTTGATATTTTCATATCAAAGTATGGAGGATATGGGAGAGAGCTTTCATCCCAAGACAGCTAGAAAGACCTTGAGATGCAATATGTCTTAGGGCTAGAAAGTCTTGCTGTTTAGTTGGGTGTGAAGTGCTGAGACTGCATCAAGAATACTTATTAGAAGACTGAGGATTTTAAGAATTTAGAGCTTCATACGTGGGCAAATCTGAGGTAATTAATGAACCAAATATATAAGATTATGGTGAATAAATCATACTAACTTGCACATGTATTAGTGTTTGTAATAAAATTAATTCCAAGAACAACTTAGTGCCTAGAAATGAAAATATTGGATATTTTTTGTGTCAAAAATTAAGTATAAATAAAAAAACATTTAAAGCACTTTATACAATTTTTACATAATTCCTTCCCTCAGCAAATGCTTATGCATCTTCTAAGTGGGCATTATCATAATTCCTACTTATATCAGTAAGAAAGAAGAGGCACTGTATTCCCTCCTCAGATGAAGTGATTTGGCTTTAATATAAAAATTAAACTATTTTAATTTAATATGGTTTAATTTAATATAAAATAAATTAACAATTTTAATAAAATTAATGTTCAATTTAATTATTCACCAGCATTAGTAAAAAGAAGACTAACACATCAAGTATATGTGGGAATGTGTGCAAACAGAGCTTAACAGGTATAATTGTTTAAAATTATATGACCTACTTACAAAGTAAAATAGTTAATAATTTTGTATAAGATGAACTTACATTTCATGATGGCTAAGTAAATCTGATAATGGAAATTTAACATCTATCTCATGAAATTTTACATCCCTAAATAAATTTTTTCAAGAATTTTGATATCAATTTTATTCACAAAAGTTGATGAAATGCCCATCAAAAAAGACAAAGGAAAACACATGATGGCATACTCATGCAGAAAAGACACTTCTGGGCAACATAGAATAATCAAATCTCAACATCAGCATCAGCAAGGCTGAATTCTAGAACATTATGCTGAGTGGGCAGACTTACAGATTACATTCTGCATCATTCCATTTGTGGTAAATTCTAGAACAAGTGGATCTAATCAATTGTGACACAAACCAATTAGAAGCATAGTGGTTTCCAGAGGGTCATTGACTCAGTAGAATTAGGAAGACTCTCTGTGATATCAATAATGTTTTGTTTTATAATATGTTGTGACAGCTGTGTGAGATATAATTCCTAGGCATTACATTGCATATAAATTTACCTAGAAATAAAAAATTAACAAAACAGAAAATTAATAAAGTAGAACAAGTGATCTTTCTACAATAATCTGATGAAAGAAATCTTACTCTTAAGTATTTTATGGCAAATTAAATTTGACTTGCTTCTCCTTGGCGTAACCAATTGCATCTTAGACCATTTTATACTGAAGAGATTCACAAGACACATTCATAAAAGTGTTCTGCTTTAAAGAGAGTTATAATATTGTACTGTACCACCAAATGCCTGATCCTCTGTCTTCCTTTAGCTGTCCTCTCCCTGTGTGATGCTTAATAAGGATTGACACAGGAAAGCATGTGTCTGTTTGAGCTTATGAGGGCGATTTCAGAAAGATTTAGTTTGATGGAACAACTTTTCCTAAAGAAGGCTGCACTATTCCATGGCCTAACTCCTTGTACTGATTAAACAGGAGAAAGTGAGCTGAAGACCAGCATCCATTTCTCTGTGCTGAATGTTATGGCTTTTTGACTAGTTGTCTTATAAGACTGTTTGTTTCCTTGCTTCATCAGCAATGGACCAAACCCTCAAATTTTGAACCAAAGTAACTCAATCTTTTCCTTCACTTGCTATTTTCCAGACACCTTACCAAAATCATATCTATATATATATGATATATATATGATATATATATATGTTTCATATATATGATATATATATATATATATGATTAGCTGTTTTATCTCTGGAGTTTGAAGTAACAAATAAAACAAAATGAAACAAAACAAAACAAAAACACCAGCTAAGCAATTTAAAGCAGATACATATATAAAAATAAAGCAGAAAAGACCCCACTGCCATCCATCAATAGAAAAATGTTGTCCATAGACAGAGACACATTGGTTTAAAGACAAAATGATCTGATAGACAGAGAGATAAGGATCAAGAGCCCACTAATGACTTGCTTAATTAACACTGTTTAGAAAATCTACAGACTCTGTAAAAGACTATTCACTATCCTTTGCAATATATAGCTTGTGTCTTTTTGACAAATGTTAAGAAAATTCTGAGGGAAAATACTAGTTCTTACTTCATATCCCTTATATTAGTATAAGAAAGTTAAAATACAACTATCATGGAACAAAACTACTTTTTTCAACTTGATGAGAAGTAGTCAAATTTTGCATATATTGTATGGGTTGTTTGTATAATATGAATAACTGTGAGATCAGCCTAGTGTACATTGTGAGTTATTAGCTCTCATTTTAATCAGAATGAGAAATTAATGACATTAGAGAAGGGGACTTCTCTAATGGGCCAATGCTCAGCTCTTATCCAGGCAACATGAGGCGGACAAAGGTATGTAAGAGAGTCAGAACGTATATATATATACATATATATATATGTATATAAATAGTAAGAATGAGCTCTGTAATAATGTACTAAGGACAGAGCAGACTTTCCTTCAAAGAGGCAACCTTCAAAGACAACAACAACAACAGCAAATCATTTTTCTAAATCAAGCAGCTGTGGTTCACTTTCCCCAAATTTACCACTCATATGATCAGTCAACCTTTTTTTAAGTAAAGAGAGGGGAGGGGAAAGTACAGGAATTACATTAATGGATGTTCCTGTAAAAGGATAAGGAGGAGGAAAAAGAACAAAGAGAAAGGAGTATGTCTTTATAAGATAAACACGAAGTGACTATTTGGGCATTAATAATTGAACAAAGAATGAAGTTGATCTTAATCTCAGTTGATTTTAAGAGTTTTCAACAGATTAATCTGTTTCAATGACAATTTTTATTGCTTGTATATGTAGGAAAATGAAAAACTTCTAAATAAAATATTGAAGAAAATTGATGCATCACTGGAAATAAATAAAAATGATTTTTTTGTTTGAAAGGTTTGACATATTCTTTCCGCACCAAATACAATAGTTGGATGTGCTTGCTTCTTAGTGATGGAAATATGGTGAGACTATCCAATATACAGTACAAGTGAAGTCTGAAAACAATCATCTAAGCAGTCACTGATTAAAAAGCTGAACTAAAGACTTCATAACTGTCAGCCAGGAAAAAAAATATTAAGGACAAACATGTTACACAATGATATATACATTTTTACAGTACTCCTCTAGATTCTGAAATACACTTGAAAAAGGAAACAAATAGTTTATTTTTACAGGATTTACTTACATAGTTGCTCAAAGGAATAGTTAATAAAAAATAAAGCTACATAAAGGTTAATGAAAATCAAAATGAATATCCAAACAAGTAGGAGAAGTTGATATAGAGTGATTGGATTGCATGCTGGGGGCCTTGGTAAAAGAGAAACATGCTCTATGTAGATAGAAGCATGCTTAAAATAATCTTGAGGCACAATTACACATAGTATCTTCAAAGAACAACAATGAAAATTTGAAGCAGATTCATTGGGTAGAGATTGTATTAAATTTTAGATAGTGTCTGGTATGCTATCATACCAAGTGTGTGACGATGCACACACTTACTTGAAGATCCAAGTAACAGTATTGGCATTTTTTTTTCTAATTTTTTTTCTGAAGCTGTTCCTCTTCATGATAATTTGATACTGCCATTATTAGGCTGGAATGATGTATGATTTCATACCAGGGGGTTAGGCCATGTTGGATCACTTAAGCCATGTAGATATGGCTTAAACAAATAGAACACCTCCATAAGAACTCAGAATCATAGAGGATGTCACTATGTACTTGAGATGACAAAGATATCCACCTTGAAGATGTGCATGGAGTAATATACAGGGGAATTGGAACTCAAAGAAACTGGAAGAATTCTTTCAAGAGTTTTCAAGAACCATTTTAAATGTCAATAACCAAAGTAGTATGTAGTAACAGTGTCAGAAAAGGTAAGATATTACCAGTATGGACATTCATAAAATAGTAAATACAGTAAGAATTGTAGGGAGCAAATTTTATTCCATCACAAAGAGATAGAGTTGTGAGTTCATATTTTTGAATAGTGTAAGCATATAGGAAGTTTGATTAGAATGTGTGTGTGTGTGTGTGTGTGTGTATGTGTGTGTGTGTGTGTGTGTGTATTTCTATTTTCTGCACTGATTATTCTAGGAGGAGCAATACTTCATTCTTTGTTAGTATATACACAACTCCTAGTTGCAGCTCTCTAAAACAAGATGAGTATCTTGTGTCCTATGATGGGGATAGGAAAAGAGAAGGGAATTGCTGAATAGACCTCCTACTTGATGACCCTGTGATTTGTAGATTATATTTAATTGAAAAACAAAGAAACCATTAAAATTCTATAAATAAAATGGTAGAAATTTGATGAATTTACAAATACATATTGATTTTACAGATTCAAAATAATATGACCAAAGTAAAATTATTGGCAGTGAATAAAAAGGATATGCAGGTGACAACACCTTGGCACTTCTGTAATATTCCTCCCATTTTACTACAAGCTAGATGTGAGCATACAACAGAACCAAGAACAGTAAATTTACAAAATTTCTACAGATCCTCAAAAGAACTGAAAGACAGAAAATAGTGATAAGAAAGATGTAGTCTAGAGAGAAAGCAGACAAAGCAATGAAGTACATGTGTTATTTATGTGAAATGTTTCATATCATGGAACCCTTATTGGTATAATTGATGAGACCTGCGTAATACTGTAATTTCATGTCACTAATATTCTGAGTATAGATATAGGGGATGTCCTTATCTCTGGGACATATACAGTAAGTATTATAATGTGACAAAGCTACAGGTTGGCAGCTTATTTTAAAATGATAAAGAATAAATATTATTTTAAGTAACGTTCTTGATCATTTTGTATGTTTAAATTTATTATTAATAACAGTAAAAAACTGTGACCTTTTTGTTAAAGAAGTTCAATGATATAGACCTTTGTTTGAAAGAAATAGGACTGCAGATATATATATATATATATATATATATATATATATATATATATATATATAATACTCTAGAATAACACAAGAGTGAGAATGGAGAGTGGGCTCTGGAGTAAAGATGAAGAGTGGCATTGGAGTGAGGAGGGTGAGTATGCATTGGAGTGAGAATGGAGAGTGAGCACTGGAGTGTGGATAGAGAGTGGGCACTGAAGTAAGAGTGTAAAGGATATCGTGTTATAGATGTTGAAATAAAAAGTATTAGACAGAGATGATTGCAGGTTTAGTAAGGCCAATCTCACTCTTTAGCAGGTTACTTAATCCCTTGAAACAGTGCTTTTCTATGTCAATTAATAAAGAGAAATAACATCTACACCATATAACATCAGGAAGACACACTGAAAATATAAAATAGCATTAGTGTTTCATAGTCAATACAGGTAGGATCAGGATTTTATGATAATTTAAGTGACTTCTAATGGATGATTTAAAGGAACAAAATAGTGATCTAAAGTTTAATTCGATTATTTAAGTTTAAACATGATGTCAAAAGTAAATGGGTGTACTATATATAATGCTATCAAAGAGAAGCTTTGAATTCATGACAACAGCTAATGGTGTTTTTGAGATCTAAAAAGCCATGGACATTACTCATGTCTTGCTTTTATTGAAAGAAGAAAAATATTTAAAACTTTTAAAATAACATTGCTTAGGAAAATTGCCTCAAATTACATCCGCATTGCTAAAATTCTAGATACAGCTTTTGGTACAGTCCTCATTCCTGAGAGGTGAATGTTCTTGTTTCTGAGAACAGAACATACTTTTTTCAATGTGTTCCTTCGTAATCCAATTTTATATAGCTATTTAATATAGCTACTCTTCATGCCAGAGCTTATTTAAAAGCACTTGTTCTTAATTGCAAAAATGACCTGCATCCCATCTTTTGAGGTGCTCTGTGACTCGGGTGTGGTCTTGCATCCACATCCTCTCTTCCAGTTCTCTGTATCTTCCCACTCTAATGCTGTCTCTTCAACATTAGCTGCTAAGTGGTTCCAGCATATGTCGGATACAATTTTCTAATGACTAATGCATTATTCTCACTACTGATTTGTAAGTAGGATTGCCATCTGTGCCTGAAAATTCAAAACGAACTGAAGTGTATGCTTTAATGGAGCAAAAGGGAAAATGGAGAATTAAAAGGAATCATTCTAGTTCTGTCTATTAATTTCTGATATTTAATTCACAGCAAGAAGTAAATTAAGTTATATAAGATTTTTAATGAACACTCAAGGAAATCTGACATATTTTTTATGAATTAACAAATATATGTTTTGACTATTTGTATTGGTACATCTGTTTGCTCCTTAATGCTTGTGAAACTAGAGCTGTTCTAGACACTTGCCTAGGAAGTGGAGATGATACAGATAAAGATCAAGACTCAATCTACAGTATAATTTAACTTGTCTATGTATGAAATTTGGTCCTATTGGTAGGCTTATACTGTCATTTCTACTCTTTGGATAACTAGAAATCCATATCTATAATGTGATGGACATTTAAATTTACAATTAGAAGACAGATCACAATTGGAGACATAGATTAGAGAAAAAGAAAACTGATTTAGTAAAGTTTCAGAGGTAGAAGGAATCACCCAAATATTCTACCAGATGTGTTATTACATATGAAAAATGCTATCTTTTAAACAGAATTTTTAGTTTATACCATTTTAGTTATGTATAATTATTCTCTTGTGTTCAGTTGTTATTCATGGCCGGAGATATTGGATCCCCATTAGACAGAGTTATAAATAAGGGAAGATGGCTAAGTCAGTACTTATGGCAAGGACAAGTATTTATACATCCTGTATCCAAGTTAAAAGCAGGATTTAATAGTAAGCACTTGTAATCACAGGGATAATGGTGTATATACAGGGATAATTCCTTGGGATGCTCTCAGATCTGTGACTGGTAGGACCAGACATGCACACATAAAAATGCTAGATAAATTGTAAGCTTGAAATAGCTGTATTTTTCATTACTAATACATCAATAAATCAAAAACATTGAAAGTAATGAAGTGAGTTCAAGGAACCAGATATAGTGTTAAGTTTAGTAATTTGCTCTTCAGTAGGTAATTTGTTATTGTACAACTGGAGCAGTATCTACTTTTTTATTTATGTTATTTCACCTAATATGACAATCATCCTTACTAAAGTTTGTGAAGAAAGTAAATTTCGCAATAAATGCTTTAAATATTTACTACAAAGCAGGATGAGAAATGGGAGAAATATGAAGAAGTATTAGACTTGACTATATATTTATATAAAAATCATGTTAAATACATGATGATGGTTCATGACTTTAATTACAGCATTTGTGGGCAGAGAAGGTGGATCCTTGTGATTTCAAGTCCAGTCTTGTCTCAAGAGTTCTAGGACAGCAGTGCTACAGAGTGAGGCCTTGTCTCTTAATTAATTAATTAATTCATGTGAACTATAAAGCAGTCATTGGGGAAATGGCATGTTTGATCATATTATTTACCACCTGCAGCTATATGATCCTTCAGCATTGATTTACTAGGAAACTTTACTCTTGGCTAGTGCTAGACTACATGGATCATGACTGGTTTACAAAGAGTCTGAGACATTCAAAATCTTGTCGTAAATACTCTTTAAAAATACATTTCAGCCTTTGCATCCCTTTACCCTAGCTGGCCTGCCTTGTGTGGCCTCAGTGGAAGAGAATATGCCTAGCCTTGCTGATGCTTTAGGCTTGATATGTCAAGGTGGGCTGATGTCCATGGGAAGCCTCCCCTTTTCTGGGAGAAGGGAAGAAAGGGAAGAAAGGGAGAAGAGCTAAAAGAGAAGGGATGGGAGGAGAAGAGGGATGGGAAGTTGCAATCAGGATGTAAAATAAATAAATAACTCACTGACTCTCTTTACCCTCTTAGATGTGTAAGGCTTCATGGAGTCTTCAGCCTTCCCTGTTTATTTGATTCCATTCCAGATAGAGTGTGGAAAGCTTTAGTGACCATTAAACATAGTGAATAAGGCTACCTTTCATTTTCTGTCATGAATGTAGAAAGAATTATGCAGGAAGAAGCATGGTAGCATTGGAGTCTCTGGCTTACAGTATGAAAACTCATCACCAAAGATCATCAGAGCTTATTTTACTATGACTTCTCCTAAGGAAAGGATGTCACATTACCCAATCTCTGCAATGCTAGGGATGAACCTGGGGCCATTACATACTAAACCAGTGCACTATTAATTAGCTAGAGACCAGCCATTGCTCTTTGAGACAGACTGTCACTGTGAAATTTAGGCTGACTTAAACCTAGCAAGCCTCTTCTATATTCCAAGTGTTATGATTTTAGACATGCATAAAGGATGACAATTAGGAGACCACTTTAACTCGTTGAGACGAAAATATGAGTGTAAAATAATGATTTGGTAGTGTGCTTGGTGCATGTCATCTTAATATAATTAAAGTCATTTGAGAGGATAGAACCTCAACTGAGAAAATGCCTCCATAAAATTGAGGTATAGGCAAGCCTGCAGGACATTTTTCTTAATTAGCGACTGGTGTGGAAGGACTCAAGTCAATGTGGATGTTGCTTGCTCTGGGCTGGTATTCCTGTGTGCTATAAGAAAAAAACAAAACAAAAACAAAAAAACAAAAAAGAAATAAGACCAAACAAAGTTTTGAGGAGTAAGCCAACAAGAATTCTTCTATGGTTTCTCATTCATTTTCTATATTTTTGTTCATACTCAATGAACAGAAAAAGTTCCTGCTTTGGCTTCCATCAAATTGGTTTTTTTTTTTTTCTTACAAGATGACTTGATCACAGTGCTTCCTCACAGAAATTGTAACTAAGATAGGTAGAGACTTCTGGGAACAGAAAAATGAAACATACAACAGAATTAGTAGAGCATGGAAAGCCAAATCATTTCTACATTCTGAGAATTGTAGGTGCTACTTCTGCAAGTCTGATCCTTTCCAAGTTACATTAGCTCATATAGAACTCACATGAACACTCTGTTTATTGTTTTGTTTACTGCTCATTTCAGCTACAACCAGGCAAGGTTTACTTACTCAAAACTCATTCAATGTCACCCAAATGGAAGGATTTCTGTTCTCAGCATGAACCTGCTTAGACAACAATCTGCATTTGAAACTGCTCAGGTGTAATGATCATAACTATAGACAAGATCATATTCCCTTGCGTGTAGCCAAACATAGCTCTCTCACTACATACAAGAACTTTCTCCAGAGTCTTCAATTGTTCAAATTATGAAATTAATTTTCACCCTTAAAAACTTTCTTTCTATTATCATCTGTGTCGTTTAATCCTCAGGGTGACCACTAGATCTCTCCTTTACATCTTTATCACACATTTTAAAATTTTGTATATTGCTTTTCAAAACATGTACTTTATAAATTGGAGGTACCAAGTCAATTCTTAAGTTCCTTCACAGTTGACTGTGGACATAGTTGCTTCATTCATGTGGTGGAACTGTTAGTTCTTTAGGTTGAATTCAATGGACAAATGAGGCTCTTTTACTGACACATTTATCAGTCAATTAATGTATGAAATATGTAGGAAAAGGTGAGTGTGACTACAACTTCAACAGCTGCATTCAATATATTTATGTAAATAAAGACATTTACTTGTCTGTGGGAATAGGCTATCCCCATGATAAATTAGAGTCCTAAATTCAGTGAGATAAAAATGTATATGGCAGTATAGTCTAATGTTATTTTCTATACAATCTTGTATGATTTGTCAAACTCATTACCCTTCAGTAATTTAATAGAGTTCTTATTCATCTTTGCCTTTTGCTTTTATTTCACAGTATAATTGCTTTCTTCCAAACATCAAAGTCACAACAAAGCCTTCACTTCATTCGATTACATGGTAGAAATGAATTCATTCTGTTACAGAATAAATATGAGTGCTTTAAATCATGTGCAAGTGTTTGTTTATTGCAAAGAGATTTTTAATGAAGTAAGGCTAGTAATTTTCATTTTCCTTCTTGTGCATGTTTTAAGTATATAGACAGTGTTCATCAAAACACACCTAAACTTGGCACAGATTTAAACTAATAGAGTGTCAGATAAAAAGTTATAAACATTGTCTAAGAAAATTTAATGTTTATGTCAGCGAAATAGAAAACATCTGTATGTAGTTTAAGATGAAACTATTTATAATGTATTAAAATTATGATTAAGTTAATAAAATATTACTGCCTAGTGATTCATTATGTGGGGAAAGTGGGCATTTTGAATATCTCTAAAGTGTTTACAGTCTTTTGTCAGGTATTTCAGTAACTTAAAATTAAGGTAGGAACAAATTCATGTTCATGGTCAATGTAGGCAGAGATGAAGACCTAGTGCAGTACCCCCACACTCACAGTGTATGCTATAATTATCTAAACAGTCCAGCATCGAAGACTGAGTGTCTGAAACTATGTGACAGCTGTATACTCAGAATAACATATGAACAAAGACCACTGCTTATAAAAACAAACCATGAAAAAAACGTACTGCCTCAAAGGGACAATGTTAAAGGGAGAAGTTCCAATGGAGAATTGTATTCCATATGACTGCATGATATGGTCCCATAAATATACCTTTATATGTCTCTTATGAATAAAATATACACAATACATTTGCAGCAAAAGCAGAAAAATCACATTAATTCTCATTTTTAGACACACTCACACACACAACATGAGACAGGAAGCACGTGAAAGGATGACTCTAGTCACTACTGCAGGAATGCTTGCTTATGTAATCTAGATAAACAAGTAAAACATAATGCTCCACAGACTAGGTCAGAAGAAACTTTGAATTATCTTTTCATTAAAAAATTAAAATAATGTAAATAGAAGTTTCCCTGCATG
The DNA here is from genome assembly GCF_008632895.1 of Mastomys coucha. NCBI lineage: Eukaryota > Metazoa > Chordata > Mammalia > Rodentia > Muridae > Mastomys > Mastomys coucha. The sequence continues at coordinate 56,340,996 of NW_022196903.1, forward strand.
AATTGTAGAAACCAGTGCTCCCTAGGGACTAAGTTCATTGTTTGTGCTGATGCCTCAGAGCACAAACTTGCCTAAGTAAACCTAAAAAAAAAAAAACAACAACAACAAAATATTAACTTATAATCAAAATATTGTCGATTTCTTCAAGTCCAGAACCTGTCATCTGAATTCAACTTCAAAATATGGTTGCTCTTTTGAGCCTCTTGGAAATGACAGGTTGATAGCTACTTGAAATTTCAGAAGATCCCTCTTCAGTGTACTTGATATCATGAAAGAAATGGCTATTTCATGTATGCGGCATGAATCAATACATGTTACTGATTATTTAACATTTAATATTTTACTGTGATGTGGCAGTTGAAGTTCTGACTTTAGGTAATTTTGGTTAACTTAATTATGATCAATGTTGACCAACTGCCCATATCTTGCTGCACAGTTTTAAACAGAGATGCAGCCAGTGCCTCAATTTAAATATGTGTTTATCCACTTACATATATTATATTCTGTGGAAAACATCACAAGGAATGGTAAGTTCTCCTCTAAATTTCAAATCAGCAGCTGTCTATGTGCATAATACAATTTTTGTGCAGTGATATTTTGTAAAAGAAAAGTGTTTTTATAGTAAATCTATATTACAGACTATAAATAGGCACTTTAGATTTTGCTTTTTTTAAACGTACAATTATGAAAAGATGTAAAATTTACTATACCTTTTTAACCTACAGGGTAAAGGGATATCTATTTTGTAGATATATATAGTTCCAAAAAATGCTATATTTATAAAAAGTAATGTGTAGATCTGTCATGTCCATGAATTTTATGGTTAGAATATAAATATTGAGCTCATAGTAATTGCCTTCTGGACATTGCATGCCCCCCCCTTGCTCAAAATTGACCAGAATGATTGTCTTCTCCTAATCTTATCAAAAAAAGAAACTTAGTTTGAGCAGAGAAGGATCAACAAAAAGGATATTTGAACCTTGTCTTAACTCAAATAAATACTTGCTGGAAAACCATAGTTCTTAGTGTCCTGGTTTAAATATGATTTTTATATACAATAATTATTTGGTTTCCTGCAATGAAAACCATGCTTTTCCAAAAGTATGTATTACTTACATTTTGGCAGTACAAAACTGTTTCAGGTTTTAATAATTTTATTTTATTTTTTTTGTTTTTTTTTTTCAATTTTAATTTTTTTTTAAAAATTTTATTTTTAATATGGTTTACAAGATGCAAGAAGTTAATCACTAAAAAAAAAAATTAAGTAACATAAAATTTCTAAATGAAATAATAAAACTGCAGCAGGCCAATGTGATCTAACTGCAACAACCTCACAAGCAAAACAAGCTAACAAACAAAACATACAGGTGTAGATATAGTCTGGATTTTAAAATATATGGATAATCTGGGAAGTATTCAATATTAATCTGAGTGAAATAAATTGTATTGTATCTAAACTAATTCCTAAGGAAATTCATAGAAGAATGTTGAAAAATTTAAAGTTCTTATGTAAGCATCTTAAGTCAAATTGAATAAATACTCATTCAAGTACTAACGCAATAGCAAAATTATTCAAAAAGTTAAAAAGGAGTAGTTTCCATGATATAATAAAAAAAGTTCTGGAAAAAGTAACTTTAATCAGGGGGTGCAAAATAATAACTCAATAAGTGAGCCAAAGAATGAGTCTATTCAATTCGGTGTGTATACATGATTACAAAATACTCACCAATGTACAGAATCATCAAGATTTTTAAAAAGTAGTAAACCACATAAAGTCTATGAAGAAAGGAAAAAAACGGTAAAGTGAAGGTAGTAATTTTATAATCAAAACAAATAAGTAAATAAAGTGTTACAATTTACTTTATATATCTATAGCCAAAAGATAAGCATTAAGAAAATCTGTGCTCAACCATGGCCATATAGATAGATGGCCAGAGAAGAACAGAACTACTAAAAATATATAAGGAGTTATAATTTAGAAATTACTTGTTAGAGAAACTGAAAATCTATCTATGAAAGAGTAAATAATTAATAGTACACTAGTGTTATTCAAATATTTATGGATCATCTATCTCTCTACATACATACATACATACATACATACATACATACAAACATACATACCTTATGCTTATATTTTGTCATTGAGCAATAGACTATTCTGAGTAGAGTGAGCTGGATAATGGCTTGACATTTAGGTCAGGTGGGGACATTCACATGGACACAGGTAGGTGGGAAGGAGGTTAGGATTGGAACAGTCTGAGGGTAGATGAGGGTTATAAAATATAGACTACAAAAAATTAAATTAATTAATAAAAAAGAGCATATTATCCCAAAGCCCATATAGGAAGTCAGGCTTTTTGCAAAAACCTGTAGCTATACCTCCCAGAGTTCTGATACTCATTTTTGTTGTCCAAAAATGCATGTCTACACATGCATGCATTGATATGTATTAATCATTTTGGATCAAAACTATTTGAATGGGAATGATTCAGTAAGAGAGAAATTCATATCATATGTTCCCCTTGGATTCAAACTCCACAGAAAATACACAACAAAGTCAAAGAAAGCTAGATTTTATTTTCAAGAAACAAATGTATGATTAAGTAATTAAAATACCTAACTCAACATATTAGCATGCAAGGGAATCAGGTGAGACAATCAAGTTTAATTTGTCCATTTAACAGTAAAAAAATAAAACAGCATTTATGATAGTGAAAGATATGATAGGAGTGCAAGATGTTTTACCAATGTGAAACATGATTTCTCCTTTCTCAGTTTCCCCTCAAAAAAAAAAAAAAAGAACTAACAAGAACAAACCCCTGTTGCTTCCCTCCTTCCCCTGCTTGCCACCCCATCCTCTCCCACTTATTGGTCCTGGCATTCCTCTACACTGGGGCACAGAACCTTCACAGAGCCAAGGGCCTCTCCTCCCATTGATGATTGACTTTGAAATCCTTTAATATACACATGCTGCCAGAAGAATAAGTCTTACCATGCATAGTCCTGAGGGGAAACTGGGAAAGGAGAAATCATATGACATATGAATAAAGAAAATATCTAATAAAAAATATACAAAAAAATTTTTAAAGTTAACAAATTCTGATAAACTGAAATTATGTATCTTTTCTCATCATAATGCAATAAAACTTAAATCAATTAATAAAAAGAAATCAAATAAATAAATAAATAAAAGAATACTCAAAAAAAACCAATGTGAAACATGTCAACTATGCAATAATGCAGAAATTTTGATTTAACAATTCTATTCCTAGAATTCATTACTGCATTTTAGTCCACATAAAAACAATAATATCTCAATATGGGTATTTATTGAAGCATCAATTGTATTGATAAACAACATAAAGTAATAGGTTTAATAGTTGTTGTCTACTGAACATACTATAGTTAAAAATGGCTTGTTTTACAATGAAGTATTATTTATTAATATTTAAAATTAATTTATAGGCATACCAATTATCTAAAGATTTCCTAAAAGGTAGTTGTGCTGGCCTATAATGAATGGTGTGAGGTAGAATATCAGGATTGTTTTGATTTGCATTTCTATGGTGATTTAGGATGCTGAACATTTGTTTAGGTGCTTGTCAGCCATTTAGTATTGCTCAGTTGATAATTCTTTGTTTAGCTCTGTACCCCATTGTTTTCATAGGGTTATTTGGTTCTCTGGAGTCTAACTACTTTTGTTCTTTGTATTTATTGGATATTAACCCTTTATTGGATGTAGGATTGGCAAAGATCTTTTCCCAATTGTTTGTTGCAGTTTTGTCTTATTGACAGTGTTCTTTGACTTGCAATAGCTCTGAAATTTTATGAAGTCCCATTTGTCACTTCTTGATCTTAGAGCATAAGCAATTGGTGTTCTGTTCAGGAAAATTTCCTCTGTGTTCATGTGCTCAAGGCTCTTCCCCACTTTATCTTCTATTTGTTTCAATGTATCTGGTTTTATGTGGAGGTCCTTGTTCCACTTGGACTTGAGTTTTGTACAAGTACATAGGATGGATCGCTTTGCATTCTTCTACAATGCTAACCACTAGTTAAGCCAGCACCGTTTGCTGAAAATGCTGTCTTTTTTGGCATTGCATGATTTTAGCACTTTTGTCGAAGATCAAGAGACCATAGGTGTGTGGGTTCATTTCTGGCTCTTCAATTCTATTTCATTTTTCTTCTTGCTTGTCACTGTACCAATACCATGCAGTTTTAATCATAATTGCTCTGTAGTACAGCTTGAGGGATGGTGATTCCACCAGAAGTTCTTTTATTGTTTTTGCTATCCTAGCTTTTTTTGTTATTCCAGATGAATTTGGAAATTGCTCTTTCTAACTCTATGAAGAATTGAGTTGGAATTTTGATGGGGATTGCATTGAATCTGTAGATTGCTTTCAGCAAGATGGCCATTTTGACTATATTAATCCTACCAATCCATGAGCATGGGAGATCTTTCTATCTTCTGAGATCTTTTTCAATTTTATTTCTTCTGAGACTTGAAGTTCTTGTCATACAGATCTTTCATTTGCTTAGTTAGAGTCACACCAAGATATTTTATACTATTTGTGACTATTGTGAAGTGTGTTGCTTCCCTAATTTCTTTCGCAGCCTGTTTATCCTTTGAGTAGAGGAAAAACACGGATTTGTTTGAGTTAATTTTGTATCCAGCCACTTTGCTGAAGGTGTTCTCTGGTGGAATTTTTTTGGTTGCTTAAGTATACTATCATATCATCTGCAAATAGTGGTAATTTGACTTCTTCCTTTCCAATTTGTATCCCTTTGACCTCCTTTTGTTGTCTAATTGTTCTGGCTAGGACTTTGAGTACTATATTGAAAAGGTAGAGAGAGAGTGGAAAGCATGTCTAGCCCCTGATTTTAGTGGGATTGCTTCAGTTTTCTCTCCATTTAGTTTGATGTTGGCTACTGGTTTGCTGTATACTGATTTTTACTATGTTTAGGTATGAACCTTGAATTCCTGATATTTCCAAGACTTTTATCATAAAGAAAATTGGCTTTTGTCAAATGCTTTCTCAGCATCTAATGAAATGATCTTTTTTTTTCCTTTGAGTTTGTTTATATCGTGGATTACATTGATGGACTACCATATATTAAACAACCCATGCATCCCTGGGATGAAGCCTACTTGATCATGATGGATGATCATTTTGATGTGTTCTTGGGTTTGTTTTATGAGTATTTTATTGAGTATATTTGCATCAATATTCATAAGGGGAATTGGTTTAAAGTTCTCTTTTTTTTGTTGGGTCTTTCGATGTATCAGAGTAATTGTGCCTTCACAGAACAAACTGGGTAGTGTTCCTTCAGTTTCTATTTTGTGGAATAATTTGAAGAATATTGGTTTTAGGTATTTTTTGAAGTTCTGATAGAATTCTACACTAAACCCATCTGGTCCTGGGCTGCTAATATTATTATTATTATTATTATTATTATTATTATTATTATTATTATTATTATTATTTGGTTGGTAGACTATTATTGACTCCTTCTATTTCTTTAGGAGTTATGGGACTGTTAAGATTGTTTATTTGGTTCTGATTTAACTTTTGTAACTGGTATCTATCTAGAATATTGTATATTTCTTTCAGATTTTCCAGTTTTGTTATATATAGACTTTTTTAGTAGGATCTGTTGATTTTTTGGATTTCCTCGGGTTTCTTTGCTATATCTCCCTTTTAATTTCTGTTTTTGTTGATTTGTATACTGTCACTGTACCGTCTGGTTAGTTTGGCTAAGAGTTTATCTATCTTGTTGATTTTTTTCAAAGAACCAGCTCTTGGTTTGGTTCATTCTTTATATAGTTTCTTTTTTTTCTATTTGGTTGATTTTAGCCCTGAGTTTGATTATTTCCTGCCTTCTACTCCTCTTGGGTCTCTTTGCTTCTCTTGATCCAGAGCTTTCAGTTGTGCTGTCAAACTGCTAGTGTATGCTCTCTCTCTAGTTTCTTTTTGGAGGTACTCAGAGCTATGTGTTTTCCTCTTAGCACTGCTTTCATTGTTTTCTATAAGTTTGGATATATTGTGGTTTCATTTTTATTAAACTCTAAAAAGTCTTTAATTTCTTTCTTTGTTTCTTCCTTGACCAAATTATCATTGAGTAGAGTATTGTTCAGCTTTCATGTGTATGCGAGTTTTCTATTGTTTATGTAGTTATTGAAGGCCAGCCTTAGTCCATGGTGATCTGGTAGGATGCATGGGATAATTTGAATCATCTAGCATCTGTTCAGGCCTGTTTTGTGACTGATTGTATGGTCAGTTTTGGAAAAGGTGCCATGAGGTTCTGAGAAGAATGTATGGTCTTTGTTTTAGGATAAAATGTTCTTTAGATACCTTTTAACTCCATTTGGTTCACAATTTCTGTTAGTCTCAAAGTGTCTCTATTTAGTTTCTATTTTCATGATCTGTCCATTGGTGAGAAAGGGGTCTCCCACTATTATTGGATGCAGTGCAGGGGTCAAAGTACTCCCTGAAAATGATATATCTCCAGGCAGGAACTGAGCACAGGGGGCTGTGGAACAGCCAGAACTCCTGGGTGCAGATGGAGGCAGGAAGCAAGATTTTTTTTGTTTCAATTGCTACTTTAATTTTTTGAGATCATAACTACATAATTTCTTTTTTTCCCATTTATATTTCAAACCCTCCCATGTACCCTTCCTTGCTCTTTTAAACTCATGATCTTTTTCATTACTTTTATTACATGCATATATGTACATTTCTAAATACGTAAACACATAACATAATTAAACCAATTCAGTATGTAGAATGTTACTTATATTTGTCTTTTTAAGGCTGACTATAGGGTATTAGATAACCAAGTGTTGTCCTCTTCCCAGGAGGAGGCTAGTTTTCTCTCTCAGCTTTCCTTAGTTTCATGTAGGAGTGTGTGTGTGTGTGTGTGTGTGTGTGTGTGTGTGTGTGTGTGTGCGTGTGTATGTGTACATGTGCATGTGCGTGTTTGTATGCATGAATGTGTATAATGTTGATGTTTCCCATAACACCCAAACACATTCACATTAATATATCTTGCTGTTGTCTTTGTTCAAATCATGATGAGGCAGTCAGGTAGTGAGTCTTTATGAACTTAGTTTCTGACATTCTAAGGAGACACATTCTAAAAGCAAACTCCCTGATCCTCTGTACCATAAAATCTTTCTTCCCTCTCTTCAAACACAAGTCACACATAAAAGAAAACCTATGAGAATAATAGGTGGCTTCTCAAAGGAAACTTTGGAAGCCAGAAGAGCCTTGAACAATACATTCTGAGTCCTAAAAGACCATGACAACTCATATAGATTGATATATCCAACAAAACTATTCATATATTTGAAGATGAAGGAAAAGATTTCTATAATATAAACAGTTTTTAAAAATTCTTTCTAAGCTGGGCCATAGTGGTGTACATCTTAAGCACTTAAGTAGCAGAGGCAGGTGGATCTCTGAGTTAGAGGTCATCCTGTTCTAGAAATTGAGTTTCAGGAAAGCCAGGAATACACAGAGAGACCCTGTCTTGAAAAATAAAACAAATAAACAAATCAAACAAAAAGAATTCTTCAATAGTCTCTGTGATAAACTGTAAAAATCATAAGGTAGGTAACATTTGTTTGAAAGAAAGGGTAAGTGATAAGACAGGCCAAAAGGAACATAAGTATAAAAAGTTACAGAGTCATCACTAAAAGACTTTTATGCTGGTTCCATTTATGAATCCTGAATAGTTCAGTATAAAGATAGGGGCATCTGATTTTACTAGTAAATACTAAAGTAAATAAAGTCAAAACAAGAAAAACAAAGCAGAACAAAATAAAAAAATGCTACAAAACAAAACAAAAAAAGAGTTAAGACTTCCTATTTTGTTACCAGGCACTGCTGAAGGTACAACAAAGACATTTAGAAATTTAAATCTAGATCTAAAACATAGCCAAACTTACACAAATTCGCACAGACTTAAAAAGAAGAGAAAGCAAGTCTAGGTTAAAATACAAATTTAGTTTAAATTATACAATACTGAAGTTTTGATAATTCCCAGTTTTGTCACTATATGATTAATATTGAAAAAGTTTAATGTGGGGCCTTAGGGGGATGGTTTCATCATGGTGTCAATGCAGAAACAACTACAAAAAGAACTGTTGGCTTTGCAGAATGACCAACCTCCTGGAATGACTTTAAATGAAAAGAGCATTCAGAATTCAATTACACAGTAGATTGTAGAAATGGAAGGTACACCAGGAACCTTATATGAAGGGGAAAAATTTCAACTTCTGTTTAACTTTAATAGTCGATACCCTTTTGACTCTCCTCAGGTCATGTTACTGGTGAAAATATTCCTCATGTGTATAGCAATGGTCCTATCTCTTTATCCATTCTAACAGAAGACTGGTCCGGTGCTCTCAGTGCAGTCAGTCTGTCTCAGCATTATCAGCATGCTTTCTAGCTGCAAAGAAAAGAGATGGCCACTGGATAATTCCTTTTATGTGCAAACTTGTAACAAGAATCCAAAGAAAACAAAACAGTGGTATCATGATGATACTTGTTGATGCTACTGTTCTCATCCTCGTAGCAGAAGATAGTCCTACTGAGAAATTGAGCACTTTGATCATTCAGTCTTTGAACTTTAACCTTTGACTGGAAGTGACCCATAGGCAATGAAGACTACTTCCTTTTATTGCATTTTTACTTGTGTGCATTCTGGGTGTATGTTGATCGTTGATTCAGTCCAGGCAACTGACATGCTTTTATTAGTCATACAGTATTAATGCAGGTGTCAGGAAATGTCAAATATAATTCCATTTTTTAGTTTTTTTTTTTAAGCTTTTGGAAAATTTCCAGGTCTTCATATATTGTGCAGTAACAGTGACTCCCTCAGTGGTTCGTGGAAGTTCATTGCCGGCAATGGACATTGTAAAAGGAATAGCTTTCTTAACTCCTGCCACTTAGTGATTAATGTATGATAGGACCTATGAAATGAATTTATCTGTTGTTGTGGGATTATAAGGAAAGTGAGGGATCCAACATTACATTGAAAGCCACCCCAAATGTTTATATTTGGATTCTATGCACTGTGATCCTAAGGCTAACAGCATGAAATTATATTCATCTTTAAAGGACCGTAAGAAAGATCATTGCATATTTATTTAATTGTTTATATCTGCTGTCAAATTGTTTGGACATGGAAAGTTTTTGGGGAACATTGGCAGAGAGGTACAATATGTTATGCCTATGGTGAAAATAAATTCATTTATTGTATATAGTCCTCAATCTCTGAAGTAAAGGTGTGAATAATAGGATGTGAATGGTTTAACCAAGGCGTTGTTTTGTAAGTAAAAAAAATTGGCAGTGATGATTAAATTACTGCCATCCATCATTATTTGTGCCTGTTATTATTTTTCTAAGTATATTATACTCTGTTACTTCCTGCTAGCCATCAGCATGAGCCCTGTTGCCTAAACACTATTTCATTTATTTATGTTTGGGAAAAAATCCATAAACATTTTTGTTTGTAATATTGTTTCTTTTGTTATGTTTCAGTTGTTTAAATGTTACAATACTTTAATTGAAAGAATTTTGTCAAGTTTTTTCTTGTAAATTTCCTTTACTTGTATCATCTTGTCCTTCAATACTCATTTTTAGGTTTGTGAAACAATTGATGTGTATACTCAGTGTGGTATTTGTACAGAACTCTGGGAATTGTATAGAATTCTTGGAAAGAAACAGCAGTCTTTGGCAGGAGAACATTTCTGTAAATTATATTAACATTTAAATGCCAGAATAAATAAGAACAGGATTGCACAGCTGGAAAGAGAACAGGAGAGTGCAATAAGCTACACTTTTACATAGAAAGCAAAGATAAGAAATTCAAAACACAGAATAAGGGATAAGTAAATATGAAAACATCAAGAAAGAAATGTACTTTTCATAGTATACACTTCTTTTTATTAAATCATTTTATTTATTTACATTCCAAATGTTGCCCCACATCCCATTCTCCTTTCCAGAGTTCTTTGTCCTATCCTTCCTTCCCTTTGACTCTGAGATGGTGCTCTTCTACCCATCTACCCACCCACTCCCCAACCTCATTCCTGCCCAGGCATTCTCCTTCCCTGGGGCATCAAGTCTCTACAGGATTAGGCACATCCTAATGTCTGAGCACAGACAAGGCAGTCCTCTACTGCATCTGTGCCAGGGGCCACGAACTCGCCCACATATGCTCTTTAGTTGGTGGTTCAGTATCTGGGAGATCTGAGGGATCCTAGATAGTTGATGATATTGTCTTTCCTATGTGGTTACAGTCCTCTTCAGCTCCTTCTATACTTCATCTCACACTTTCATTGGTGTCCTCAAGCTCAGTCCAATGTTTGGTTATTAGTATTTGCATCTATCTCTGTCAGCTGTTGGTAGAAACTCTCAGAGGGCAAACATACTAGACTCCTCTCTGCAAGCACAACATGGTATCAGTAATAGTGTCAGTCAGTGACTGCCTAAAAGATGGATCCCAAGTTGGGTCAATCAGTGTTTGGCCTTTCCTTCAGTCTCTGCTCCATATTTTGTTCCTGAATTTCCTTTAGACAGAAATAAATCTGGGTCAAAAAATTGAAGTTAGGTGGGTGGCCCCATTCCTCCCGTGGGGGCCCTGTCTTTCTACTGGAGGTGTTCTCTTTAGATTCCATAGCCAAACTGTTGGGCATTTTGCCTAAGGCCATACCCATTGAGTTCTGGAATCTTCTTTCAACCCAGGTCTCTAGCAGAGTACTACAACTGATAAACAACTTCAGCAAAGTGGCTGAATACAGAATTAACTCAAACAAATCAGTAGCCTTCCTTTACACAAATGATAAACAGGCTGAGAAAGAAACTTGGGAAATGAAACCCTTCACAATATCCACACATAATACAAATTATCTAAGCAACTTAAAGATATGAATGAGAAGAACTTCAAGTCCCAAAGAAAGAAATTGAGAAGACCTTAGAAATGGAAAGATCTCCAAAGGTCATGATTTGGTAGAATTAAAAAAAGTAAAAATGGCCATGTCATCAAAAGAAATCTACAGATTCAATACAATGCCCATTAAAATCCAAAAGCAAGACCTCTGATCAGGCTTTTCTAGCTTTCATAGTCTCTGTTGAGAAGTCTGGTGTAATTCTGATAGGTGTACCTTTGTATGTTACTTGGCCCTTTTCCCTCAAAGCTTTTAATATTATTTCTTTGCTCTGTTCATTTAGTGTTTTGATAATTATGTGACAAGAAGATTTTCTTTTCTGATCCCATTTATTTGTTCTATAGGCTTCTTGTACCTATATGGCCATCTCTTTCTTTAGGTTGGGAAAGTTTTTTTCTATGATTTTTTTGAAGGCATTTTAAGGTCCTTTGAGCTGGGAATCTTTGTTCTCCTCTATTCCAATGATTCATAGATTTGGTGTTTTCATTGTATGCTGAAATTCCTGGATGCTTTGGGTAAGGGTATTTTATGTTTTGAATTTTCTTTGACAGTTTTGTCAATCTCTTCTACCATATCGTCTACATCTGAGATTCTTTCTTCTATCTCTTGTATTCTGTTGGTGATACTTATATCTGTAATTCCTGGACTCTTTCCCAGGTTTTTCATTTCCAGGTTTGCCTCCATTTGTGTTGTCTTTATTGTTTCTTTTTTTTTTCTTCTTCTTCTTTCTTTTTTTTTTTCTTCAAGACAGGCTTTCTCTGTATAGCCCTGGCTGTTCTGGAACTCAACTTTGTAGACCAGGCTGGCCTCAAACTCAGTAATCCACCTGCCTCTGTCCCCCAAGTGCTGGGATTAAAGGCATGCGCCACCACAGCCCTACTTTCACTTTTAGGTCTTGGATCACTTTATTCAATTAGTTCACTTGTTCACCTGTGTTTTCCTGTATTTCTTTCAGTGTGTTATTGATATCATCCTTAAAGGACTCTATTATCTTCATGAGATAGGATTTTTAGGACAAATTCCTGATTTTCAGGTGTGTTGGTTTATTCAGGGCTTGCTGTGCTGGAAAAACTGGGTTCAGCTGCTCTGAGTGCGGAAGGTTCTCAACTGCTCAACTTCTCTGAGTGCAGTGGGTCGAACTGCTCTGAGTGCAGTGGGTCCTCTATAATGTATCAGCATATCGAGTCTTCACAGGAGCAGACCAACTAGGAGTGTGCCCCAGTAGAAAGGACTGAGCAGAAGGGGTGTAAGGGATTATCAATAACAAACTTTAAATTCTTCTAGAGTGAAACTTAATAAAGCTTTGATTACAAAGTAGACTTTTATCCATTTTAGGATAATTGAAGGGTGGATCTATTAACCACAATGTAATAGTCAGATCCTGAAGGCTATATATGGTTTTCTTCTGAATAAAAACAAGTGTGTATTATTGTACAGATTCAGGGACATTCAAGAGAATGTCAACAAAGGGAGAATCCAAGTTGACAACAGAGGGAGAAGTCTTAGCTATTTTAGCTTGAGCTGAATAAAGACAAGGAGAAATCTCATGTATCACGTCCTGTTGAATATTGAAAAGGCACATATGTCTCAGATTTATGGACAAGGGAAAGACTCAGTGAGGATAAGGGTGGGGAGAAAAGAGTGGGGAAAGGGAGGCAGGGCTGTTTGGTGAATTTACTTCTCCAAAACAATGGATATAGGATCTATGTAGCTACAATTTTAAGAATATTAATGTGAGGACTGAGGTTCCCCAGCTGCCCTACATAGAGTCAACTTATCCTTCTAATAGATTTGTGTCATGAGGGTGACCCTCCAATAAAGAGGAGAAAGGTCTGGCACCATAAGATTTGCCAGTGAAGAGGCTTTCCCGAAGAATGAACCCCTGCATTCTAGCATAGTTGCTGAGTATGTATTTTGTTTAAGTTATTAAAAGGTAGGCACATTTTAGTCTCTCAAGTGTACTGCCTAAAGCCTACTTTAAAAGATAAACATCTATAACATGCTGATAAGGTCATTACCAAAATATACTGTTAAAATGCTGTTAAGGTGTTTCTGTTTGCTAATTTTCCCTATTTCTAATTTGAAACATTAAACTATATTGTTGTATGGAAAGCTGATCATGCAAATTGAGGTCTTCTTAAATAGTAGAGAAAATCTTTATCCTATAAGCTGAAAGAAAGAAGTGAAGAAAGAAAGGAAGAAAAGAAAAGAAAACCTGAATCAGTAGTAGTCTGAACACACATTCTCTATTTAGCACATAAAATAAATCCAGTGACTAACATGAATCAAGTGAAACTCAGGTTAAGCTATTATTTGCTTTTTATATCTTATAGTTGTAACATTTACCAGGTATGGGTTAATAAAAATATCCCAAATATTCAAAAAAAACCCTCAATATATGTCACTTTCTTTTTTCTTCTGTTTTTAAAAAAATTTAATTGGATATTTTATTTGTTTGTATTTCAAATTTTATCCTCTTTCCAGGTTTCTCCTCTGCAAGCACCCTATGTCATCCCCCCTTACCCTGCTTCTATGAGTGTGTTCCTTCACCCACCCATACACTCCCACCTCCCTTACCACCCTAGCATTCCTCTACATAGGGGCATCAAGCCTTAACAGGACTAAGGGCCTCCCCTCCCATTGATTCTAGATAAGGACCTTCAGCTCCTTCCTCCATTGGTATCCCTGTGCTCAGACTTATGTGTGGCTGCTAGCATCCACATCTGTACTGGTAAACTATAAAAATAGGTTTCAACCAAACTGCTAATTCCCTATACTTTGAATTATTTTTTAAAACCAGATATCAGCAAACTTTCCCAAAGTTTTAAATAATATGTTTCACATTTTATGCTTTAAAATGGATTGTTCAGTAGTAAACAAAATGTATAAGCATTAAGGAAAATTTCCCAAAGTTTTAAATAATATGTTTCACATTTCATGCTTTTTTTTTTATTTTAGATATTTTCTTTATTTACATGCGAATTTCTCCTTTCCCAGTTTCCCCT
>NW_022196903.1:56361075-56381849 GCF_008632895.1 Mastomys coucha
TTAGGCGATCCACTTGCAGGGAAGGGGCAGAGGAGGACGCTGAACCCCCTCTGTCACTCGGAAGCTCCACATTTTATGCTTTAAAATGCGTTGTTCAGTAGTAAACAAAATGTATAAGCATTAAGGAAATGATGCTAAAAAATGTAGACTATGTTGAAAATTCAAAATAAATTGGGAAATACCTTGTGAATTGAGAATTGTGAAAATTCACCTGTCAGAAGTGCCCTGCAAACTTCACCTCAGCTTCTCAGTCAGCAATCATGGTCTGTTCCAGCTAATTCTTCGACTTCCATTAACTTCAATAAACAAGGACTGTAAACTCTTAACATCCAGTTTTCTAATTCAACATTTGTACTGACTCTCATTTATTCCTTTACAGAAAGTCATCAATTGGCTGTTTTTTTTTCTGCCATGATTCTAAAAGATGTTTTAATTAAAAATTCAATCCAAGATTCTCAGCAGAAATCTCAATTAGCAGTTTACCAACAAAAACAAACACTACACCAGAACAGCTATTGAAGAATGAACTAACTGCAGAAAGTTTTAATCCACAGAAAGTAAACTGGATTTTATCTACTTAGAAAATATGCACTTCACACTGAGGTTATTTTGCTTTGTCTCTTTCATCTAGCAGTATTTTACCTTTCTAAGAAACAAAATTAAAATTAAGACAAATGCAGCATTGAACTTCAGCATCATAAAATGATTTGTAGCAGAGTATTTTCTACTTGTGGAGCTATTATAAGTGTCAATTGTAACTTTCTCCATTTACAAATACTAGAATTTCATAGTAGAAACTTTTTAATAACCTTAATTGCCTCATAGTTTGTATTTATTTGTCTTCTATTATTGTTTTATTTTGAAATCCCAACTTCTAAAATCTAGATGTTTTCATTGCTTCAAAAATTTATTCAGACTTTTCAACAAGTACCACCAGAAATCCTCAAATGGACAATCTCTTAAGATTTTGGTATATGGGATTCAATAGTCATCTAAGATATGATTAGTCCACAGTTTTATAGAATTAGTCCACCTCTTTGAGAGGAAAAATAACTGAGAGGCAAAAAGTACATACCCACTGTTCTGGCTATATATCATGTTTCAATTATTTTTGTATGTGTTTACTTTATCTAAAAACTGACAAAGATGTCATGAGTCACACCAATACAAGCACCTAGAGTTATATTCAGTGCAAATGACACAATATAATATTCTATTAGTTCCTCTTTTTCTCAGATATTCTATCCTAAATTTCAGGGAAAAAAACAATGTTATGCATATAAGACCTAACATTCATTTTTACTCAGTGCATCTGTACAAAAGTGTCAAAATCTTGGCATTTTCACATGAATACTTGTCAAAACAAGGGTTTTTTTTTTCCTCAAGGATATAACGAGTTGGTAATGATAAACACATTCTATGGCTTCATATACTCAAAAGGAATAGAAATTTTCCAGTCTATATCACTTGAAGTCCTCCATATCTATTATTTCTGGCAATTACACTCTAAATTATGGCAAGAATGAATGGGGCAGGTTTACTTTCCTTAGTGCTATTTACTCAAAATTGTTCTATCTTTGTGAGAGACTGGATTAAAATTGGGACAAAAATCAACAGATCTTTTTATAGTTGAAAGCAAAGGTTCATGTCCTGTACTTATTCAAAGTAGGGCAGCCTCATTTTGTTTCTTAATGGGAGACTGACCTGATGTAAAAGCTCCACTAAGGTTGTACCTAGGAATCAGGTCAACTGGCAAGTACTCTGGTTTATATGTAGATGTTTCTCATTTACTAATTATGAAATATTCAACTATAGTAAATATATAGTTATGAATATTTAAATTGTAGAATGATAATATTTCTTAGAATAAATGTCTATTTATGGTAATACTGGATCAAAATATAATTATGCCGTATGATAAGCCAATTGTAACTACTAGGATGGTTATTTTTTTGTTATGGCAACAGTTATTCCTCATGATACATATTTTGATTGACCTTATTAACCTAATAGTTAGAGATATCAAAATGGGTTAAATATTATTTTCAAAAATTGATTAAATCATTTTTCTTGGCTCATGATAGAAGTAAAAATATTGTTTGCAAGTAGTTCTCTAGTAACAAAATGTTTTATAAACATCACTGACAAAACAAACTGACTTCATACTGACTTTATATGTTTAATGTCATCACTTGAGCCCTACTTTACACTTATGAAACAGTGAGTGACATTGTTTTAAACTGTAAATCTTATGTCTCTTTCAGTCTTCTCCATACCCCAGCTCTCGGTCTATCTCTGACTCTCTCTGTTTCTCTATCTCTGCTTCTCTGTTTCTGTCTCTGTCTCCATCTCCATGTCTCCATGTCTCTCTGTGCCAGTCTCCCTCTCTCTCTCTCTCTCTCTCTCTCTGTCTCTCTGTCTCTCTGTCTCTGTCTCTGTCTCTGTCTCTGTCTCTGTCTCTGTCTCTCTCTCTCTCTCTCTCTCTCTCTCTCCATGCTTGTAGTTTGCTTTCTGTGATTGATAATTGTTAAGTAGACTCCTATCCTTTGTCATACATTTTCAAACTGACCATAGTACTGAAAATAAATTGTTTGAAATCCATGTCAAAGTAAAATTGGATCTAAAATTTAAATTTCAGATTCTTTCATATTTTAAACTTGATAATATCTTGGTAAAATCAACATAGTAGAATCAACATACTACACTGTAGCACAATAAACCTTACTGGAAGACACTTGAATCTTTGAATCTGGGAATATTTGAAATTCTTCATTTTTAAACAAGATCTCTTGTTTTCCTAGGTAGCTCTAGATTTTTCTGAAGAAAAATCATCACAGAAAAAACCCTATATTTACCCCTGGCTTAATAAGATGTCAGCAACATAAGCTAAAAAGAGAGATTCATATTAGTAAATGCACTAGATCAGAGGTTTGGTCATAATCACAGTGGTTCTCTGCCTGCTGGTGCCTTATTGAATTGAGTCATTTATTACTTGAGTCTGAAGTCTGAAAACTGGAGTCCTAGAAGTTATATGCACTTAGACTAAGAGTATACAGGAAATTCTGAACTATTCCTAAGCTAAGTGCTCCAAAGAAATTCCACATTTTATTATGATGTACAAACACTCTGGTATTACATATTTCACCTTCACAAACTGAATTAATGTTCAGTAGAACCATGAAGCATATAATGAACACTCTCTATTTAGGGAACTTAATGAAAGCCAAAAGTTTGGTTAATTGGAGATCTTGTTGCACTTTTTGTTCCAATAACTTAATGTTTCCTCATCCACATACATAGGATACCTTTACTGATACACAGAGATATTACAAAGAGTTAAGCTTTTACCTTTTAGAAGGTGAGAGAAATAAACTAATAGAGAGCAAATTATCAATATTAATGCATATAACTCGTATATTCAGCCTATAAAGAACTACTTGATAGGAGGTAAGAGATGTGGTGCTTTCATTTGTTTTCCTGAGGCATATATTATTATCTGAACTATATGAAGATGAAAATTAGGAAAATTCTTCTTCCAATTTGAGTATAAGAAGACAAGGAACAAGAAGTCTCAGGGTTGGATTTATCAAACCTTAAAAACTCCCACAAATATATTGTATCAAAATAGAGGCTTAGCATCAGGATTAAGAGCAAAATTAAATCCAAAATCACTAAATTAAGCAGATATATTCAGGAAGAGTCCACACAGTGGAATTCATTTATGTATTATTTGTCCAAAATTTGTTTTGTGAAATTTTCAGGTTTTTCTAGAATGTCTTTTATTTATTCTCTGGCCATTTTATGTGCATATACCATGTCTTGATCATATCATCATCCAATTCTCTACACAGTAACTCACCCCTACATAGTTACTACAGTATAACAATATTTCCCATTTTTCTCATGATTTATATTTCATTCCCTCCATTCTACTTCCCTCCATCCCTCTCTCACAAAATGAGTCAAGTTATAGCTCCTGAGATGATGGCTCAGATTTCAGCCCAAACCCCTCACAGCTGCCCCTGCAGGAGATGTGTGTTATATCAGGCAGAGAATGTCTCAAGCTCCCAGCATTCTAGCTGGACCCTATACTCAGTCATACACAAACAAATCCTAACTTGCACATTACCTCAGTTTATATATCCATTTATGGGTTGATATATATGTAAGATGATTTTATTTCTAGCTCGTGTGATTAGAGCATTAGTGAACATAAATATACAAGTATTTCTCTAGAAAGATTGCGAATCCTCTGTGAACATGCCCAACAATGGTGTGCTGGATCATATGAAAATTATATTTATGATATTTTGAGAAATTCCCATACCAATTTATGTAATAACCACTGCAATTACATTTCTCCCAAATTCTGATTAGATATTTGCCTTTTCCACATTCTTCTAAGCACTTATATTTTATTTTCTTAATGATAGCCTTCTGACTAGGGTGAGATAGACTCTCAAAAAGAATTCAAATTATGTTTTATGACAGCTAAGAAGAGTGAAATAATTTGTAACTGTTTTTTAATCTATGCTTTTCTTCTTTTGATAGCTCTTTGTATAGCTCCATAGCCCATTTTTAATTTTTTTTATTACATATAATATTTAGGTTCTTTTTAGATTTTAGATTCTAATCCTAAGTGTAATACATAGCTTTCAAGCTTACAGAAGGTTTCTTCTATTCTATAGGCTGTCTCTTTATTTGATTGATAGTGTCTATTGCTATAAAACAGCAGGATTATGCATACCCTCTCCCACTGAGCCCAACCAGACAGTTCAGTTAGGGGAAGGGTATCCAATGGCAGGCAAAAGAGTCAAAGACAGCTTCTGTTCCAGTTGTTAGGGGAGCCACATGAAGACAAAGCTCATATGTGCTACAAATTTGTAAAGGGCCTAGGTACAGCCTCAGCATTCTCTTTGGTTGGTGGTTCAGTCTCTGTGAGCCTTCAATGTGCAAGATTAGTTGATTCTGTAGGTCTTGCTATGATGTCCTTAACTACTCTGGCTTGCTTAATTCTGTATACAAATCTTCCCCAAGACTCCCCAATTTTTGACTGTGAGTCTTTTTATCTGTTTGCATTTACAGGAGGATAGAAACTCTCAGGAGACAGTTATGCTAGGCTCCTATCTTCAAGCATAGCAGAGTATCATTAATAGTATCAGGAGTCATCTCTCTCACGTAGATAAGTCTCAAGTTGGGCCGGTCTTTGGTTGGCCATTCCCTTAATCTTTGCTCTGTCTTTATCCCTGAATTTGTAGGTGGTACAAATTTTGGGTTGAAGGATTTGTGGGTGAGTTGGTGTTCTTATCTCTCCACTGGTAGTTCTGCCTGGCTACAGGTGGTAACCAGTTCAGGCTCCATATTCACTGCTAAGAAATACACAAGAGTTCTATGGATGATTGATTTTATATAAATGTGATTCAAACTGTCATATCTAAGATGCTTCAACACCTTTATGAACATTGAGCTATGATTTGAAAAACATATCTAGTCATTAGTTGAATTATTTAATGAAACAAGAATTGCAAATTTTATACACAGAGCATGATTAGTTTGTCTTGAATCAAGGGAGAAATACAAGTTAATAAAACAGGTGATGTCTTTCTACAAGCACAGGCAGATATTCAGAGTTCATCCTGGATATGAGAGAATGCCACTGAATCAACCTAACAATCTAGAAATGATGAAGTTCTGAATTCAAATATTTCTCTCGTAGGAAAACAAATGAGATCATTTGGTATAAGTAGCCGTGACTACAGGGGAGTTTAAATTCACAGCTAATGACTGCTAATTCATTTTTCAAATGGGGACAAAATGAAGAAACTAGAACAGACAACTTAGAGCAAAGAGGTGCTTGTGCTGGGCAAAAAAAAAAAATTCTCTATTGACAGTTATGGAAGAACTCATAGAATTCAAAGGAATATGGAGGTGGTAGTAGAAGAAAGAGGAGAGGGTGGAAACTGAGGGAGGAGTTTACGATGAAGATTCTCTACCAGGGGATCTTCAGAATACAACCCTTTCCAAGCTGCAGTCTATGTGTGAATGTGTGTATTTTAGTGTTAAATGCATGGGGACAATAGTCAATTCCCAGAGATGAGGGAAAGGACAGCTATTCTGGGTAGATTACCCCAATTAGAAGCATTTTTAAAAGAGATACATTCACTCAAGTACAAGATTTCTTCTGAGGGTAGGTAAAAGAAAAGACTAGCAATACTTAAAGCATAAAATGGATAGGGAACAATGTGAGCTCAGAGCACCCTGTGACAGCAGAGAGATGCTGTGGGATAAAGGAAGCAGAGCAGGGAATGTTTATTGATGAAATTATTTTCCACAAACCCTGAGAAAGTTATTGTTTTAAAACACTGAGTGTCTAGATTACTTGGAGTTTGGTGTTGTCAGACTGAGTGATCTCAGATGTGTCTCGTTCAGATCCTGGTTCATGCAAACCTTAAAATAACTTCCTTTGTTAAAACCTTAATCAAAGATGTTATAATTTGTTGTGTGGAGTCCAAACTCCTCTGAGTATTTTTCTCTGAATTGTGATTGTAATTTTAATCCAGGCGGTAGGACAATGATCATCTAGTATTTTAGTATTCCTAGACAGTCTTCAAGATAAGTGGCTCTAGTTAGGCATAGCAGATAACTGACAAAAGTAGTCATAGCTTCCCTAGCGCTACATGGTAGAAGTCAACTGCAGCAATTTTTTGACATCTACATATCTAAACAGCATAGCCATTGTAATTACCCTCACTCTGTGGGAACAGTAACGAAGGTACAGGTAAGGTGAATGATTTGTCCAAGATTAAAAGTTAATAAACAGCAAACTATTTAAAAACAGTTTAAAATTCGGAGCATCTTGGTTTTAGATTATGAGAGTTTAAACATTTACATTCTGCTTCTCCTGACATAATTTGGCAGAATATTATCTGACCTTATGCAGCTACATCCTCTCATCACCTCCCAGTTCTTTGATAACTTTCAGAGTTTTCACTTTGTAGACTTTCATGCATATTAAAAGAATATTTCATGAGAGTTACAATGATTAATAACTCTGAAAAGCTGAACAGAAACCAAAAATGATAGCTGCCAGCAAATTGCAGAAATACAGGTGTGAAGGCAGTGCTGGAATATCAGCCTTTACATAGGAACATGTCAATTCCAAGGCTTCTGTCCATAACAGCACAAGTCAAGTGTTCCACATCAAGAGGAAAATTATCAAATTCCATATGGAAGTGAATGTTACATGATTTTCAGTATTGGTCGCTTTGTGCATTTTAGTATTATACAAGCATGATTAATCAATATCTATTTTAGAGGTTCCTTCCTAGTTAGCTACTAAAACCCACCACTACAAGTGATACAATAGATTTTGTGGGGTTTGCTGATTATAAGATAATTAGCAAAAAAAAAAAAACAATATATTTGTGAAGAGACTCAGAACACACAGAGAGAATAAATTATTAGCCTGATAACATGGCAGTTCATCACTGGGAATCAGTGAGGTCTTGTCCCTAATTTAGAAAATCCTTAGAGGATACACAGATTTTCTTGTATAGTTACCAATTAGTGAAATTCATGTCTTTCAAGATGGTGGAATTCTCAAATTACATTTTATATGAGATATACTTTATATGTTTTAGTTTAGTTGCTATCCCGTTTACATAATGTTTTTAAATAAATTCTGTTATTTATTATCATGATTACTATGTTTAGAGAAGAGGGAAAATATCTTTTCCATGGAATAGAAGTAAATACTTAATATGGAATTTGTGAGAATATCCATGTGTCCGGTTACATAATGGTTTATTCATTTTAATTTCTAATCCATCGGTATACCTTGTTATTTTTGTTTTACTTACACAGTAATTTGTATTCTTCATCTTCAAGTATCATGCATATTCACTTATTCACTTAAATACAAAAGTGTTGTAAGATTCTGCTTTTAATGTAGCAGTCTATCATATTTCTAGATACCATAGTTCTCCAAACTCAGCACAAAATTGAGGACTCTCTTTCTCAGAAGGACCTCACCTTCTTCACTGACATTATCTGGAGATTGTCTCTAACATAGGACCTGGCCTTGTGAAGATGACCCTGCACAGAGCTTCTTGTAAACACTACATGATTCAGCACTTAAGTTCCACTGAGTACTTTCCCTCCTGCCCACAACTCCAAAAGCTCTTTATACCCTACCCCTGAAAGAATAAAGGAGAGCTGTCACACAGAAGCTGACTCTCAAGAAGTTCTGCTCTGTGTGAACCCTGCTTGCAGTTTGCCTGGTGACCAATGGTCCCTGAGGAAAGGAAAAGCCACAAAAAATCAGTATTGGATTTCTGGCATGAGCAGTATATCCAATATATCGCAAGTACAAGCATGAAAAGAGTAAACAAATGTGTGGTTAATTGAATCGTGTGTATTTTAGCTAAAAATAAGTTCTGTCCATATATCTATCTCTGTTTCTCTATTTCTCTCTTTATAGCTCCAATTCAATATATATCTATATCATTTATGTCTCTATCTATCTATCTATCTATCTATCTATCTATCTATAGTGCATAAACACATGTATTTTGATGCATAACTGAGTATATGCATAATATGCTACAATGTAAAAATTGGTGAGTAACATTAAAAAATCTAAAACAATGATGCCAGAAAAATAAAATTAGGCTACATGATTAGTGGCTGATATGTTTTCAGGTGAACACATGCATCTCCGTTTACTTTTAAAGTTCAATTGTAATTTCAAATATGTAATTTCAAATACAATTCCCTCGTAACAGAATTTATATTAATATGAAAACTTTTTATATCCATAAAATAATCTAAAATATCTCATTGAACTTATGCTTCATGATATTCATATTCAATTCTGAAATTTTGATTCAATGAAATTTAAATAGCAATACTTTCTCTTTCTATTAATTAATATATTTATTAACATTATATCCCAATCACAGCCCCCTCCCTCCAGTTTCCCCTTCACACAGCCCTTCTACCTTCTGCTCATCCCACTCTCTGCTTCTGCTTGTTTTGTACATTTTATAAATTTTATTGTTGTCTTTGGCTGAATTTATCAGTTCCTCTGCCTTGTCTTCAAGCATCAGTATTCCATCTTCCTTATGATCTATATTACTAAGGCTTTCTACTTAGATTTTTAAGAACTTACTGATTTTCTGTTTTGTTTTTTTTTTTTAAAATAATTTCCAGCATCATTCCAGTGTGGTTATTCTTTAGCATTTCTATGTTTATTAAATTCCATTTTCTATTTTTTCTAAATTCTTATTGGCTCTTTTGATTTTTGCATCATGCACACCAATCCCTATTTCTCCCTCTCCTCTCATGCCCACTCTCCTTCCAGACAGAGAACAAAGTTCTTTTCGTGAAAGCTGTAGTGTGTCAGAGTATATCGCACAATACACCTTTTCCACACGTGTTTGCTTAAGTTCCTGCAAGACTTATTGGTCTGGTATGAAGGCTCTGGGTTTTGTTACATTGTCAATATTCTAATTTCTCTAGGACTTTTCTTTGAAATTCTGTTGTTGTCATGTGTCATGCAGACCCTGTAGTTTTGTATCTATAGGATCAGCCCCTCCTTGCATTTCAGCAGTTCATTAATGGGTTAGATGTTGGGGTGGACTAACTCAAAGCCCTCATTCTGAGCCTGAGAGGTATCTGAGCTTGTGGGCATGCTGGTTCTTCCACTCTCCAGTTGTTTGGGCTGCCTTGTCCAAAACCCCTGCAACCAGGACCAACCCTACCCTGCTGCATAAATAAGGTGAGGGCATCTCCTGCATGTTGTAACTGGTGAGAAACAGAGACAGTTCTCCCACTTTCATGGCCTTGGGGCAAGTTCTCCCACCTGACAAAGGTGAAAGAGATGAGGGATGGGAGGAAGGCATCTCTTCTTTGTCTGTGCCACCACACAGCACACAAAAGGCAAGGTCAGTTCTCCTGCACTCACATGGTCAGGGCTTGGACACATGAGATCCTCACATTTAGGGCCAGCTCTACTGTATGACAGCAGGTGAGGGGCAGGTATATCTCTCTGGATCCTACTACCCCAAGGCCAGCTCTCCCACCTGCCACAGATGGCCAGGGGTGAGAACGGGGCAGGGCATCTCTCCCTTGCCCACATTGGTACATTGCTGCATTTCAAACAAGCTTCAGAATCAGGTCTCACACTCTCCCAGGTTCACAACCTCAGGGCCAGCTTTCCCATGCTTCTTCCACCAGGATCAGCTCTTTAAGAGCTGCTTTCTCAAGTGTTTCAGCAGGTGAGAGGCTGAGCCAGCTCTCCTGTTCTCAAGGGTCAGATCTCCTACCTGCTTCAGGTGGCAAGGGTGTCTGGCAGGGAGGAGGGTATCTCTCCTTTCAAGCCACTGCATGAGTTATGAGTGGCAGGGTCAACTCTCCTACATTCATACCTTTGCGTCAGTTTTACCCACAGTACTGAAGGTGTCCAGGTTTGGGGTTCAGCTCTCCTCCTCTCATGCCTCCACAGATAGCTCTCACATGATGCAGAGGCAAGGGGTGGAACCATTTCTGTATAGCTCTCAGAAATTAACATGTGTCCAGATGGCAGCCCAGACCAGACACATCTGCCTGGCCATTGGTGGTAACAGACCCCTGCTGCTGCAGGGCCATGAACCTAGATGTAGCCCCAAGTCGTAGCCCAGGCCAGGACCTCACCATGGTCCCAGAGGTCACCTCCACATACTCAGATTAGGCTGTTCCTCATTACCATTGAGTCTCCGACTCTGATTCTCTTCATTGAACCTACATCCTTCTTTCTGTTTCTATTTCTCTTCCATGTCTCCACAACTTCCTTATTCCTATTAGTGGCAACCATGGTATGTGAGTGCCTGGGATCACCTGGAGTGCTATGCTGCACTTGCGCATTATGGTACTAGGCAGGGATCATCTCAGGGATGTCTGCTCCTGGAAATCCAGATGAGCATGGTGCCAGATTGTTGGTCATCTCAGTTAGCTCCCCATCTCAGCCCCCTGGTGCTAGACTCATGGTCATCTCATGCTTGCTTTATTCAACTCTATTCAGTCCTTTACTTAATTGATCTATTTGCCATTGTTCTCCTGGAATTCATTGAGAGTTTGTCTACATTCTTTTCACTTTGTTGAACATATTCATTATAAATATTTTGATCGTTTTTCTAAAATTTCATGCCAATTAATTTCATTAGGGCTATTACTCTAGAACTGGTAGATTTTAGAGAGGACATGTCTTAATTAGAAGTGACCTGTGTTTTTGCTTTGGAACATGTACATCAGGAATTAGTTCTTTACTGATTTTGTCATCATCATCATCATCATCATCTGCAGCAGCAGCAGCAGCACTGCTTTGTCACCTTTCATCTTTCATCTGAAACGGTGACAATGTTGAGTAGGAACTATATATAGTAGTCATAGTGTCTTTATCTTTTCATAGATTGATATGCAGGATGCCAATGCCTCTTTCAGATTTTTTCCTGCAAAACATTCAGTATATTAAAAAGTACACTCAATATGACAATAGGGTTGTAATCAAATATACAACAATGCTTCTTAAATGCTAAGCATAACTAGACAATATACTTTGAAAGTAATGTTTCTATGAATCAGAGTATTAGTGAAGGAAAATGAAAAGAGAGCGAAGTAATAAGATACACTAAAGGACCAGTGATTAGTTGTCATGATAGAGAGAAAGGGATAGCAAGAACTGATGGAGAAATTTAGGGGTAAATATGTTTGAGGAAAGAGATTTGGGGATAAAACTAAATTAATCAGGTAACAGGCAAACAGGGCATTCTTATCCACCCAGTGACGCCACAACAAGGTCAGGCTACATTGTTTGGTGACAGAAAAGGCAAACAAGCAATTTGAAGATTGAAAACACACACACATACACACACACACACACATACAGCAGGACACAACTGGTATGTTAAAATGACCTTGGGCATTAAAGAATGATTAGATAGCCTGAGAACAAGAGTTGAAAGACAGGATCTTATACGAAATTGACATGAATTAATATTAATTAATGCTAATGATCATTAATATTTTTATTTGGATTCTCCCATGTTCTTGCCCTATTACAGGTAAGTCTTATGGGATGGGCAGTTCTTCGTCTTAGTCTTCCATTAGATGACCAGGTTACTATGTTGTTCTGGTCCAAGGTCAGTGCTTCACATAAGGAGTCCTACTTTGCTTTCTCATCTAGGTCCTGAATTGCTTTCCTTATTTTATTCATCTGCTGATGTAAGTTTCTGTATAGTAATTTATCATTTTGAAATGTAGGACTTGAAAATCTTCTTCTGGCATTTTAAGTATCTCATGTTTGCTTTCTCTTTTTTTATTTTTTATTTTTTAGCATTTTTTAAAAATAGATTTTTTTCTCATATAAAGTATCCTGATTATAGTTCCTCCCCATCTACGTGTCCCTGCTCCATTCCATACCCATTTCATTTATTTCTTTCATTAGAAAAAATAGATAATAATAAAATGCAATATAATATGATAAACCAAAAACCTGTCACATTGATATAGGTCCAAACAAAAAGAAAAATAGTCAAAGATAAAGCAAAAATATTGATATAGAAGCAGAGTCCCACTTACACACTCAGGGATGAAATAAAATCACAAAACTGGAAGCCATGATAGATATGCAAAGTAACTATAGGATAAAAAGAGAGAAAACTGGATTTGATGATTGAATATGGGAAAGATTCCCAGGTGGGGCAGTCTCTGGATTGTCCTTCCTTCACTCTCTGCTCCATAATTTGTCTCTGCAACTCCTTCCATGGGTATTTAGTTTCCCCTTTTAAGAAGGAACTAAGTATCCGTACTTTGGTCTTCCTTCTTGAGTTTCTTGTGGTTTGTGGATTTATTTTGGGTATTCTGAGCTTCTGGACTAATATCCACTTATCAGGGAGTGCATACCATGTGTGTTCTTTTGTAATTGGGTTACCTCACTCAGAATGGTATTCTCCAGGTCCATCCATTTCCACAAGAATTTCATAAATCCATTGTTTTTAATAGCTGAGTAGCACACAATTGTGTAGATGTACCACATTTTCTATATCCATTCCTTTGTTGAGGGACATCTGGATTGTTTCCAGCTTCTGGCAATTATAAATAAGGCTGCTATGAACATGGTGGAGCATGTGTCTGTAGAGTCCGGCCAGTGGACTTACATGGTCATGAGTTGTGTCCTTAGAACATGTTGGAGCATCTTCTGAGTATATGCCCAGGAATGGTATATATAGCTGGATCCTCTGGTAGTATTATGTCCAATTTCCAGACGAAACGCCAAACTGATTTCCAGAGTGGTTGTATTTCCACTAGCAGTGAAGGTGTGTTCCTCTTTCTCCACAACCTCTCCAGCATCTGTTGTCACCTGAGTTTTTGATCTTAGCCATTCTGACTGGCATAAGGTGGAATCTCAGGTTTGTTTTTGATTTACATTTCCCTGATGACTAAGGATGTTGAACATTTCTTTAGATGCTTCTCAGCCATTCGGTATTCCTCAGTTGAGAATTCTTCAAATCCAGACTCTATTGTTCATGCCAGCAAGTGCTGGCTGACAGGAGCCTGATATAGCTGTCTCCTGAGAGGCTCTGACAGTACTCCACTACTACAGTAGTAGAGGCTCACAAACATCCATTGGACTGAGCACAGAGTCACCAGTTAAGGAGCTAGAGAAAGGACCCAAGGAGCTGAAGGGGTTGCAGCCCCTTAGGAGGAACAACAATATGAACTAACTAGTACCCTCAGAGCTCCCAGGGAGTAAGCCACCAACCAAAGAGAACACATGGTGGGACTCATGGCTCATGGCTTCTGCTATATATATAGCAGAAGATGGCCTATTCGGTCATCAATGGGAGGAGAGGCCCGTGGCCCTATGACGGTTCTATGCCCCAGTATAGGGGAATGCCAGAGCCAGGAGGCGGGAGAGGGTGGGTTGGTGAGCAGGGGGAGAGAGGTGGGAACATGTTTTTTTTCTTTTGTTTTCTTTCTTTTTCCTTTTTGTCGGAGGGTAAACTGGGAAAGGAGATATCATATGACATGTAAATAAAGAAAATATCTAATAAAATATATGTATTTATACATAAAAAGAGAGAAAACTATATAAATATAGATATATAAAATAAAAATGAGACAAGATTTAAAAACAGTCCCTGAAATAATAATGTGTGAAAAGCAACCTCCAAAGGTGATGCTGAGTATGTTTTCTGTTGGCCATCTACTGCTAGACCTGTCATCTACCCTTAGAAGTAGTTTTGTTGGTCATTTTTTCCCATAAAACTCCCTTTGGAAGAATTAAATTTTTCATTTTCAAGTGCTTATCAATTGAAGCACTTAATAGTCATTATAATAAGGTTGGGAGTATGTGTCCATTTGTCTTGTCATCTCTAAATACCCCATCTGGCTCAGAAGAGTGTGGGTCTTGTTTGTGCTGACTCAGTCTCTGTGAGCTCATTTATATATTCATCAATCATGTTGATTTACAGTTGTTTCATTCGTGTCTTTTCCCCCCCTCTGGCTTTCACATTCTGTATGTCTCCACTTTTCATAATACTCTGAACCCTGATGGGAAGAATCTGGAAAGGGTTGAGTGTGTAGAGGTCTCATTCTCTGTTTAATTTCTGGCTGTGGGTCTCTGTATTTGTACCCATCTACTGTGAGAGGAACGTTCTGTGATGGTGGCTGACCAAAGCACTGATCTATGAGTACAGCAGACTGTTATTAGGATTCATTTTATTGTTATGTTCTTTTAGTAGAAGAGTAGTATTTAGTTTTACTTTAGGTTCTTTGCATAGATATTTGGTCTCTTGAATTTAGTGACCACAGGAGTGTCTGCTATGGATTCTGTCATATAATCCTTAAGTCTAATCAGATATTGTTTGGCTACATCCACAAATTTTGTGCTGCCATTGTCCTAGCACACCTTGAAGGCAGTGCACCATTGTATATCAAAGGCAATGTAGTTGGTGTTTACATCTCTACTTTTGGAGGCTGCAGAGTAAAGTCCTATTCCAAAGGGTTTTGCACATAGGAGTAAAGGCTTTGTGTAGTCAGCAGGTCAACTTCTCTGTGTTGAAGGAGTTGTGTAGGTTTTCTCCCCTCAAGAATAAGGCCTTTTGTCAGTTTTAAGTGGTAACCTATAGTCTTAACAACAGTCTGGATTGTTTGGTGTATCCATTTGGAATCTCTTTGTCCAAGAACTAAATGAGATTTAACCCAGACAAGTACTGAAATTTTTATTAGGTGACAAGAAAGGTCCAGTTGGTGTTCTCTCTCTTATTATTTGACTATTTTTATTTATATTGACATTATATATCTATATATTTTAAGAATATTCTACTATTTTAGGTTTTTATACTATCCCCCAAATATCCCTTAGTCTTATCCCTTCTCTTGCACCCTTCATCTACTCCTACCCATCTATATACTCTGTTCAATTTCCCTTTCCCAGTAGATCAATGTGTCTCCCCTGGTCTCTTACTCTATACTTAATCTCTGTGGTTATAGGTATTACAGTTTTATTATCACTGACTTAATAGATAATATCCACAGATAAGTGAATACACATCATATTATTCTTTCTGAATCTGGAATACCTTGTTCAAGATAATTTTTTTATAATTCTATCCATTTACATTTAAATTTAATTTTTCTATTGAATAAATAATACTCTATTGTATGAGTGTGCTACATTTTCTTTATCCATTCATCTGTTGAGAGACACCTATTCTGTTTCTAATTTCTGACTATTATGATAGATAAACAATGTATATTGCTAGTCAAACTTCTCTGTCGATGAAGCATTCTTTAGATATATGCCCAAGAGTGGTACATCTGGTTCTTGAGGTAGATTACACTATTCTACCTGAGGAATGGCCACAATAGTTTCCATAGTGACAATATATCTTTGCTTTTAAATACTAAGTCTTTGTGAGCTTTGGAATGTATAATAGTGGTTTATTTTTATTATATATTTTGTTTTATATGCAAGTTTGATGGCTATATACTCTAGCTTTTATGGAGTCTTTTTTGTAAGTTGTCTTCACCTTAGTTTATGTTCCCTATAAATATACACTGGAATCTAACTTCAGATGTAAAAGATAGAACAATTTTTCCAGGTAATTTTGTTGTTAACATACAGTAAGCCTTGTGTGTGACCCACATGCGACTTATGTTTTACCTAGGTTTCAGAGACATTTGCACTACTGAAATGATTGGGAATTGTAGTTTATAAGTTTGAATAAAGGCAATAATAAAGAAGCAAGGTGGGAGAGTATTGGAAAAGGAGACAAAAAATAATAGATAATATAGAATGAAGTATATGAGATACTGGAATTAGAGATGATAAATAAAGTATAGATTATATGTTTAAAGAGAAAGACAGTCATAAAAGTTTGTAGATTAGGTTTTAGCCAAAACAAATTGCTAAAGCAATGGAATTATGTTTCAAAGTATAAATAGAGACATAAGAAGTAAAAGTAAACAAGGAATAAAATAAAATAGAAATTTGACAGCATTCATCATATCCTTTTCCATTTCCTCAGGTAGCAGATTCTGCAAGTGGAGCAGGTTTCTAGTCTCAGTATTTTAAGCATGCTTGGGAATACACATTTTAGTCCAAAAACATCTGGGCTTGATGTTGCCACCAATAATCACTTTTCCAAATCAGGTTCTAATTTTTGAAAGGAAAACACACCACAGACATTTCACAGATTTTCTGTGACAATAAACTATATGAAATGTACAGCAACAATTCATGCACTACTTACTCAAGAGTCTACTGTGACTAGTACTGAGCGATTGCCATAGTCAGTGATTTTAAAGTTCAAGTGTCTAACAATCACCTTTCCAGGGTGATAAAAAACTACCTTTTACCATTTTAGTCTATTTAACCTTTTAAGAGGGAAGTTTTGTTTTTATCTTTCCAATTCTTGTGGCAATAAAATGCATTATTGTTGTCCCTAAATACTAACCAGATGTCCCTCATGAACACATTTAATCATGATCATTTCTTTGTGTAAAATATGCCATATTACATAAAGCATGTCTCATAAAATAATTATGGATATATACATAAAATTTAAATTTAGAAAAAATAATGAAGTTCCTTTTGTATCATCTTAAATTTAAAAGTTAGTTTTGTCATGTATCAAAATATTCTACTAAAATTGAAGAGTACAGTGAAGAGCTAAATATTTTTATTAATTTTTGAAGAAAATTCAGCCCAGTAATTAATGCAAATATTTCTTAAGCATCATGTTCAAATTGGGAATGCCCTGTAAAGTTTTTAAAATAAGTGAAACATTTTTTCACAAATGTAATGTTTGAAGCAGTGATATGAGAATTCCTACATGTTCAAGGCCATTTAGAGCTACATAGAGATATCATTTCTTTTTTAAAAAACCTATATGATATATATTACATATATAATATATAAATTGATATAATATATGTGTATATATTTCATATATATGCAAGAAAATATTATGCATAAAATGAATGAGAACATACAAAACAAATAAAATTATATGTTATATGCTTTCAAGAGCAAAATTGACCTCAGATTTATTCACTGACACATGAAATTGAGGCCCTAATAACATAAAGTGAATATAACAAATTAATTTTTGTATTCTACTAATTACTAGACAGTTAAGTTATTGACAAATACAATTCAATTCATATAATATATTCATAGGTGAGGGCAAAATGAGGTATTAGGAATAATATTAACATATACAATGTCACCAAACTATTAAAAATTAAATCATTCAGGTTAAGAAACTGTTTTTTGAATTATTATGTATCATTAATTTCTGAAGATATGAAAAATATAATAACATGGTCTCAAATTCTGCAAATAGTGTATGATATAAACTTAAATAAAATCAAAATACATACAGTATGCACTACAAGTTACAAAATGACTGAATAAAATAAGAAAGAATATCTTTAGAGAAATTAAAATTAAAGACAATTTATAAATAAAATAGAACTTTTAAAATATCTCAGATGGACAATGGTTTCAAAAGGCTTATGACAGAAGTGAAATACTGTGCAGTGTTATTTTAGAAATATGTATTGAAGAGGCTTAGTAAATTAATTGGCACATCCATTCTTTGGAAACAAAACATTATCTCCATAATTTGTTTTAATGAAAGACCTTGCATAAATGGGAGGCATATTTTTTGCAGTGATTCTGAATGAGTCATTTTTTCTGACATTCATTTCCTTAGAGTTGTAAAAGAATGAAAGGATATAAGTGCACATATGCAGGAACAAGACCTTGGTTTTCTTATAAAAGAGAGTTTGTTCAAGACAGAAGCATCTGAGAAAGGAAACAGTTGTAAAAATTAAAAACAAATCCAGGATGGGAATTACTCACATATGTTCATACTTTGAAGAGTATTGCCTGTCTGACTCACAGGGCACACACTATCAGATTAATTCAATTTAGAGTGGGAATAAAAATCACTGAGCTTCTGTGTGTTTACAGCTCAGAGTTTAGACACTCAGTTCTACTTTCAATCCCATTTAATCACCTTAGTAAGTGTGCACTTTCACAATAGTATAATAGCACATCATGAAAGCATAAGGACTGTGGAAATATGTAGTAGAGTGCCAAGAAAATGAAAAACTTGCGACTTTGCACATCAGTTAGCTTCTCTGCATAAGCTATACACACAGCATCACTAGAATCAAAGTTCAGGGGGTTGGGCTCTCGAGTCCTTTTGGACTCACTACAGTTGATCATAAAAATATTAGCTACTATTTATATACTAGCTGCTCCATCAACTCTCTTCACAGACCTGCAAGGAAAGGGGCTCACAGCCAAGGATCCACTGAGTAGATGGAAGAACCAAGGTTTTAGAGATTGTATGTGGAAACTGAAGCCTGCTAATCTTGATTCCAAATATGTGGCTTAGAGCTGTAAACCTAGCTCCCAAGAGACTGTGGTGTGGTTATGCTGAGTTTCAGTCCAACCCAAGCTAGAACAGAGTCCCAACCTCAAGAAAATAACACCAAAACAAACAAACAAAAACAAACACAAAAACATATTTCAGTGCTGATTTTGATCCTTCTCAGAGACCTAAGGCTAGTGAGCTTTTACTTTTATGAAACATCCATGCTTCTCAAGAAATTAATTCAGATGATATAGCCTTAAGCCAACGTGGGAGAACAAGTGAGTTTGTTTAAGTCATAATGTCTTTCTTCTTTGGTTATCATATGTGTGTTAATAAAAATCGTGAATAGCCAATCTATGAAATATATATAGCTGTTTCTTTATACCTTCTTCATCTTCTTCTACTGAAGATGAGATATGCTTTGGATAAGATCAAGTTAAAGCGTCCTGGTGGAGTGTTGATAGTGGAATGGTAAGTCACAACATGCAGGACTCCAAGCTTCTTGTTTTGGCTCTTCAGAAGCTCAACTTTCATCAATTATAAATGAAGACAGCTTTTGACTTGTAGGGTCATTGTGAAGATTAGAGAAATGTGTTTTTATTTTATCAATGATCAAAGTATGTAAAAACAGTATGGCAGTTAAAAATATGCATTTGATGGCAAACTATTTGGGCACAAATCACATCTTACAAGTTTATAGCTAGAAAATGTTGGCAAATTAGTTGACAAATTTTTGCTTGTTTTTATTCTGCAACACTAAGATTAAAATACATCTATCTGGTGACTATATTGTGAGCTGAAAATAAGTAACACTCAATACTTTGGACAACAAATAAGTTCTGAATGAATATTAAAACTAAATATTACGGGTTGGTGAGATGGCTCAACTGGTAAGAGCACCGACTGCTCTTCCAAAGGTTCTGAGTTCAAATCTCAGCAACCATATGATGGCTCACAACCACCCATAATGAGATCTGATGCCCTCTTCTGGTGTGTCTGAAGACAGCTACAGTGTACTTATTTATAATAATAAATAAATCTTTAAAAACTAAATATTACTAACAGAAGAGTGGTTTAATCAGACAAGTTAATCTTTGGAATTTGGTAGGCACTGAGCACGGTACAGATTTTTCAGGTGAGGTGACAATATTGAACACAATATTAAATATATAACAATGCCTTCACTATATGCACATGGAGAAGGCATATGGAATGAATGAAAATAGTGTAACTACATAGTCTGTGAAAAGATTTGAACTTTAATCTTTCCTGTGAAATGATGACTACTTTTATTTATTGACATATACAGCTTTGTAATTCAAATTAATTTAACCTATAAACAAGTTTGTATTAGATTCTAATTTGACAAGCAGAATTGCAACTATTTTAATTAAAAAAGATCTCTAATTAATTTTGTGAGTTCTAGCATCAATTATGGAATTCATTTATGCCTTATTAGGACAGTACTATAGGACACAGCATTCAATGAAAGTTTGAAACAATTTAATGCCACACAAGATTATGGCAATTGAATTTTAATTCCTGTAATTTAAGCTTAAAACACATAAAGACAGTATTCAGAGACAGGTATTGCTTAGCTTAGCCCTATTTAGCATAATCTGAGTCTTTTACCTTTTAATCA
The DNA here is from genome assembly GCF_008632895.1 of Mastomys coucha. Taxonomy (NCBI): domain Eukaryota; kingdom Metazoa; phylum Chordata; class Mammalia; order Rodentia; family Muridae; genus Mastomys; species Mastomys coucha. The sequence continues at coordinate 56,381,647 of NW_022196903.1, forward strand.
TTAATTTCTATAGCAAACCTAAGTACTTCTCTAGGTTATTTAACCATTTAAAGTCTTAATTTTATTGGTCTGTATAGTAGGAATAATTATAATTGGTACATAATACCATGGTAAATAGTACATGTACCATATAATTGAAATGACATATGAGAATATACTCCAAAAATATGTATGTATATATATATATATATATATATATATAT
>NW_022196903.1:56381859-56407582 GCF_008632895.1 Mastomys coucha
TATATATATATATATATATACATACATATTTATATACTGGATGTGTTGCTCAGGCATTGCTGGATAGAAGCCAAATAAGGCAACTATGCCTCAACTTCAGAGACTCTCATCAGTAAATCCCACTAAGAAATAATGATTAAACATACAACTGAAATGGAAATAAAGTACTTATGTGATCTAACTACTATGAGGGGAAACATACTAATTTTAATATGATATCCTACACTAAAATTTTTATGGTTTAGTATAAATTTTCATTAAAATGAATATTTATTTTCCTTCATCTGTCTACAAGATGTCAAGTTACACATTTTTCTTAATACTTATCAATTGAAATTATGTGATAAAATGAACAGCTAACTGAAGATGCTGAACACTGGAAAATTAACAACACACATTTATAGCTTTTACTCAAGTATATGTGTGTCAGCCAAAGTACTACAGGTGCTTAAGTTCAAAGCTCTTCTTTTGTACCTTACAAAAATGAATGACTTGGTGCAACATGAAAGCAGAGTCAGTGTTACCATTAGAAAATATGAGAACACAAATCTGTAAGCAGAAAATTCCCAGTCTTTAGAAGCAAAGCTTGATAGAGAAATGCTGATAGTAATCACCGAGCTTAGAATGCTTCTGAAACTAAATAACAGGGGAACTTTCTGACTCTCGTTAGAATTTAGACTTGAAAATCCCCTTTCTTTAATGTGTGTAAAGAGAGTCATTATGGAACAGTTCTAAAATTTTTGTTGTAAAAATAACGCAATTTTATACCACTTCCAATGGCACCCACGTCAAAGGGTTACTGCTTACTTCTAGTGAAGACTACACATATTTTTAACATGGATAAATGAGGGATTCTAGGAAATAATCACATTCCCATATACTAAAACCATAAATATCCCCCCTTCTGGATTTTAACAAATCACCAGCATGGGAAACTAATGGTGGTTGAGCAGAGAAATGTCTGGTAATTTTCCCAGTGCAATTTATATTATGTTCATTGACTATATTCCTCAGGAGAACACAACTTAGGTTTTATTATCCAAGGGCTATAAAAAAAGAGAGGCAGCTCATAATTGTTTTTTAGGACTTAAATATTTCCTGCAGCTTTATCATTTTATAACGTAATATGAGAAAAACAGTTACTCACACAATAAATAAACTTTTTATAGCTAACAGGAAGAGTATGACTTGAAAGGTTCCAGTCTGTTTCACCACACAGACCTATGCTCAGTTATTAGTACCGTTTCTGTAAAGTTCACACAAAGTCATTCCAAACTAGTGTGTCTTAAACTTGTACATTATTTTTCAAAAATAAACTATTCAACTTTACTCTAATGTTAAATCTTCCTTTACTCTTTCACAAAGCACAATTATAGATTGCTTTCCTAAGGAACACTCTTAATAATCCAGTTGTGAGAGTTATACTTAATTAAAGGTACTGGAGTCCTGAGATCTTTTATTCTGATTGTCATTATGGAATATCCCATGAACTATGTACATTATACACAACCATGAGCATCAAGACCATAGACAATAAAATTTTATTGTAAATTGTAAGGTGAATCTTGGAATGCAATCAAGTTTACTGAAATGTTATTAATTATAATGTTTATCTGAAAATATGTGATTCCAATATCATTTGTCTTCACTTATTTCTATGAACCAATTTCTTATTTCTTTCAATTTACTATTTATCTTAGACAGGATTTCATAATGTAGTCCACCCTGGCCTATAATACATAATCCTTAGGTATCACTGTCTATCTGTGGAGATTTCAAGGCATATACCACATTCCCATAGACTGTCCCATGATTTCTCATAACAATTTCACTGAAACTATCAGAAACTGTCCCATGATTTCTCATAACAATTTCACCTGAAACTATCAGAACTAACATCATGACACTATGTTAAATGCCTTGATTCAAATTTTTGATAGCCACTGACTTCAATTTTCAATCTGAGAATTTTTTCCTCCAAGTTCACTCAGTCAATATTAATATTTCGTATTGGCTTTACAAATACTCTTCAGAATTGTGATTGTTTTAGAAATCATTCTTAAAATAAGCCTTATTCTAGTGTAGCCATTATTTAATTTGGGCAATCAAGCGAATTAAAGACTAAAGTATTGAGCAAAGTTTTATTTAAATAATAAGCTAAAATAGGTTAATATAAAGAGAAACACATAAACTGTATATGAGTCCAAAGAGAAAAAAATCTACAAATGTGACAACTGGCATATTACGGCTGAGACAGTTCAGGTTTTTTTCAGTAAAATGTATAAAGATTATTATAAAGAGTATGTCAAATGATAAAATTTAAGTATAAGACAATATTTGTTTTCCTTTCCATTGAAACTAAAATGAAACAGTACTCCATTTATAGACCATCCTCAGCATTATCTTGTTTTCCCGTTGCTTTTGAAGTGTGATGTGCTTTTACTTTTAAAACATGTTACTTGCTGTTGATAATAGTGAACTCATAGCCAGAGAAGAGAATTCCAAAATAATTAAAGGGATGCATATCAGATAGTTCATGCTATCAAATTAACCCACAGAACTCACTGCTCCATCTGTAGCAAATGTCAAGCTGTGATTATGTTCTTCTAAGAAGTGGTTCACTCAATCTTAAAAAGCATATAATAAAAGAAAGGGTCTTGGAACATTTTTAAAGCAATAACAGCATCATAGAACCATTATAAGTAGCTAGGAGGAATTAATGGCCTTTAGCTGTGCATTGCGTAATCTCCCAAGTGCAGAAGGTTGTGGTTCCTATAATAAGTTACAATGATATAAAGCATAGAGGTGAGCTTGTGTTTGTTTTATAGTTAAGACTACATTCTCTGTTAAGTCCATTGGTTGGCTGCAAGCATCTGCTTCTATATCTGTAAGGCTCTGGCAGAGCCTCTTAGGAGACATGCATATCAGGCTCCTGTCATCAAACACTTCTTGGCATCTGCAATAGTGATTGGGTTTGGCCCCAGACCTCCTGGGGACTAAACCACTAACCAGAGAATACAGATGGAGGGACTTGTGGCTCCAGCTGTACATGTAGCAGAGGATGGCTTATCTGGCACCAATGAGAGGGAAGAGCCTTGGTCCTGCGAAGGCTTCCCCAGCATAGGGGAATGCTAAGGGTTGAGGCAGGAGTAGCTGAGTGATTGTGGGAGCACCCTCACAGAAGCAGGGGTCATAGAATAGGTGGGGGGCTTGGAGGGGAAACTGGGAGGGGAATAACATTTGAAATGTAAATAAATAAAACAACCAATTAAGAAAAAAAATTTAAAAAGACTGCAACCAAATTCTCAACAAAATGTCAGGATTCAAACCCATCTTCTGGGTTTCTTACTGACAAAAGGAGAGGATGTTATTGAGAGATGTCAAGAGGCTCAATTAAGGGAAAAAAAATAAAGTTAAGTTCATTTCGTGGTGCATGCCTTTTATCCCAGCACTTGGGAGGAGGAGGCAGGCAGATTTCTGAGTTCAAGGCCAGCCTGGTGTACAGAGTGAGTTCCAGGACAGTCAGGGCTACACAGAGATGTCTCAAAAAAAAAAAAAAAAAAACAAAACAAAACAAAAAAAAATCATTTTACCTGCTTATTCTTTTACTTGTGTCTTATAAAGTTAGCAATGACTGAAAATTAGAGGGGCATACATCTGTCCTAACAATGTCTGTTAAAATGCCTGCTGCCCATTTTTGCTTTACCTGTGTCAGGGCTGAGCAGCATTACAAGGACTTTCAGAAGGGCATGTTTACAGTCTGTTCAGTTTACAGTGCTATTTCTCATAGATTTGGAAGTGTTTATAACTTCAGCGATATTGGTGTTCATCATCAACCCCTTAATTTCTCATTTCTGGGTTTTTACTAGTTGTTGAGAAAAATAAAATATCCACAAATACTTTAAATTATTTTATTTTACTTTTTACATTTTCTGTTCTTTGGCTTTATAGTGATTAAGAGTTAGAATACCAAATCATACTGATGTAATGTTTTCCAATTCCTCCTCTCTAACTTTCATTGTAAAACATGGCTAGTGAATTAATCTGAGCATGTGACCTGTGATAACAATTGAGAGCAGGTCTAGGTCCCATGATCTTAACTTGCATCTACACAATGTATTGAGTACAGAAAGCTACTGTCTGTGTAACAGTAGCTTAGCCTGTGAGTTCTGTACTCTGCTTGGTTTATTGATGAACAAATGACTTGAACACTGTCTGCCAACCACAGTGGCAGAGAAAAATTATGAATTTGGCAGGAGTATGTACCCAAAGGAATTTTAAGAAAGGTAACATTTTACTGTTGTTCATTTGAAGGCTTCACATAAATTGTACCATTATATAAATTATAAAATAAACTATACTTAGATATATAAAAAATATAAACTAGTACTTATTTTTTACATAATTTAGGTGCCCGAAATATCCAATGTTAAAAAATTATTTTACAGAGCGCACACTTGCTGTACTATTAACAGATGCATTTTAATTAGCTGTTTGAAGACAATAGTAGGTAATAGATGTGAACCTTAGTATCCTATAAATTTAAGGAGTTATCACAGGGAAAAAATGATGCTACATTAGAACTTGGATACACTTATCAGAAACAAACTGTCCCTGTTGAAAGTCAAACCATTTCTAAGGTTAAAGTAGTTACATTAACTAAGTTGTGATTCCACAGAGGGCGTGGCAGTGACAGGTAACATTTCCATTTTATTCACAAGTGATCATTTCAAAGTTGCATATTTACCTCAGTGCTGATGCTCTACATATCTCTACCTTTCTAGAGAATTAGTGTTTCTAAAACCAGTTCAAAATCAAGAGCATTCTAACTGTGGAGGGATTTGCATTTAAAATTATATTTTCCTAACAATTCCATGTCTCATTTTGTTCTAATGTACACTGTAGAAAAATGTCATAATTTTTCTCTATACCTATAGAGTTACTATAATCATAAAGTTTGTGCGTGTGTGTGTGTGTGTGTGTGTGTGTGTGTGTGTATGCGCGCACACACATGCGTGTGTGAAATCTTTGGTGGACAAATAATAATTGAAGAGAACTTGTAAGAATTTATTCATAAGTGCTTAAGACACATTAAGCTTCTTATATTTTTGTGTAGAAATATTTATGTATGGTTCTTACAGCTCAAGACTTAGCAGAAAATATTATTCTAAACATTTGGATAATTTTGAATTCAGAAATTACTGGCTTGGCCTCAGGCTTTTGGTTACAGGGTTAAGAATTTTCTCCTGTCCATATTTCTATCCATTTATAACACTGTTTTACCTTCTACTTGTGTGCCTTGGGTCAATGTTATTTTAATATTTCACTGAGAAGACAGGATTGACTTTAACCTCAATGAAATCATACATTATTTTATTCATCTCTGTACTCTGAGTGTGTACCTACATCTTTTTCTACTAAATGCTTCTACATTTGTAGAAAATAGCAAATAGTTTTATTGCAATGGAGGTTGTGTGTGTGTTTGTGCATGTGCTATACATATTTTTAAAATATTTATTGCTTTATTTTTATGAATTTCCAAGTTTTATATCCTTTCTGTGCTAGAGAATCTTGTACTAATTTACATTCTCATTTATAACTTTAAAAGTCTACCATCATACCTATGTAATTCTCATACCAAATTGTAATTGCATGCTTCTGTCTTCACATTCACTTTGAACATTAAGGTTCAGTATATATACAGTAAACAGCAATTTTGTGGCACCAAATGAACTTAGTTTTGTGTCTGCCAATGCCATAAGAAATTAATTTTGCTGTCATTTCTACCTCATCTATAAGTTACACATGAAATGGCATGCTGTGATTATAACATATTCCTCACCAAATGTTATCATTATTAAGGCAGTTTTATGTATATTCATACACATATGTATATCTGCATGCATATATGTGTATGTATGTAGATGGTGGTGTAGCTGTGAAGATTGATAAAAAACTATTAAACACCAGCAATAATAGTCATTAATTAGACTATATGTGAAGATGTGTCTTTGTGGATTATTTCTCTGTTGGAAATATTAAGCCACTGCAATTAAATTGAATACTGGCTTTTTTTTTACTCTGACATAAATGAAAATTTTCTGAATCTCAACTGACACAATTGAATTAAATTTTATGAATTTTTAAAACTGATGGTCTCCAATAATAGATGAATTTATAGGAACCAACTCTTAGGAAAAAAGGATTTGGCATGAAAGCTATGTAGATAAACTGGAGAATTAACCCTTAATCATCACATCTTCTCAAAGCTTTTCTTTCAGCTGTCTCTGGGTTGCTTATGCTAAACAGTTCTCCTAACCAGAGTATGTCTTCCCATCAATGATTAATCTCTCTATGGTAATATTTGAGCATTTGCTAATGTAGCTTACATGTTACTAGGGAAAATTATCACATTTTCTTTCATTTATTATACCTGAAACATACATATTAGTTTATAAAGTCTAGGTAAAAAATTGAACATTGCAATGAAGAACTATTATACTTTAGATTATATAGTAATGAATGCAAAGTGGAAATGAGAGGCAAGTTCTTGGTTTTCATAAGAATTATCTGGAGTCTTCCACAGTCACCCAGCAGTGAATCTCTCTGAAAAAATCTGTAATACAGAGATTAATGTGATTTCAAATTTCTATGTAAGAATTAAAATTGTCAGCTGGGCAGTGATGGCTCACGCCTTTAATCCCAGCACTTGGGAGGCAGAGGCAGGGAGATTTCTGAGTTTGAAGCTAGCCTGGTCTACAGAGTGAGTTCTAGGACAGCCAGGGCTACACAGAGAAACCCTGTCTCTTAAAAAACAAAACCAAACAAAAACAAAAAACAAAAAAAGAATTAAAATTGTCTCTGAATTCCTATTCAGAGATCTAAAAATGTTTGTAATTAAATATTTAAAATTGAGGTAATGCATTGAAAGCCTTCAAAAGAAAAAAAATGTGTTTTTTTGCTCCGTATATCTATAGATAATGATGAGAGTAAATATAAATTGAAATTTGAACAATCAATATTGTGATTCCTATAATAGGAAGACAGTGACCTATCTCAAATAAACTTGTTAGTTTGTTTGGCAAGATAAATCTGCCAGATGTTTGTAGCTCTCCTCTTGACTCTTGATACTTCTTAGAATAATTTCAATGTGAGTAAGAGAAGCACAACTTTGACCCTTCCTCAGATACAAAGCTGTATTAAAACATACATGTGCCATGACTTTAAATTCTACCTAATTGTGCCCCTCTGATGATCACACTAGCAACTTCATGCTTCAGAAATGACAAGACTAATTTCTACCAACAGAGAATTAGAAACATATTGCTTATTCATACTTTAAAGTTTTGTTTCAATAGGAAGATTTTTTCTGGTTTATTATAGGAATTATGTTAAGTTACAAATATCTCTAGTTAAATCTCTAATAAAAGCAACCTTAACATGTTTCAGGTTTGGGGAATATTTTCCAATAAATATTGGAATAATTTTCAGGGATTGAGTGATTTGTGAGGGTTCTACTATAATTCTATTTCTGAGTCTGTATGTCAAACTAATAAAGTATTGAGCTTTAATCTATATAAAGACTGCAATTATCTAATCTCATTTACTTACAAGTAATTATCTACAGTAAAATTTATTCTAAGAAAATCAATATAGACAATTGCCAAAATATATACTTCTTCCTAAATAGATTAATCATATAAGCATGTTTTAGATAAAGGAAATTTTAGCCACCAATTTGCATAACTTATTTTTATATTTGAAGAGAACTCTTCGTATTTTTTAAGAGATAAGTCCATTTTGGAGGTACATTTATGTGGCCAGGGCTATAATGCTAGAATGTGTTATCCTTTTTCTAAGGATTTTTTATGTGTATGTGAATGTTATCTGTTGTCAGTGTGTATATTTGTGGAGGCCAGAAGAGGACTTTGAATCCTATGCCTGGGGTTATAGATGGTTAGATACAGAAAGTGCATGCTTAGAACTGGATGTGGTTGCTCTAGAAGTGTAGCAGGTACTTTTAATTGATGAACCACCTCTCCAGCTCATGCAATGAGCTCATTACATTCAGGCAACAAATATCCTACTGTTTAACAACATAATCATGTGAGAAAAATTTGGATGGCTCTTTAATTGTTTCTAAACTGAATAAAAACCCATTTAATTTTAGAAAGTTTTCAGCAAAAATGGGAAGGAAATGAATAAAAGTTGAAAGTGGTGCTAAGCCAAATTTAAGCTGAAAATGGTGAGCAGCCAAATTTCAGTAATCTAGTTGAGTCAAGGTTTGATGTGCTAAGATTGGGATTATCACAGAAAAAGCAGGAAATTCTTATTATTTTTCAATATAATAATCATTTGTGAATTACCGTATTAATATATAGCTATTGAACTTATGGAGTTTTGAAGTATTATTTTAGATCTTTTGGCACATATTATAATGTATTTTGGTGCCAACAATAAAAATCCAAACTTGAAGTATTTGCTTGTAGAACACTCTGTACTGGAGGGTTATGACAAGTATTGTGAGAACTGTCTGGTTCACCATGAGGTCCACAGTATGCCATTCATCATTCATGTCATCGTTGAATGACGTTTCGTCTCTGCTAGGTCATGCTGCTTTGCAATTATCAATTTTTGTTGAAGCACGAATCTGGGACTTTTTTCACGTTAATGAAATCTTACTCCTCTGCCTCTTCCTAATCTTCTTTTTCTTTTCCTTCTTCTATTCTTTCATCTTTTTCTATGTTTCAGTTTGAACACAGAAAAGAGCAACCCATGATATACTGCTTACTTTAAAAGACACACAACAAAGGTATCATTTAATGACATTGTATGAGGCCACCCACTTTATAAAGTGGCCACTTCATACTGTATGTGCTCCACTTTTCTCAGACCTCTGTGAAATCTAACTGCTTTCATTTCTGCTATAATTTTTACCTTCTTTCAATTGACTTATTTTACATTTAATTTCCTCAAACATCCAATATGTGAGTTCAGCCTTACCTTTAAAATCGGGCTCTTTAATTTTTTTTTACTTATTTTGCATTTCTGTTCATAGTTTTAAATTTATTTCTCCCCCACTTTCTGCTCTTAATAATGCTGATATCATTTGCTCCAAAAAATGTGTTTTATTTCCAGGGCACAGCTTATGGAAATGTTCCTGTACCTTCCCGCAGGCAATTATGTGAGTCTCTTAACTTCAGCTCTGTGTTGTAAACATGGCTCCTTGTTTCTGTGCTGTAGCATGGCATGCTGACTGAGACCAGTGCCCACACAGGTCAATATGCAATCTATAGTGTTGTATATTACCTATTTCGTATTTGTAGCGGATGGTTCCCTTTGCCTCTTCCTTATCTGCTTGCCATTATCAAGCTCATTTTAAGAAGCCATATCTCAATATAGCCAAGTACACTAAGACTTCAGTGATGACTCAAAGTCTGGGGCAGAGAGGGCAGTTGATCTAATCTAGCTATTTTTATTTGGCAACAATGAGAACACTTTCTCTGTCGGTGAATCCTAAGACTTCCACACATTCTAACTTTCTCCCCTTTACTCTTCAGAATCTTCATATCATATAAATGATTGTTTTGTCCAAGCATGAACGACCCTTTTGAGTAAGATTACAAAATGACATCTTCCTCCAGTGATTTTAAAGCAACGTGACTCTCTACATATTTTGCTTTTTTTCTAAGTCATCACAATTAGATCATTAAAATTAATAACTAAAACTTTAGCTAGAAACCCCAGATTTTTACAGCTTTGCTCTGCTGTATTCATAAAGCTGACTGCATTCCTGAAGTCTCTGGCAGCTTGTCAACATTAGTGTGCCACCGAGAGATGTACCTGTAAACTTCACCTGTGTCAGCAGACTTTGAGGAACAGCTGTTCTCATTTCCCATCCCATTCATGCCATTCCCCGCTACACAGCTTCTATCAGTTGACTTGGTTGTGTGCCTCTATTACCAATTGCTTGAGCAACAAATCTTCGTGAATCAAATTGTGTCTAACCATAACTGGTAATGGACTTTTCATAATATGATGCTTGGGTTACTGAAAGGTACAATCTAGTGTACACAGTGCTCGTTTGCACTATTTTCAGGAAAAAAAATCATTCGAGGACATTTAAAGAAGATCTATGAATTAATAATAACAAAACAACTGCACATTGTACTTTTTATGCCGTGGCCAAAACAACAAATGAAACAGTATATGTATTATTTCCTTCTTCATGAATTAATTTTGGATGTTTGAATTTTTATGAATAAATTTAAAGTCAAAAAGAACTGCTAGAATGAATGACTTCAGAATATTAAAATTTACAGAAATTTAATGGTCATTAGAGATAATAAATTATCTTTTGCTGTTTTTATTTTTACTGAACTATAATTTAATTTTCTCATGTTTATTGGAAATAAGATTTTTTTACTTAATTATTATTGCAACAGTAATTGATAAATTCAAATGTAAGGCAAGAAATTTCAGAATATGATTCATATTTTGATTCAGATTCACTTTCTTTTTTTTTTTTTTTTTTTTTTTTTTTTTTTTTTTTTTTTTTTTTTTTTTTTTGGTTTTTCGAGACAGGGTTTCTCTCTGTAACCCCGGCTGTCCTGGTACTCACTATGTAGACCAAGCTGGCCTCGAACTCGGAAATCCGCCTGCCTCCGCCTCCCAAGTGCTAGGATTAAAGGCGTGCGCCACCACCGCCCGGCTTCAGATTCACTTTCTTAAGAAGGAGCAAATCTCTACTCTTCACTTAAGCTGTGCACAGAGCTTGGAGACCACTGCACAAATAGAGTCCAGTCCTAGGCACTAGGAAGCTGGTGTCACTATGTCTTGTGAAATCATAAATAGAAATATACTGGTTATGAACATTCTTCTTTTGGTTTTAATAAAGTAATTTCCAACTTTCACAAAATAAAAAAACATAATATGAAAATATATATAGTTTGATTTTAGGTTCTGGTTAAATGAGATTCATTTTATTAAAATCATAAAGGAGAGTTTCTCTAAAGAAGGAAGTTATTAGTTACACATTCGTGTTAATAGGCAGCATCATTAGAACAGAGACTGGCTTCTAAACATTTATTGTTAAACAGTGAGCTTATAAAGCTCTGTGATATAGAAGGCTCAAGGTCACATTTCCTTTTAATCAAGTGAGAGTCCTCAGATTTCTGCCCTGTACCAGTGCAGGTCTTTGGTGTCTTTTTCAGCATTTGCAATTGTGGTGATTATAGAAAACATTGTATAGTAATGGTCAGTTTATTATACGCATGAAGATGATCATTAATGTTCACAGATTTCCTTCCTTGTCCACAAAAAGTGCCCAGTGAGACTTTTCTCAGATGCATTTTAATCAATATGTTATATTGTCTACACCAAAAATGAACTCTTAATTTCTTGAAGACACAGTTGACAAATTCTTATTGTTTTTGTTTTATTTGACATTAAAAGATTCTTTAATGTACAACTGTTATAAAACTATACTCAATTAAACAATTTTCATTAACACTGCCTTGAAACAGAATCATGTATATAGAGAGAACCCTTGGAAATTTAGGTGATTATAAAGTGAATGAAACCAGAATGAGAGGATTCATGACTCCATTTTGAGATGCTCTGCTGGCTTAGTTAACAGGCATAGTTATATATTCCTCTAGTGAATAAAACTCATCAAAGTTAAACAGAAAAGAAACAGTGCTGCTTAATTATTTTCACATCCAGAGAAAAGTCTTAAATAATCACATCAAAAGAGGTGTCTTGGAAAATTATTTGAATGTTTGTAAAGAGTATAGCTTCTAAATATTAAAAAGCATAATTGGCTTGTTAAAATTACTAATAAGGTTCCTGAGAAGGGAGCTCTGGTTCTACTTCCTTGAAGGAATCAACCTCTGCACAAGGCAAAGACCCCATGCAGATCCTTCTTGCCGTTTTCCTGGCATCCACAGAACAGAAGCCTAAAATGGAGATGAAGCACAAAATATAACACTTGAAATCTGTATAAAACGTTATTCAAGCTTGGAGTAGGCAGAGGAAGGGGTTTATAACATTTGAGGGAATGACAAGAATACATGATGGAATCCAGTGTTCTATGGAGCTCCAGGTCCACTAGGGACCACCAAGGTCTTGCCTTGGGACGAAGAACTCACCAAAGGAGTCTTCTGTTTTTACAGATTAAATTGCATTAGTTTCAAGTAGTCCTGGAATATGGCTCAGAAATTACAAAAGTACAGACAGACAATAGAAGGGACTAAGAGCAAATGAATGTCCTACATCAGAAGAAGCATTTATAATGAAAAGCATTAAGTCAACTAGATCTATTGGAAAGAAAGAGTCAGAGGCAATGAAAGGCAAAACTATTGGAGTTATTAAACTAATCTCACAACTTCTAAACAATTTGCCACACTGGATTTCTTCACACAACATGTGTTTATCTAACATATCTGCGTTTCCACAGAATTTCTATACCTTATGGAAAGATAAGAGAAGACAAGGCAAACACAATATTCTGTGACGTGATAGAACAATCAGCAGAGTCAGCTAAGGTCATTATGTAGATTCTATAAATATGTGGCAGGAGAGTTAAAATGGTCATAATTGTGTTTAATGCATTAATGGATGTGTTTTATGAGTGTCACTTAACCACTTTCAGCATATAATGGCATAATAGAACCAAAAGTAACCTGCAGATATTAAATGTTCAATAACAAACAGGATAGTTGTTTGTAATGGTCAAATTTATGGACATAACAAGTCATGGGAAGAATTATGATTTTGAAGATAAAAGATAAAGAAATGATAGAGTAACCAAAAAAAATCAAAGGGCTATGGAAAATAATCAAGTTTTTTGATTTACCTGTAAGTGGTGTCCTAGGGAGTACATAGATAGTGCAGAAGAAGCACTTGAGTTATAATAACCACAGATTCTGAAATGACAGAACAAACCAAATTTTAGAACCAAGAAGATCAAAGAACAAACAGAAAGTGAAAAAGAACACACATAGAATGTCACACCCAGATGGCTGAAAATCAGAGTAAGGAATCCTTGAAGAGACTCTAGGCAGGCAGTATTGAAGTTCTGTATATCATAAAACAAATAAGATCCTAGAAAGCTTTTAAATAACCTATTTCAGAGCATGCAACTTTTAGATTATATTCTATTAAATTCTACACTAATAAAATGATAATATTCAAATATTGGTGTGATTTGTTTATCCATTTGTTTTTGTAGATACTGTAGTTTGTGATCTGCACTCAGGCATTGTTTATCAAACCATTTTATAATAGATGTTAATAGTTTGTGGTGAAGCAGAAATTTTTGAGTCTAAATTACTACTGATGATTGAAAGGAATAAGCAGTATTAAACATCCAGCATTCATGATCTATTTCATACATCTGTATTCTGTACTGCCATGATGTAAGACTCTCTACTTATTGTAAATTAGCATAGTAATTTTCTAATCAAGCACATTAAAATGTTGGCACTGATTTTCCTTTGTCAAATGCAATAACTAAACTTTCATTAATCAAGAGAATTGCCTATTGTGAAATTTTTCTTAAGCAGAATAACACTTAATGATAGAAAATTGAAGCAACAACCACAGTAGAGAGGTGTGGGGTGAATCACAGAGCACACGATAAAACTATTATATGGTCATATGTTACCTTTTCCTTTAAAATTAGTAGTAGGCTTAGTAAGCCAGGCAAAAATAGAAGTTCATCTTAGAGCTTAAGAAAATTTGACAGTTATACTTAGAATCTTACTAAGAAAGCAAAGCCATTTTTTCCTGTTCATTTGTTATTATGTAATTATATTAATTTTGTAGTATTAATATATATTAATTTGTACATATCCCAAGTGTTGTCTTCTACATTTAATGACACTGAAGATGACTGTCATGATCATGAATAACATACAAAGGCTTGTTAGATATAGGCAACAAATTGAAGATGTACTAACAAATATAATTTATATTAGTATTAATGGAGCATTGATTGAAGATTCATTTAACTTAATTTGTTCTGATTAATAGATTTGCATATGATTAAAAGCTTCCTAGCAAAAGAACAGCAAAAAACTATGCATTGCATTGTGTGCTGGTCAATGCCTTAATTCTAGCTTGTCCATCCTGTGGGCTACAAATTATTCTCACTATAGATGAGTCTTGTGAGTATATACTAATGCCATTGCATGTCTCTCTGGGAGATTTTGTTAGTTCATAGTTTGGACCATCTGTCATGTATTCCACAAATTTTTATTGAAAAAACATTCATACAAAATTCCCAGCACTTCCCACATCCTGTCCACCTCCTCATTAGCCCAATTCCAACATTTCTCTCTCTCTTCAGGAAATAAATGCAAACAATAACAAGCAAGTCATAAATATTAAAGAAAAATAGAAGAAACATACCCAGAGAATCCATCAAAACAAAATATTATAAATCATAGTATACAAGAAAAAAGTTAGTGATACTAAAGGGACCCAAACATATTAATATGAGATAAAAGTGTGCAAAATACCATTTGAGTCCTTGTTATGTTGGTATCTACTGCTAGGCATGGGTCCTGCCCTTAAGTGTCATTTATATACCCAGTGAGACTCCAAAATTGGAAAGAACTACATTTTCCTTAGCAAGTAGTTATCAGTTACAGGTAGCTTGTTAGGGATGGAAGCCATGTCTACTCCCATCCCTCAGTCCTGAAACCTAATCCTACATGAACCTAGAAAGGTTCTATGCATATTTCCAGTTTCTGTAAGTTCATATGTGTATCAGTTCTGTTGTGTCTGGAAGACATCATTTGCTTGGTATCATCTGTGCCGTTTGGCTATTACAATATTTCCATGTCCTTTTCTTCAGAGCTCCAAGAGCCCTGAGTGGAAAAGTTTGATAAAAATATCACATTTATGACTAAGTCTTCTAGGGTCTTCCAGTGTCTGCACACTATCCAGTTGTGGTCTCTGTGTTAGATCTTATCTATGGCAATAGGAAATTTCACTGATAATTGCAGAGTAAGGCACTGGTCTGTGGGTAAAACAATTACTTTAGAGAATATTTTAGTGCCATGTTCTTTTAGCTGAAAAAACAGTATTTGGTTTGGCCGTAGCCATGGACTATTCTGTATCAGATTCTCAGTCATCGGAACAATATCAGAGAAAGATTCTTCTTAGAGAGATGACCTTAAATCCAATTAGACAGTACCTGGATACTCCCAAAAAATTTCATGACACCATAGCCACATCTTATCATGCAGGCAGGTCTCTGTTGTAGACTGTAGAGTTGTAGCTAAATTTGGGGCTACCTTTCTATTCAGGTACATTGCAGAGTCCAGGAACACTAGTCAATAGGAATGAACCTGCTAGCACCATCTTGACTTGTGCATACACAGAGAAAAATGTAAGTCTTGTCTTCAGCTATAGGAGCTTACCATCAGTTTGTAGAGTATAACCATGAAGATTAAGTGTATAGTGAGACAAATTGGGAGGGAAGTATTTCCCAAAGCAAAATGAAAAGACTTGTTGATGTCTTGAGATGCCAGGAGATTTCTATGGAGCCTCGTGGCTAATGAGTTGATTAGTTGTAACCAATTTCTGGTACTGGGTGTTTCACGTGGAGGTGACAGATGTCTAGCTGGAACATTATCTTCCTTACTATTTGTTGGCTCCATTTAAATTTCTTTCACTTATCTATATATTTTAAGAAGCTTCTACCATTTTGGCTTTCCATATAAATGTTCAAATGACACTTAGTTTCCTTTGTTCCTTTTGTGACTCACTCTACTTTCCTTCTTCCTTCCACACCCTTTAATCACTATGCTCTACTCTCTTCTCTGTCTCTCCATAACTATCTATTTATTTCTTCTTCCTTGGGAGATCCTCACCTACATCTCTGTCCCTTATTCTGTACCTCACCTTTGTGGTTTATGTATTGTAGGCAAGAGAATAACAATGAAGATGACTGCATGAGAATCTCAGTGGTAGCAAGTAGAGTCTTTTGGATAAATGCCAAAAAGTGATATTGCTGAAACTTGAAGTAAATCTATTTGCAGCTTCCTAATGAACCATAATACTGATATCTATAGTCTGTCTCCCATCAGCATAGAGAGTTCCCCATTCCATGTGTCCCTGAGAGCGTGAGCTATCATTTGTTTTATTAATTTTGCCCACTCTGATTGGGGAAAGATGAAATCTCAATGTTGTGTAGATTTGCATTTCCCTAATCACTTAGGATGTTTAACATTTAAGTGCTTCTTAGGCATTAATGTTTCCTCTTTTGAGAATTCTCTGTTTTATACTGTAAACCATTTTTTAAGTTTGGCTTTTTGTTTTCATGAGGCTCATTTTATAGTTTTTTATATTTTTGAGCTATTAGTCTTTTATCAGATGTGTAATTAATAAAGATTTTTCCCATTCTTTAGCCTGTTATTTTTCCTAAATGGTAATGACTATGGCCATATAGAGGCATTTTAGTTTCATGATGTTCCATTTATTAATTTTTGTTTGTAGTGTTTATGCAATTGGTTCCCTGTTAAGAAGCCTTTTCCAGAATCAATGAGTATTTTTGCTTTATCTTTTTAAAAACTTGGGTTATTTGGCCTTATGTTGAGGTCCCTTAGTTGAGTTTTTAGTTGAGTTTTGTATAGATCTATAAATACAGATTTATTTGCATTTTATATATGTAATCATACAATTTGGCCAGCATCATTTGTTGAAGAAGCTGCCTTTATCCAAGTGCATATTTTTGTTACTTTTGTTGTTGTTGTTGTTGTTGTTAAAAGTCAGGTGTCCATAGTTATGTGGACTCATGTTAGAGATATTAATTTGATTCAATTAGTCAATGTGTTGATTTTTTAAGCCAATGCCATGCTTTTAAAAAGTTCCTAAAGCTCTATAGTACATTTTGAAATAAAGGTTGTCTCCCATAGTTCTTTGATAATTTAGGTTATTTTAGCTATTGCAGTTTTTTGTTTGTTTGATTTTCTCTCCTTCCCTCCCTCTCCTCCCCTCCTTGTGTGTGTGTGTGTGTGTGTGTGTGTGTGTGTGTATGTGTGTGTATGTGTGTTTCTATATAAAGCTGAAAATTTTTCCTTTCAATTTATGAGAAACATTGATTTAGGGATGGCTTTTAGCACAATGATTATTCTCATTATATAAATTCTATTAATCATGAAGATGAAAGAACATTTTATCTTCTCATATCACTTTCCATTTTTTCTTCAATACATTCATTTTTTTATCATAAACACCTTCCATGTGCTTGCTTAGAGTTAGGACAAATTCAAGAAATCAAACAACATCAGAGATGTCACTCACACTAACTCTGTACAAGAACTAAAAGAGAAGTTTAGACTTGAAGAAAAGATAGAAGTAACAAATGTTTGAGGCTATTGTACAAGTTGTTTTACCAATATGTAATTTGTTTATGTAGGATGGCTTTCAAAATGTCCATTAAGTAGTAAAGTGATATTTTGATGGGCTCCTTTCAGTGTTACCTAGTCTTTTTACCTTAGCTTGTTTACTGATCTTTCCTTCGGTATTTATATTTAATGTTTTGATTATTAGTATTGTGAAGAAGTTCTTTTTGGTTTTGTTAATTTGATGTTCTGCATTCTTCTGATACTTTGATAGTTACCTCCTTCTTTAGGTTAGGAAATTTTTCTTCTATGAATTTGTTGAAAATATTTTCTGTGCCTTTGACCAGAATTTCTTTCCCTTTCCTCTATTTCAAATATTACTGGATATATTCTTTTCATAGTATCTCAGAATTCTATATGTTTTGTGCCTGGATTTCTTTTTAGATTTAACATTTGTTCCTTCTATCTTGTCTTCAATAACCAAAATTCTCTTTCAGATCTTATACGGAGTTAGTTTGACTTACTTCTGTGGGTATTGTCTCATTTCTTGAGTCTTTCATTTCTATTTCTTGTTTTGTTTTGTTTTGTGACTGTATGTTTTTCTTCCCATTTATTTATTTATTTATTTATTTATTCATTTATTCAATTTACATCCTGATCCTATCCCCAATCGCCGTCCCATCCTTCCATCTGCTTCTCAAATTCTTTCCTCTCCTTCTTAGAAAAGGGAAGCTCCTCTCCCTAGGTACAAACCAACCCTGGCACATCCATCAAGTCTCATTAGGACTAAGAACATCTTCTCTCACTGAAGCCAGATAATGAAGTCCTGCATGGGAAAAGGAATCCGAAGGCAAGCAAGTAAAGACACAAATCAGAGGCATCCCTGTTGAGGTTGTTGGGGAACCGACATGACTAATGGCCAACTACTGATTCTATTTCTTTGTTAAATTCTACTATCATATTGTGAGCAGTTTTCATTATTTAATTCCAAACTTTACCACAGAGTTCATTAAGGTATTTAT
The DNA here is from genome assembly GCF_008632895.1 of Mastomys coucha. Classification (NCBI taxonomy): domain Eukaryota; kingdom Metazoa; phylum Chordata; class Mammalia; order Rodentia; family Muridae; genus Mastomys; species Mastomys coucha. Next base: position 56,400,236 of record NW_022196903.1, read on the forward strand.
TCATATCTTCTTTAAGGCTATTGAACATATCAGTAATTGCTGTTATGAAGTCCTTTTGCACTTCAGCAATATTTACATTTACTAGGGTCTATTCTAGTATACTTATAGTAGAGTCATATTGTGTTGGCTTTTTATGCTTGTATTTTTACCTTATTTTCTAGACTTGAAGAGTTATGACAATCGAGGTGATTGGATTCTAGGGTGTTGATATCTGGTCTCATCTGTTTTAGATGAGACCTCATTCTATTCCTTGGTTCTTTTTCAGTACCTCAAACTTTCAAAATATGGGGAACTGTGGTTTTCCTGAGGTGCTTCTTCAGATTTGGGGTTGACTGAGAGTGTTAGAGATGTACTAAGGAGAAAATACTGAGAGATGCTATAGGAAAGAGCTAAAGGAATCTTCTTAATACCAAGAGGTGGGCTCACAGGGAATTAGAGTTATGATGTGAGGCATGCTTCTGTGAGGAGGTTGCCTTAAGACAAAGAGTAATCTGGAGAAACATGGATAAAGGGCTAGGAAGACCCTAAATTTGTTATGATAGTTATAGATACTAGTGAAAGAATTTGAATCAGTTTGCACAAGCAAAAAAAAAAAAGAATTTGAAGCAAGGAAGAACTCCTATAAACAAGTTGTTGTTACAGTGCTAAGGGTGAGAATGTTAAAAGAATAATATAGAACATAGTAGAGAATGATGAGTGTCTACCCAAGCCCTATGGCCACTGTGGTCCCAGGTATAGTGTGGCCAAGCATCCACAACAGTTACAAGAGATGGTAAAAACAACACAGTAATAAAGTACCTGTGAAGTACTCCCTGTGAAAGAAAAGAAAAATTTCCTTCCAAAGTCACAGTAAGATATAGCCACTCTTCCAGATTTTTGTGAAAGCTTTTCCTCTTTCAATTAAACCAAGAGATGAGGCCACAGTACATTTTACAGACTGCATAGAAGTGAGTCAGCTGAGGAAAATAAACAAAAGCAGTTATCTGAGAACCCAACAACTATTGAGAGGTATGGCTGTGCTTCTTTCTACCTGCTTCTCTCTATCTGGTTCAGAGATCTACAAGACCGTTTCCAGAGTTGAAATATTTCATAAAAGTGTAGGAAAATATCTGTTTTCTTTGTTGTTGTTCTGAGTCAGATGATATTTACCATAAGAAAAATAGCTGTGATCATTTTCTTGTTTTATTAAGCTTTATATTATTTAAAAATAGTATTGAAATATGTTTTATTAAAATTTGATGTTCTTTAAGAATTTATGTAAGATTATTGGATTTGTATATTTTTTAGTATTTTTTAAGATATTTATTTTTTAATTAATTTTTTTACACTCCATTTTTTGTTCATCTCCACTGCCCCCCTCTACCATCTGACTCTTCCACATTCCATACCTCCTCCCCACTTCCCTGTTTCCATGTGGATGTCCCCACTCCCCACTCACCTGAACTCTAAACTCCCTGGGGCCACCAGTCTCTTGAGGGTTAGGTGCATCATCTCCATATGAACACAGAACGGGCAGTACTCTACTGTATGTGTGTTGTGGTCCTCATATCACCTTGTGGATGTCACCTGTTTGGTGGTCTAGTGTTTGACAGATCTCGGGAGTCCAGATTAATTGAGACTGCTGGTCCTCCTACAGGATCACCTTTCTCTTCAGCTTCTTTCAGCCTTTTCTTAGCTCAACAACAGGGATCAGCTGCTTCTGTCCATTGGTTGGGTGCAAATATCTACATCTGACTCTTTCAGCTGCTTGTTGTGTCGTCCAGAGTGCAATCATGCTTGGTCCTTTTTTGAGCTCTCCATAGCCTCAGTAATAGTGTCAGGCCTTGGGACCTCCCCTCTAGCTGGATCCAACTTAGGGCCTGTCACTGGACCTTCGTTTTCTCAGGCTCCTTTCTCTTTTCATCCCTGTAATTCTTTAAGGCTGGAACAATTATGGGTCAGAGTTGTGACTGTGGAAATGGCCCCTCTCCCCCTCATTTGATGCCCTCTGTCTTTCTGCAAGAGGTAGGCTCTATAAGTTCCCTCTCCCTATTGTGGAGCATTTTATCTAAGGTCCCTCCTTTTGAGTCCTGAGAGTCTCTTACCTCCAAGGTCTCTGGTGCATCCTGGAGGGTCCCCCCAAACTCCTATCTCCCGAGGTTGCCTATATCCATTCTTTCTGCAGGCCCTCATGGCTTCTGTCCTTTCCACTCAGGTTCCCATCTCCCCCCACTCTCCCTCCTGTCCACTTTCTCTCCCAGGTCCCACCCTCTCTAGCCACTTGTGATTTCTTTCTTCTCCCTCCAAAGTGAGACTGAGGCATCCTCACTTGGGGTCTTCAGCTTGTTGAGCTTTGGATTTGTAGATTTTTATTATTACAACAAAATATTAGGATCTGACAATATTGTGGAATAATCAGTATGGTTACTCAGTGTTACAGAGGTTAAAGTGCTCATATTTAGAGATGGTCCTCTTGTGATTATAGTCCTGGTGTAGCAGAGGGAATCACACAGCAAATAATAAAGAATAGATATCTTTTTATCTTTGTTTTTAAATTAGGTTATATGAGAATTTCTCATGATATACTTTATTCATATTCATCTTCTTCCCACAATTTCTCTCAGATCTACATCTTCTCTTTCTAATCATCCCAGTTGTAACCTATCACATCCTACTTGTGCTGCTAATATACTCTTGGGTATGCGGACATACGGTGGAGCAAGGTGGATATACCAGCAGACACAATGATAAAGAAAACCAACTTCTCCTTTTCTGTCAGTTGTTCCTACACTAAGGGTGGATTCTGTGCCCTCTTCTACCCTCCATACTGAAACTTGAACTGGCTTGCAGAGGTCTTGGGAATGTGAAACATCTTCTATGGTTTCATATGTGGGAACTTCCCTGTTGTATCCGGAAAGCACTTTCCTTGTAGTTTTAAATTACTGAAACTACCTGAAGTCAGATTATAGGTCATTTGTGAAAATGAAAGAAACTGTACTTAGGAGTAAATATTCATGTCAGGAATTAAAGATGATTAAATATGAATGTACTATATATATATATAATATTTGTTTTATTTTATTTCTAAAATAATAAACAGTGCAGTAAATTCATCTGTTTAACAAATCAAGGAATCAATTTTGATGTGTGTGCATATGTTTTAATTGGTACTTTATATGATCAAAACCTTTCTTTAAGTGAGTCTTTGATTCTACTAAAAACCTCCTCATGCTCAGATGTTTCTGTTTGAAACTGAACCCTTTTTTTTCTGTCAGTTCTCTTCCTTATCCTTTTTAGAACCCTTGACTTATTTACCATTCCTAGTATGGTGTTATGTGCTTTGTCTAGCCGTTAAAAATGAAAGCACACATGCTTCTGAGACACATAATGAAGCCTCTTCTGTGTTGTATAAACATGTAATGAAGACTCCTCCAAAAAACCACCTTTGCAGTTATGACTGTCCTTTGAGAAAATTAGTAAAAATTTATCTTAATCTAAATATATCTCTTAAGAAATAAATATTATACATTCACAAACATCTCTATCTCCCTATCTGTATGAGTCTCAGTATCAGCATAGTATAATATCTAAAGTGAAGAAAACATCAGTGGAAAATAGAGTCTTCAAGAGTCATTATCACACAGTGAGCTAAAAGAAATTGAGGTTAATAGTTTAATTACTTCCACATATACAATTCAGGATTTAGCCGAACTGTTGATGCTTTTATTTGATATAGTTTACCATGTAGTGTAGTGTACGCCTTAGTTAACATAGTTCATCTCTGAGCAGATTCTGTACTATTTCCACTGATCCCTGGGGTCTGCTTTCCATTTCTTTAGAAAGAGCATAAGATATAATCTTTAACTATCTCTTCTTAGCATTGACAAATCAAATTAGAAGGAAATATATATTAAATGTGAAAAATTTCCCCATGAATCTCACTTATATATTTTCATAAAAATATTCATTCTTAGTCTGTTCATTAAACTACAGAAAATAATTTTGGGGAACTTGCTTTAACATCCACGTGATTATGTTTTTTATTAAAATTCTACTATAGGAAAAAAATTAAAAGCCTACTATCGGTAGTAAATAAATATTTATGTCAAAGGTTTAATCCATTTTTTTAATGAAATATAATTACTTTTCTAAATCTTTATTTGAAACCAGGTTTGAAATTGCATAAAGATTGAACATGTTTTATGTATGGAAGTTACTCAACTCTGAGGGATAACCGTCCCAAGCTGTTGGAAATCGCTATGGCTGTAAGAATAGAGAAAGGTAGGAAGGGGAAGATGGAAAGCATATAGAGGAAAATAGTCGTCAAAATATGGATGTTGTTTACAAATGCAATCTAAATTATTCCATTTTAATTTTCCAGTCTTTTATGTTGAGATTCCTATACCTTATAACATCTCCTCTTGGTTGGCACAATAATTGTAATATTAAGAATTGAAAGTCAATGTACAGGCTAGAGAGAAGGCTCCACGGTTAAGAGCACTGACTGCTCTTCCAGAGGTCCTGAGTTCAAATCCCAGAAACCACATAGTGGCTCATAACCATCTGTAATGAGATCAGATGCTCTCTTCTGATGTGTCTGAAGACAGCTATCATGTATTTACATATAATAAATAAATAAATCTTTAAAAAAAGGAAAGTGACTGTACATTAAATAAGATTCTTCTGTAACTGATTCTTCTGATTCATCTAAAAATTCCCCCTTGGCTTATTAATAACAAATCAATTTTGCTAAATGACTAGCGGGTCATATGCAGATTGAGTAAATAAAAGAATGAAAAATTAATACTAACAAATGTTCTGAAAAATCACATCTAAAAGAAGGTAGCAGTTTCTTTCATATTGCATGCCTACCTCTATCTGAATTGGGTCAGTATTAGTCAAATTGACTATCATTATCTTATTGTTCCTTTGGGACATATTTGTTGTTGCACCTGGAAAATCACCAGTCTGGAAGATTGAAGATAGAGAAATCAGTCTTTATTGCCCTGCATATTAACCTATAAAATAAAAGCATAACGGTGTGGAAATTGTGGCCATGCAGGGTCAGCGTATCTGTGTACAGAATTTGTGGATCATTCAACTGAAGCAGTAACTAAGGAGCAGCAAGATTGATAGGGCAAACTATTTTGTCTTTCTTAATCATTCAATTGATTATAAACTTATAAAAGAAATTAAGAATTCTTTGTTTTACTTTATGCAGCAAGCTTTTATTGTGTAACTAAAGATGTAATTACCATGCTTAAAAAAGTCACTAAAATTTGATTTGATTTTTAACTTTGGATAAACTGAAGGATTTAATAGAGCCATTTTGCTTATAACACTTTGCAAAAATAAGAAAAACAGAAATAATACAATTACAAGTTTATTCCCTCTATGAAATTTTTAATGGTAAAACTTGTTATATACACTATTTCTGCAATGCAAACCTATATGTATATGTGTGTGTGTGTGTGTGTGAAAATATATATTCAACTACCTCCTTCAATTTATCCTATTCCCTAAACCTGAATTTAACTTCATATTTTCTTCAGTTTATTATCTTGATGGAAGAATATGATTACTATCTATTGTAGATAGGTTAAAATATGTATATCAGAAAATCATGCCTTGGTATTTATGGTACAGTAAAAAATATGAAATTCAAAGCTATTCTTTGATATATAAGATTTGAAAGATAGGTGAATATCAAGTATAGTTCACAATTTTATAGGTCCTACTGAGATCTCAAATGAAGATAAAGGAGAAAAAGAAAACAAAACCAAAATGATCACAGTTCTTACAAACATACCCATTTTATGTAGACATGGCTTTCTTTCTTTAAAACATGTTAGTTATAGACTCAATGTATAAAAAGAAATTATGTTTCTATAAGTTCTTTTATAATTAAATATCTCAATTTCATGGTAGCAATGTATTGCAGAATTAAGAAATAATCACATGCATGATTAAAATATCAGATAAAGTTGAAAATGCAAGTATCTCCAGTATCAATATGTAGCCCTTGATTTGTTAATCAGAAAACAAAAGTACTATAAAAGGAGAATTTGTACAGTGTTCTTTAATTCTGAACTATAATCCTTTGTCTTCCCTTGTAATGTTAAAGTTGATGACTCCAACCTAATATCTAGAAAAGAAAGTATTTAAGAATCAGAAATTTAATTGAGAGGATGTTAAAATATCAACTGTCAAGCAATCAAAGGCTGGAGGCTTAGTATCTGAAAGAGGACATTTTCCATGACATTTTGCATTTTTAGGTGAAAAACCTTAAAAGAGAAAATGAAAACTTGGCAAACTCTCCTTAGAGTCTGCAGTGACTTTTCTATTTTGCCCTTGTCTCTTCTTTTCTCTTTTCCTATCTCTCTTTTTTTTTAAATTGGTGGAGCATGCCTTTAATATCAGCAAGGAGACAGAGGCAGTTGGATCTCTGAGTTCGAGGCCAGACTGGTCTGCAAAGCAAGTTCCAGAACAGCCAGATTTACACAGAGAAACTCTTGTCTCAAAAATATCTGTCAATCAATCAATCAATCAATATAAAATTCAGAAAGGAAAAACGCAAAATCCACTTTAATTGCACCATGGAGCACATTCTGAGGGTGCTTTTGGAATCAGTTTAGGCCAAACTGAATTTCTCACTTAGGGTTTCTATCTTTTTTTCTTTAATCAAGATATAATGACATTACCCCTCCCTTTTACCCCATAAATCATGTTTCATACCTGCCTACTCTCTCAGATTCATGGTCTCTATTTTGAAATTATTTTCTTTCCATGCAAATAAGTATATAAAACTTTCTGAGTCCATTCAGCATTGCTTGTATCTAGTTACTTTTAGATATGAACACTTGCTATTGTTCAACTTTTTGGGAGGAGCCTCATCCCTGGAGATGATGGAGTCTACTGGTCAGTAGTCATAAAATGCCATAACTCTTCTACTTGGAGGAGGGAATGGAAGGCACAAGTTTCTTTCCAGGTTGACATGTCAAATAGTGTTATTCTTGTTCAGGTTCTAGAACTGAGAAGAATTTGTTGGGTGATGGCTCATGTTCTATGTTACATTTGCAAACATATTGTTCCATCATTTTAATATTCCAAGAGAGAAGAAAAGACATTTAATCACTTCTTTCTCTGTCTAAGCCCCCTCCTTTTTATTGAATTATTTCAAGTATATTGTTTTCTTACATAATATATCCTGATTATAGTTCTGTCTCTGTCTATTTAACCCAGACCTTCCCAATTTCTCCTTCCAATTGATTTAACCTTATCTTTGTCTCACTAGAAAACAAACAGGATTCTATGTGAAAATAAAAAACAAAACAAAATAAAACAAAAACTAAGAAATAGAAATGAAAT
>NW_022196903.1:56407592-56414826 GCF_008632895.1 Mastomys coucha
AACCACAAGAAATAGAGACACACATGTTCACACTATGGAATCCCATAAAAACTCTAAGTGGGAAGCTATAATATATGGCTTTATATATACCATGAATGCAAAGGACATGCAGAGTAAAGAGAGAAGAAGACAGAGGGAGAGTATAAAATAAACTAAAAATAATGGTATGATTTTTAAAACATGGAAATCTCCCTACACAATATTGTGGGGCAGGATATCTCCAAAGATGTCATTGAATTCATTGTTTGTTCTTTAAGAATAGGTCGTTTCCCTAGTGAGACTTCCTTGGGGAAAGTAAAGTTTCACTTCCAAGTGCTTATCAATTGAAGCACTTCTGTATAAAGAATGAGGATGTACATACACTTATTTTCAGATATGCCACCCCTATCTGATGCAGACCTGTTTAGTCCCTATGCATGCTACCTCAGTCTTTGTGAGTTTATATGTATGTCTACTATGTTGATTAAGAGACCAAGTTATATTGCTGTCCTATGCCTTTGCTAGTTTTAAATATTTTCTATTCTGATTTATGGAGGTTCCCTGACTCCCGAGGAGAGAGATTTGATGGAGACGTCCTGTTTAGGATTGTTTTGACTGTTCCTAGTCTCTCACTGCAGAATGTTTGGCTGTCCATCTCTCTTTATACACACATTCTGCAGTGGGAAGCTCTTAGGCTTTACTAACTATTGTGCAAACCAGGAAGAGAAGGAACAAACTTCAGTCTACAAAACCACTATTATCCTGGTACCAAAACCAGATAGTGATACAACAAAAAAAGAATATGATAGACCAAATTCCCTGATGAATATTTAGATTGTATCACAATCAAGTTAGTTTTCTCCAAGGGATGAAAGTTTGTTCAACAGACATAAATCGATAAACATGATCCACCATTAAATAAATACTACTAAGGACAGAGTTTAGTGATAATGCCAAAAGACAGTGCTATAGAGCCATTTGAACATTGTCATAGAGTAACTTGTAAAATACAGAACATGTCTTGTTAAAGACCTATAGCCAGTATTATAATAAATGAAGAAAATTTTACTTTTAATAAATAAAGAAAATTTTACTTTTATTTAAAATCTGGAATGGTGCAGAGGTGCCTACTCTCTCTACTATTTTTTATTATGATGCTCTAATCTTTAACTATAATCAAAGACATCAGTAAAAAATAAAATGAAATTTACATAGAAAGCAATAGCTAAAATGATTCGCATAGTACTTTTATTAGAAGGACCCTTAGACCACACCACAAAATTCTTGACACTGAATCTTTCAACCACATTATAAAATCACATGTCAACGAACAAATATCAGTAACTTAGCTGACAAGATGCCTCAGAGGGTAAGTAACTTGCCGCTGATACTGATACCCTATGTATGCTAGAGAGAAAGAACTGAGTCTTATGCTTTGACCATTGAAATGCTCATGCATGCTGTGAGACATGTGTACCCATACATAAATATACATATATATATAAATATATACATGTATACATATATACACAAATAAATGTAAAATTAAATTTTCAATAAAAATCAATATACATTTTGTAAAGTGATAGCATTTTTGCTATGAAATAAATATTCAAAGTAGTTTCAAAAAGTATAAAATGAAATATAATGATAAGCATAACCAAGGAGATAAAAGACATCAGCATTAAAAACTAAATAAAGAAAGTGAGACAATGAGAAAGTAATGTGAAAAAGTAACTAGATAGTGCAAAATGCTTATGGATTCATTGATTTATCATGGCTCAAATGACTACATATACAATGTCATACTGCACAATTCCATATAATTTGAAAAAAATACCCTAAAACCCTAACATGAATATATACAGAAATGCAATCTTTGTCTAGATGACAATCTTGTAGCAAAATACCTGACTTTACATTATACATTGAGCCATCTTAGCAAAGACTAACATACATCTTCAATACAAACATACTTAAAGACCAAAGGAAAAGAATAAAGAAAGAAGCCAATCTACAAAGATATCAACATACATTGATTTCATTTTAAACAATGCAGGAAGAAAAACAGATATTTCAATAAAACATGTTAAGAAAATTATAAAATATGCAGACAGAGAAGAGTGAGTTAGATTCACATTTCTCACTCACATACAAAACAATTTAAATAAATCAAAGTACTTAGCATAAAGCCTGAAATGTTGAAATTGTTTGAGGAAAACATTTAAAGACTTGTGTGTTAGCAAGAATGTTCTGCAAAGGTGTCAAACTACCCACGGAATGACCTCAAGAATTGAAAAATAGGATACATGAAGTTACCATACAGTAAAGGAAACTAATATCTGACTGAGAAGCCAAACTAAATATGGGAAGAAAACCTTTTCTGGCAATATATCACAGCAGTTTGAGATTTAGAAACGTAAAACATTGCAAAACCTAAACACTGTGCCTTGGAGAGAGTTCAGAGGTAGAGGATTTACCAAGTTAGCACAAAATATCGTTTATTATTTAGTATGGAAACAAAACAAAACAACATGAAACCACACATTTCCAATCAACAAATGGAATAGTTTACCAAAAGTTCTCAAACAAACACAAATGACCAACAAACAGTCAGATTTTTCTCTTTTGTCAATAAGGAAATGCAGCTTTGTTCCAGTTTTGTATTACATCTTACACTGGCACAAAACCCCAACTTCCAGAAAATATATGACAATAACACTGTGGAGAATGGGGAAAGAGAAGTCCTTACTATTTATGATAGGTGTGTTGACTGGGGCCACATCTGTGGAAATCAGTAAGGTGTCCCACAAACCAAGAACCACAATGACCTCTACACTGAAGGGATCTGAAGTTGTAACACAGAGACACTCATACAGCCATGCACTCAATTGTACTCTTCAATGATGGCCAGGAAGCAGCCTAGGTGTGCATAAACAGATCAAGAAAATATGCCATATATATGTACATATATATATATGGAACACAATTTTATTCAGCAATTAAGCAAAATTAAATCATGACATTTCAGAAGCATGTATGGAAATGGCCATCATTGTGTTAAGACAACACTCTGAAATGACAATCTTAGGATTTAACATTTATAGGAACGGGTATAGATCATCAATCTAAAATGGGATCATCAAAGTACAAAAGAGTTCTTAGAAGAGGGAACAAAGAAAACAGTAATTGCTGTTTGACTTAACTAAATTCAGTTTCAAGTCCACATTTTCATTGTCGGAACAGTGATTGCTGGATTTCATGTGATACTTATTTTATGCCAAGCACTATTCTGTCTACCTTTCATGTACTAAGTAATTTTCTAAGACCTGCAGGACAGCTGTCATCATTACTACTTGAACTGGGGAAGAGGAAGGGGAGGAGAGTAACAGAGCTAACATTTCAGTAATAGCTACCGTGACTCTAGAACCTGCTCTTCAACAAGAGCCATGCCATGTAGAAATACAATACTACATATTTCCTGCATGCTCTATGCATTTCTTTAAATATAAAAATGAAACTATTCATGCATAAACATATACTGGTACTATGATTTCCTATAAGTATTACAAAATTTAAAATATTCATGCATTATTCCTCATAGTACTCCTAAATACTAAGCTAACACATGCTGCCTTAGGTGATCTTTGCCTTAAATAAATCATTTGCTTCTCTGATATAATTTCCAATTCAAAACTGTGAAACAAAAGAAACACAAAAGAGAGACTAAATCAATTGTTACAAAGTTAGCTGAGTAGAAGCTCACAGTTGCCTTGTTCAGTGTTTGTGTTCTTGGGAGACAATTTTGTTGCCTTGATTTTGGAACAAATTTTCAGACTCAGGAAGTCAACAATTCTTTGAAAGAAAGAATTATTGTACCTTTCACTGAAGCCAAATTTAGTGGTATATCCCAGGTCTATTTTATAATTATTAGAAACAACATTTATGTGATACATATTTAAACTGTATTTGTAATTTAAATTTTCTGTTATCTGCTGTGTGAGCTGTGTTTTGCATAATGGGCATTTTATACAAAGGACTTATCAATTATTGGGTATATACTCATTATTTGGGGTAATTTTAACAGTAAGAAAGACTTGAAGGTGTCTTATTTTTACTAATGAAAAGATTATATATATACATGTATATAATTTTATTTAATCTTTTTTTTTACACTCCAGATTTTATCCCCCTCCTGGTTCACCTGCTATTCCTTATTCTATAACTCTCCCCCACCCTCTGTCTCCATGAGGATGTCCCCATTCCCTCACCCCTACTCCACCAGTTTTTAGTGCAATAAAATATGTAGCTTGTCAATAAAAATGAAAGAGCCATCAATTTCATTTGGGATATAAATTCTAAAGTTGCTAATTGCTTTCTAAGTTGATACTCTGAGGTGTCTCAGGTAGAAAAGGTTTTAATAGGATTATTTACGATACTATTGATTTTTAAAACACAAAATAAACTACCCTAATAATTTTAGTAATTAATTTCCCATCCCACTCCATGGTTTATTCAGATATTATTATTTTATTGTGTTCAAATTGCTCTTACTTTAAGGATACATTTTGAAACATATTTGTAAATCAGCGAGAATGATGCTATTTTCAACTAAGCAACCACAACAAAACAACAATTTTAAGTAAATATTAACGATGGATAATAAGAAATTAATGATGTGCATTTCCCGTCAAAGTGAATGTTCAGCTACATTATGAATTACATAGTACTTATGTACTATGCTAAAATTAAGACTCTTTAATTCAAACCACCAAGTAGACAATATGTAGGATATTTTATTTGTATGTTTGCTTGTAAAATGTAATTTAAATGAAATTTTAGGTATGTATGAGGGGCTAAACCTCATACAATTACCTTTTTTCTTCATCCTAAAAGAAAAGAGGTTAAATGTAGTTGATGCTAAATATTTTTAAATGTAGTTGACATTAATGGTATGCTCAATAATACTAGGGCAGATTGCATTGCATATTTATGTTTATGTTGGAAATGTATAATGTATAAAACTCACAGATGGATTTGGTAATTATGTTACTTCTTGATAATGAAGTGACAGGTTAAGTTTATGTAGCTCAAATGATCTGATTCTAAATAGCCACATGCTTTCACCAAGCATTCTTTCTTTAATATTTACAGAATATGGGAATGCTGAGTTGCATATTGAAATATTAGTAAGTTTGCCCTTTCTACTGAATTTGCAATTCTGATGTAATTTTTAGAATATTAAAATATTTTAAGAGGGAATTACTGTACGAATTATCCACTGTACTGTCAGAGTCAAGCATAATATCGTTCCCTCAACCCTAATGTAGTTTCTGTTTTCTCATACACAATATGTCAGTCCACAGAGTCAGGTTTCTGCATTTATTATAAGAGTGATTTAACAGAGTAGAATAGACTTTGTCCTCTTTTACTGAAAGAACACAAAACTTCCTTTTGTGATTTTTAGCTTGTACAGTTTGGGCTTTGGGTTGTTCTTTAAGTGTGTTTTGTATACACAGTGAGATTTGGTTGGAGAAAAATAGTTGTTTTTTTGTGAGAAGTTATAAATTAGGAATAGCTTCTGGGTTATTGGAGAGGAAATTGAAAAAATAAAATCTATTTTCAAAATAAGAAAGAAGGAAAGGAATGTAGAAAGAAAGAAAAGGAAAAGAGAAAGGAGAAAAAGAAAAAAACAAAAAGTAATATTCACTATCACATGTGATAAAATATCTATTACAGATAGTGCCAAGGCTTAGATATCATAACAATAAAAAGAAATAGAGTATTCCATAGCTGCCTTCACATCAGGCAAACAGGGTGCACTGTGGTGATTGATGACCCATGGAGACACTTTCTGCCCGTGTGTGGCTTGCCTTTTGGAGCTGGTTTTATTTTTTCTATTGCTGCATCTTTTTCCCTTCCTATCTTCATTTTTCCATGTCTTCTTCATTTCTGCTTCATTCTCATTAGAATCCCTTTTCAGCTTTTGATTGCCTTACTAAATAATGCATCTATCCCCACCAAGGACAATGGTGTCCATGTGATACTCACATTCCAATAACCACCTCTCCCAAACTCTAGACATCTTTTAGTGCAAACACATACAACATTTTGGTCTAGATGCTTAAAACCGCTGGAAACATCCATTCATAACCAAATAAATCATTCCCTATGAACGTCTGAGATTATTCATCCTGTATCTTACAGTAAATGACAATGACATTAGACTAAAATAATCTAAGATAGCTGTGATTTTTCTTTTGCTCTTATGGCAACATTTATAAAGAAGGAAATATGGTAAAGCAGAAAACTCCACCTTCAAATGACAACCCATATCCCACCACTTAGTCTTATCTCTTTTATAACCATCTTAACCTAAAGCAGCATAAATTCTTATTTATACACTAGCTTCCCAAGTGGTTGTTTTCCCTTCTTGTGGTAAATCACATCATAGAGTATAAAAGACACCAGACAGGGCTTTCTTTGAAGGTCTTTTATTGTATGTTCCTCATGAAAGAAGCCCAGAACTCTTACCATAAGTCATAAATTTTGTTATTCTAGTTGGTCTTCAGTACTTCTTAAACTCTGATCTTCTCTTCTTCTTGCCTATATATTTTTTTGTCACATAACTGTTTTTTTTCTGTTTGTACTCAGAGTTCTGTCTACCTAAAATCTTCTCTGCAGATATTTTCATTATTTCAGTGCAAATTTAAACTATGTATTTTATAACATTGCTCAATATGAAAATATTCCCTAATACATAACCAATGTAATCAGTTACTAATTGTTCTAATAGGTGATAAACTCAATTAGAATAGACATTTAGTTTTACTGTTCTATTCAATATTATAAACACCTACTGCAAAATTGTTCACAATAAGAGGTAATAACTGCTACTTGAATATGTAGCCTAACTCTGTTACAGATTCATGATCTGCCAATACAAGAAGCACTGTTGTTTACAGTAGGCATTGTACAAGAACAGATAACCCTTTCAGGAACGTAGCTGATAATTAGGACATGAATTCATGAGACAAACAACACTGTGTTTATTAAGAACATTAAAAACACAGTTACCCAAAAGTTGTCTTATGACGTTAAATGGGTAATTTAAGCTATGGTTACTGGCTTGGGAGGTCCATGATAGGGTGTGAAGAAAATATTTGTCAATATATATTATTTTAAATAATCTATTCTCAACAATAAAGGAACCTCTGGTGGAATCACAATCCCAGACCTTAAGTTGTACTACAGA
>NW_022196903.1:56416819-56450102 GCF_008632895.1 Mastomys coucha
AAAAAAAAAAAAAAATAATCCACAGTAGAGCTGAGTAGCTCCTGAGAAAGTTAAATATGGCATGGTAACCTTGTAGGGTTCTGGAACACAAGTAAAAAATTTACAAAAATGAATTCTTGAATAATTATTGGTTTTATTCAATATAATGTATACTTATTATTTTTTCTTGTAGCTAGTATAGTACATGAATATTAGACAATAATATTTTTAAAAATGAGTTGGAAAACCTTAACCTAATTTATTGCTGAAATCTAACATTAGCCTAAAAAGTATAAATAAAAATTCGTTTCTCATAATTTCTTGAGAAAACTGAGAAAAGGTATGACATGTTAATGTAGGTAGTGTAGACTCATCGACCTTTCGTCAACTCCATCTTGTATTAAGCTGTCTTTTCCTACATTAACTGAAGCAAAACTCTGCTCGTGGTCCTGCCAATTAAATAGTATGTTTCATTGCTTAATGCCCTAAAGAACATATCATTACTGACAGTGGCTCTCAGGATATACCTAATTAAAATAAAATTCAAATCTCTGTGAATCCTTGCCCATTAGAGCAAAGCCAAAGGACACTTTAGCACACTTTAGTGTCCTCAGTACATCATATGCTGATTATCTTGGTATTGCTTGTCAGCATCACTTCAATATATCAATAAAAACAAGCAAAAACAAAAAGAAAACAAACTCTTAAATACGAAGGATAAAATGATGAGAATATATTTTCATAATTTCAACTTATATACAAGAATTTTCTTTTAAATGACACATATTTCATGAAGGAAAATGCTACTTTATAGTAACTTGGGATTAGGTATACATTGAAAAAATGAAGCCATGAGAAGTTACTTTTTTTTAATATCTGCAATTTTAGTATCACTTCATAAAAGAAAAAAAAATTACATTAGCATTTTGTTGAACAGGAGTGCAAAATGTCTGCCTAAATTGTATTTCCTGGTGGGCAATCATCTGGATGTGTTAGGTGTTTTTGAATTCCTGATACGTATTTCATTTACATGGTATAATGTACACATGCACATTCTGTGAGCACTCCCATTGAGTCCTGTGTCATATGTCCTGGATCTCTACAAGCATCTTACCTACCCACCTGATGGTGGCTCCCCAGACAGGAATCAGGTTTGCTTTGCATGTTTTCAGACATCACACTTTCCTATTCATAATGGAGGGCATGGGATCCTTCCATTCACTCTGTAGAGTGAAAATGAGAAGGACCTGGGGAGGAGGCTTCAATGTTTATTCACTGAGTGAGGTGAATGTTGCTATAAAGCAATTCTCCTGGCAAGGAAAGTACTGTTGAGAGGTCCAAAGGCATCATCTGGACACCAAAGTGCAGACATCTCATTCTGAAGAGTGTGTAGCTCTATACAGTTTTCAACTTGAGGATAACCGCCATATATGAAAATACAAATGCTTTGAAACTGTTATGTAAAAAAGGGGCTCTGCGAGCACATAGGTATCATTAGACATTGATTGAGATACAGTAAAACTTAGTAATTTTGTGTTTATTATTTTTAGTGTTCTCCTAAATCAATTCAAAAGTAACTGAGTTGAACTGCTAATCTGTGCTTTGCCAATGTGCATGTTTTGTGGTATTTAGGTATTTATCATCATACAAAGAAAAAGAACAAAATCTAACCCATAGCAAAGCTTCCCACTCACTGCTCTGTTAACCTTCCACACATGGTTATTTTTTCCTTGTTTTATTAGAGAAGTATTTGTGAGACATTGCGTTGAATTAATACTTCCTTCCAATTTCGATAGAAAAAGATGAAGACAAGAAGCCATGTTCTCCTGCTCAACTTCTTGGCTCCCATGGTGAAAGTAAAAATGCTGAAGAGCTTTGTTTTAGTTTCTACTGAAACAGATTCACTTGAAATAAAAGTAAATGATTACTTCACAGTATTTGCTTTCTCGCTTTCAAGTATTTGCTCTCATTTAGTGTAATTCTTTTTTTGAAATGGTAGAAAAGAGTGGGATTATTTTTCTTCACTTATGTGTTTAAGCTTCTAATTTGTTACTGTCTTCATTAATAGCAAATGCCATTAATATAAAATCAAAATTTCTAATAGAAACTGCTTTCTAAACATTTTATGGGGATAATGTTTGCTTTATACTATCATTTATTTGAATGATATGATCTTAAAATTCTTAATCTGCTTTTTAATCTGCTCCCATCACAATTGAATTTAGGAAGTGATCACATGTAGGAAAAGCCTCTGTGACCATTGGTGCCCTTCAGAGCATGCATTGCTATTGTCCTCCCTCTGAGTGCTCAGGTCATCTGAACTACCATTCTAATCTACTGTAAAATCCATGTTTTTATATTTTATTTATGGACTATATGGAATGGTCTTTATGTTTGGTTTGTTCATTCATTTTCTATACTTGACTGAACTTTTTCATTTCATGTCTTGAGAGTGGTGAACTTATGTTTTACCCTCATTGGTTAGTAGATAGTGTGTTTCAACAGTGTAGCTGTAGTGAACAGCTCACAAAAATACATGCATGATGATTAGGTCTATGATGTCTTAATTTCATTCGTTTCACATGTTTGTCCAGTAGAAACATCCTGGTCATACAATAGGTTTCTTGGCAACATTTTTAGTAATTTTGATATTGTTTTCCATTATGACTATACTAACCATTCCCATGAAGTATGTACAGTGATAGCCCATTCTTTTCATCCACCAGCACTGGTTGTCTCTAAGGGTATTTTGTTTGTTTGTTTGGTTTTGTTTTGTTTTTTATAACAGCCATTGTGAAAGACTTATTATTTCATTATTGTTTTAACTTGCACTTCCATGATGATTAGTGTGATATGGAGCAATTTAAAAAATACCAATACAGAATGTCAATGCTTTTTTGCCCCGTTTTTTTTATCATTCAGTATATTTAAGGATTCAAAACACTAAAAATTTAGTAGTAACTACAGGCATTAAAATGCTATATAGCAAAAGTTCTTACATGGCTTCTGTTCAAGGGGCAACACTGAATTCCTTGTTGCTATTTTAATATTTTTATGAAGAATGACCTTTCATTTCAACACATACGAAATTGTTCTTAGTACAAAATTGAATGAGGAAGTCATTGAAAGTGTCCTCCTTTCATTTTGCTATGTACCCTACTTAGCAAAATTTTTCACCTAAGAGATTTTGAGGTTATAATGCAAGCACCTGAAGCAGGTGATTTCATCTGGGTTTCAAGCTGCCTCACTTGCAAAAGGCATGTTTTCTAGCAGATTTCAACACATACGTAATTGGAGATAAATAGATTTTAGTGTTGTGTATGTGCGTGGACTTATAATTTGTAGTTTGAAGAATATCTCATCTAAATTATTTTCTCACTGTATCTCAACAGACTTTAATAAAAGTGAAAAGGAGTTTTGTGCTCTGTGTAAGTAAGATCAGCAAAACCACAGAACTGGACCACTCCGTGGGTAGAATAAAACAGTATATTGGTGACAAACTGTCAGGATGTCTCAAAGGAGTAGATCCTCAGCTAGGCCAAAAGAGCAAATGGGCTTTATGTGATCCATGAAGGTACAAAGGCAAATACATTCCTCTTGGGAGAATCTTAGGGTCTTGGTGGAAAAGGGTCCTCAGGTCATGCCTGCTGAGAGGGGCCTTGTGCCTGACATAGGCAGGTTTATGGGTAGTGAATCTCCTTTTGCCTATGCAGATGTATTTACTTTAGGAAGACAGAATCTGCAGTTATCTGATAAGTCTCTGAGTCACATTGTTGCTGAGGAATGCTGGGAATCCCTTAAACCTTCCTAAGTTCTGATAGCCCTTCTCCTCTACTAGGAGCTTGGACACCATCTTGGAGGCCTGATTTTTGACTCAAAATAAATTGTATTTTTCTGATTTGTTGATGTTACAGTAAGGCTACTGACTAAGAAGCTATGATATATGGGTCAGGATGGGGACCAATTTCCAAACCAAGAACACCTAGTTCTTCATTTTAGTCTATGGTATCAAGATGTGGTATAGTTGACAAAAACCATATGTTATGAAGGTATTCATCTTAATGATTCATACAGGAAATATAACAGCCAACTTTTATACATATCAACCAGTAGGGATGTTTGTCTCTTACCATGTCTGAGTATGAATTCTGAGCAAATGTTTTTCATAATTACTTACAGACTTTAAAACCACAAGCAGCAATAATAAACTAAGTGTGCTTTAACTTCATAAAAGAAAAGGTTTTAGGCTTTATATGAAAACTTTCAGGACACTTGGAAGTACTTTAAACAGAACACTCCAGAATATGAAAGATAAAATATCTATGAGCAACTAGGATAAATCTGGGTGGAAAATCACTAACTGTTTGATAGAAATTAGCTTCAGATCAGCTCTTAACTCAGAGAATATTCAGCAAGTCCAAGAGTCCTTGCTGAAGTAGATCAGACTGTGCTTTGTAGCAAAATACCCACTGAATTTTGTCCAATATTTCATACATTTGTTGTAAAAGCATACAAACATTTGAAAGTATGCAAAACAAACAAAGCAAACAAAGAATTTTAAAATTTGGCTCATAGGGCAAGTAAATTGTCATTAGCTGGCCAAGGACTTTCAACCATTCTTAGTAGAATGAACAAGAGAATTATCCAGGATTTATATGTTCCTAAGGGCATAAAGGTGGAATACCAGAGAGACTGTGTTGGAAGCACACATATACTTGTTTAAAACATACAGTCAATTGTTTTTCTTGTCTCTAAAACTGGATTACACTTTTGAATAAGTGGAAAAATATTAATGGAAAGCTAAGGAGGTCATTTGAGTTCAGGCAAAAACAATGCCAGTTCTTCAGGCCACTTGCCTAAGCCAAAGGGAAGCAAGGTAAACTGGTTTTAGAAAGTTTTAGGGTTTGTTCTCAGTGCCATTTTGAGCTTCTTCTTTATAAAGCACCGTGTTTACATCTTTAAAACAAACAACATATGTCTCAAATGTAAAAATAGGATATTTTAAGTCACATCCACCATTTATGACAGCTTTAATCTACAAGTGTGTCCTGATGTTTTGTTATGTGCAGGGGTTTAGGGGAAGTTTTGCGTTTCTTTCCTCTCAATAATGTTAATATTTAAAATAAAACAAACAATTGCAACAAAAATCTTGACTGATACTGTAAAAAGAAATGTGTATATGCCCAAGTGTGTGTATGTGTGTGTGTGTGTGTGTGTGCGCGCGCGCGCGTGCATGCACACTCATGCAGAAATGCTTGTCTGTTAGTTCAAGCAGGTTCCTAGAGAGGTTCTATTAAGTAGAAACAAACAAACAAAAAAAAACAAGCAATACATAACTTTTTGGTAGTATATTGATGTGTGCAGAAAATCCTTATCAAAATTTAATGACCCTAAAGGTGGATATTGATCTTTCTTTCTTCTCATACAATATTTCATTTTTGATATTGACTCTCCACAAATGAATGTTTGCTTAAGATACAGTATTACATGTTTTAGAAAGCAATCCTACATAAAAGGCTTGCAGCTTTTGAATTCTATGTGGAACAAGGACACTCATAGCTAGCAGTAGAACACAACAACAATCAAAGAAAATCATCTCTTTTACAAGTTTGTGTGTATGTGTGTGTCTATGCACATACATGTTGATACATTTAGCTGGTAATTGATTTATATATATATATATATATATATATATATATATATATATGTATCTGAGTTAGAAAATCCACAGTCTGTTGCCACTGTAAAAATTGGATTTAGAGCAATGGCAGGCTAGTATGTTACAAAAGACTACAAACAAGAGAATTAACCAACCACCAGACATATATTTCTCCCTAGTTCTGTAGGCTACAACTTCGAAATTAAGATCAGTATGTTCATTGCGGATCCTCTCAGAGGAGATGTGTTGGCACTATCTACAGTTCTATAGTTCGTGGCCTCATAATTCCAATCTCCATGTGACATTTTTATTAAAACCGAATTTGCTCTCACATTAAGGACCCTACCCACACTTAATAAGAGGCATACCAGTGACTCTGGGTCTCACTTTTCTAACTTCTTTCATTCATAACCTTTGAGAACTTTGTTAGGGTATGCATACATAGTTATGCTTAGGAAAAATTATTTTTATTCTCCCAGCAAGTATGGGATGGGCCTATGTCCATACTTCTTTTTCTCTGGGCTGGAATTTTGTCTGGTTGGGACTCATGTAGGAATTGTGCATGCTATTATTGTCACTGTGAAATCATATGTGTATCATTCCTCTTGTTTGTAGAAGTCATGGTACCCTTGGAGTCACCATCCACCTCTGGCTCTAACAATCATTATACCTCCTCTTCTACTTACATTCCTGAGCCTTGAAGGATTTGAATAAGGTAACCCATGCAGGACTGAGTGTTTCAATGTTTCTCATTCTTTGCACTTTATCCAGTGTTGATCTGTATTAATTACCATCTACTACAGCAAAAACAGACAAACAGGCAACAATAACACAAAGCTTGTAATTTTAAACAGCTATGTCTTGCTATGAATCATAGACAATCTATCAAAGAAAATGTTGTTGCTTTGGTCAAAGTGACATGGTGTTTCTACTCTTAAATTCCTATATACACTGTTCCTAGTAGCCCTGACTGACACTGCTGTTCTGAAGCAGTATCTAAAAGCTGATATCTTTTTAAAAATTAAATTTACTTATTTATTTACTTTTTCGCTTTACAACCCAACAACTGCTTTTTCTCTCCTCTCAGTACCCCTTCATGTAAGTCCTTCCCCAATTCCCCTTAGAGGGGAAGCCCCACCCTCTCTGGGGCTAAGCCCCCATCCCATCCCCTGCCTCCACCCACTCCTGCCCCATTCCTCCACCCACACATCAAGTTGCTATGGAACTAGGCACATTTTCTCCCACTGAGGCCAGACAAGACAGTTCATCATTTAGGGGTGCAGAATCTACAGGAACACATGTAGGCAACAGGCTCAGAGACAGCCCCTGTTCCAGTTATATGAGGGGCATGCATGAAAACCTAGTTATTTATCTACTACATATATGCAGGGGCCCTAGGTCCAACCCATGCTCACTCTTTGGTTGGTGTTTCAGTCTCTGGGAGCCCCAAAGGGATCAGGTTAGTTGACTCTCTTGGTATTCCTGTAGAGTCCCTGTCCTTTTTTGGTCTATCAGTCTTTCTCCCAACTCTTTCTTATGACTCCTGAGGTCCCATCTACTGTTTGGGTGTGAGTCTTTGCATCTCTTTCCATCAGCTGTTAGGTGGAGTCTTTCAGAGGAGAGTTATGCTAAGTTACTGTCTGCAAGCATAAAGGAGTTTCATTAATAGTGCCAGGAATTGGTTCTTGCCTATGGGATGGGTCTCAATTTGGGGCAGTCATTGGTTGGCCATTCAGTCAGATTCTGTCCCTGCACATCCTGTAGGCAGGACACATTTTGAGTTAAAGGATTTATAGTTGGGTTGCTATCCTTATCCTTCCACTAGGAGTCCTACCTAACTACAAGAAGTGACCACTTCAGGATCCATATCCCCAGCAGCTAGGAATCTCAGCTAGAGTCACTCTCTTAGATCTTCTGGAGCCCCTCCCAAAACCAGGTCTGTGGTGCATCTTAGAGACTGCACCTGCCCCCCATACCCCAGAAGATCTCTCTTCTTTCTCCCTTGATCTTCCTATATACCATCTCCGTGGTCTCACTCCCCTCCCCATTTTCTCTTCCACCCAGTTCCCTCCCTCCATAGACCTCCAATATCTATTGTATTTCTCCTTCTGAGAAAAATTCAACTATCCTCCCATGGGATTTCCTTGTTATTTGGCTTCTTTGGGTCTGTGGATTATAGCATAGTTATCCTGTACATTAAGGCAAGTATCCACTTATAAGTGAGCACATGCTATGCATGTCCTCTTCAGTCTGGATTACCTCAATCAGAATAATATTTTCTCATTCCATCCATTTGTCTGCAAAATTTATGCTGTCTTTGTTTTTAATGGCTGAATAGTATTACATTGAGCCATTATGTACCTCATTTTCTTTATCTATATTTCAGTTGAGGGAAATCTAGTTTGTCTCCAGGTTTTGCTTGCTATGAACATAGTTGATCAAGTGTCTTTGTGGGATGGTGGAACATCTTTTGAGTATAAGCCCAGGAGTGGTATAGCTAGGCCTTGAGGTAGAACTATTGCCAGTTTTCCAAGCTACTGCTGAACTGATTCCAAAGTAGTTGTACAAGTTTCCACTCCCATCAGTGATAGAAGAGTGTTCTCCTTGTTTTACAACCTCATCAGCAACACCAATGACTCAGACACTATGGTCAAGAATTAATAAATGGGACCTCATAAACTGAAAAGCTTCTTTAAGTCAAAGGACACAGTCATCAGGACAAAACTACAGCTTACAAATTGGGAAAAGATCTTCACTACTACTATATTCCACAGAAGTTAGAAACTGACAATTAAATGACCCAATTAAAAAAAAATGGATACAGGGTTAAATAGAGAATTCTCAACAGAGGGATCTTGAATAGCTGAGGAACCCTTAAAGAAATGTTCAAAGCCCTTAGTTATGAAATTGCAAATCAAAATGATTCTGACATTACACTTTACACCCATCAGAAAGGCTAAGCTGTTTTCTTTTAAGTAGTTGTTTCTAAATTTGCAGAGATCAAGGTATTCCGTTAGTAAAAGGGAAGTCTTTCTGGCTATTAGATTTAGTTCCTTTATTCCTTATAGATAATACACACACACACACACAAACACACACAGAGACACACACAGAGTTGGGGAGGGGAGTGGTTGGTTCCTCTTTTTGGTAAAGAGGAAATCAGTTTCCTAATCTTCAATGTCTTATTTGAAGGAAAATTAACTTCACAGTTTGTTTAATTGATAAATCATATTTATA
The DNA here is from genome assembly GCF_008632895.1 of Mastomys coucha. Taxonomy (NCBI): domain Eukaryota; kingdom Metazoa; phylum Chordata; class Mammalia; order Rodentia; family Muridae; genus Mastomys; species Mastomys coucha. Next base: position 56,425,695 of record NW_022196903.1, read on the forward strand.
ATGAAATTCAAAGCAATTTCAGCATGTTTCAACAATTCCTTAACTATTTTATATAGTTTTATATACCTTCACTACTCAGAGAGTGAAAGTCCCCTAGTTTGTCTCAAAAAGAGCATCTTGATAAGAGTCAAAAAATTTCAGAGAGGGACAATTTAAGCACTACTGTAGACCTAGACACTTCATATCATTTATTAGGCATAATGTGTACATTATACCATGACAGGACAGGAATAGGCCTCATTCCAAACTATCTTGATGTGGATATGAATTATATCACTTAGAATCCTTGTGTGACCTTACACTGTAAGCATTTTGTAAATGCTGAGTATTCATTAATGAGGAACAAAATGACTGGCAAGTTCGCTACTAGCTGCATGTTGGTTAGCATATCCGAAAATAAGCTATACTTTTTTGAATCTTTGAAGACGTCTTCTTTCCTTTTCTTTCTTTTCTTTTCTTTTCTTTTCTTTTTTTTTTTCTTTTCCATTCTTAGCTACAAATCTTTGGTTTAACTTGTAATTAAATAGATTGCAAATTAGGATGCACTAACCTTATTCCATGAGTTCAAATAGATTTGCCCTTAGGTGTGTATATTCAAGCTTGAGAACCAAGAGAACAAGATATGAGACAAGCTAAATAATAAGCAAAGCAAAGTACTTCTTACAAACATAGACACATTGAAAAACAGACTCACGCTAGAAGAATGAACTTTACTCATGTTTTAATTTGTCTGTTATAATTATGCACAAAGATGTTTAATTAAAGCAGTGGCTCTGGGCCAGATATATTTTCAGAGCAGCAATCCTACTGTGCTTAGTAGTAAGTTAAAGAATAAGGAAAGTAGATGACTGTATGTGATGCTCAGTGATGCAGAGATGGAAGAGGCACAGAAGGGGTGAGGAGTAAGTGGGCAGGGGAATTGAGAATTGAGAACTGATATTTTTTAGATAGTGTTTCTCCTGTAATCAAGAGAGTTAAACACTTTCTATATCATGGGCAAAATTTTATCCATCAATATGCTCCATGAGGGACTGCCAAAGTCATTTCATCAACTGCTATAGGCCTAGCTATCTCTTCATGGGTAATGAACAATGGCACCTTTTGATTGAAAAATCATAGCACACAGGGATTTATAATATACTCCTGATGAACAGGAATTTCCTTTCATACATTTGTCTTCAAATTCTGGAATATATTTCATTTGCTACTAGAAGCCAGAGACATCCTTCTCTTGGGAGCATGGACAAATCACATTTCATTTGAGAGTAATACCAAAATTTGAGAATAATAGAAAAAGTGGGTTTAATTTGTTTTCTAATGTTTTCTGTTTCCATTGTGGTATTCCATTTCATCTAACATTCTTCACACAATGCATGAATCATCTGTTCTTATATTTCCCTTAAAAATATCTTGTCAGGAAGTTAATACCTTCTGTCCTAATGTGTCACAGCAAAGGCAAGTCTGGGAGACTATAGAAACCGTGACATGAAAAGAGGACTAACATCTTTTTGGTAGCCAGGTAATTTCTGAAAAACACCTGCTATCTACATAGTCTATTCATTCCCTGTGTGACCTGGCCTGCAGGTCACGTTATTCGGGGGAACGAGGAGGATCACAACCTGTGAATAAAGAATGGGCAAGAGAGACGACAGGACTCAAGGAAGCATTGCTTGTCAAGAGCCATTTACTTAGTGCAGCCAAGCATATTTAAGGCAAAAATCTTGGAGGTGGGGGAGAGGAAGGAGGGAGATGGAAGTTTACAAGATCTTCTGGGGTTGAGCTCCGGTGTGACAGGTGGGGAGCGGGTTGATGACAGGTGGGGAGGGGGTGGATTTCCGTGAATGTTCTTTTCCCAGGGCCAAGCCGGATCCTTGTGATTGTCAGGCAGGATGTTAATCTCCGGGTTCTCAGTTAGCTGGGGCAGGATATTTATCTCAGGGCTCTCATGGTTCCCAACACCTGTGGCCAATGCCATGCAGGATGTACCTCATCTTTCTCTTGGTGAAATTTTAAAACATGATATTAAAGTATCTCCAAAGTCACATGATCTTGGAAGGGTAAGAGTACAGCTATGTATCCAAATGTGAAAGACAGCCCAAAACATGACCAGGATTAGAGAATGAAGTATGAGAAAGGGGGAAAATTTACTTGATAATATAATGCATGCAGATGATTGTATAAAGATTATGTCAAGATTATGTCATTAGAAGTAACCCATTCTCACTTTCATGGCTTTTTCTTCTCAAAAGAAGGAATTAAGAAAACTCAAGTCTTAGGGTTTTACTGCTATGAACAGACACTATGACCAAGGCAACTCTTATAAGGACAACATTTAATTGAAGCTAGATTACAGGTTCAGAGTTTCAGTCCATTATGAAGGCAGGAACATGGCAGCATCCAGGCAAGCATGATGTGGGAGAAGCTAAGAGTTCTACATCTTCATCTGAAGCCTGCTAACAGAACACTCACTTCCAGGTAGTTAAGATGAGGGTTTTAAAGCCCACACCCACAGTCTCACAACGCCATATGTACTGGCTGGTTTTGTGTGTCAACTTGACACAGGCTGGAGTTATTACAAAGAAGGGAGCTTCAGTTGGGGAAGTGCCTCCATGAGATCCAGCTGTGGGGCATTTTCTCAATTGCCCCTTGTGGGTGGTGCCATCCCTGGGCTGGAGGTCTTGGGTTCTATAAGAGAGCAGGCTGAGCAAGCCAGGAGAGGCAAGCCAGTAAGGAACATCACTCCATAGCCTCTGCATCACTTCCTGCTTCTTGACCTGCTTGAGTTCCAGTCCTGACTTCCTTTGGTGATGAACAACCATGTGGAAGTAAGCCAAATAAACCCTTTCCTCCCCAACTTGCTTCTTGGTCATGATGTTCTCTGAATGGATTATAGCTACAGTTGTACTTATATCACTCTGCAAGAGTCCTCATACTGAGGATTCTGTCATCCCATGGTGATAGGTCTTGAATCCAAATCAGCAATGGTAGACATTGCCTACTTAGGCAGGACAATTGTGTTTCACTTCACCTTCAGTCTGCAAAAGAAATGTGTCTTCTAAAATATTCCAGACTTGTGTCCAATGAAGCAAAGACCTTCACATTGGTATTCTAAGCATCCATTTCCAATATTGTAGTTTGAACTGTTTTCTCTCTCTCAATCTCAATGGCAGCTCTCATCCTGTCCATGTGTGTTATCAGTTTTACTAAACCTCCACTCTGACTGAACTTGTGGCCATAAGTTCATAAATGAAAGTACTGCGTTCTGATTAAGGTGTTCTTCACAATGTGCTAAAACCAATTTTAACATTTTTCAGAAATCTGATGAAGTACATTCCATTACAAAGCTTGCTACTGTTACAGTCTTTAGTTAGAGGTCAGATTTGAACTGGACACATTTGTTCATTCTTATCACTTTGTTTCTTGGAAAGCATTCTAAGCAATTCATTCAGTAAACTTGAGAAACTAGTAAATAAAATATGAAGCCCCAACTTCTAAAGTTACTGTAGGGTAAAGGGACTAGACAGACATAATATATATACTAATAAATAAAAGGCAGATCAGCAAGAAAGACGCGATCCACGAGCTCTTCTTTTGGCAGTTTATTCAGGAGCTCTTCTTTTGGCAGTTTATTCAGGAACCTTGAACAATCTTCTAATCCCCAGAGCAACACCCTCGGCCGTTAAGATCTCCCAAGCTCAGCCAATTGCAATGAGCTACGTAGCAAAAGCGGATAGGTCACCAAATGAGGAAGCAACCAAGGCTAGCAAGTTTAGCCAATTAAGGGCTTGTTTACGAGACCGCTTGCTCTGGGATGGTGGAAGCCAGTGCCATCTCAGGGCGCAGCTCAAGCGGCTCTCCACAAAAAGTACTAGTAGGTAAATAGATATATTAAGTAGGAAATTAATAAAAGCAGATGTGGAAGGTTTGGCTTGCAAATTTCAAGATGATAATTGTTTCTTTCAGTGAATGGGTAACAAATACTTTAGTAAATTTAAGAAATCCTAACAGATACTTCAAGAAGGAGAAAATTTTACTCTGAGACTATGTGGATGTTAACTAAAAGTCCTTTTTGCTAGAACCATGTTAAAGTCAGAAGGGTACTCAGTGTGTTGAAGTCTGGACTTCTAGATGGAGGTCAGGATGCCCAAGGATAGATATTTGGAAGATTTCAGTACAATATATAAATGTAGCACTGTTCATTTTAGTCCTCTTGATTCTTCTAATTATAGAACCATGACATACTGTTTTGATATAGTATGGTAGAATTTTTGTATGTTTTCCTTTCCTAGTGTGTATTTTCAACTTTTTCTAAGGCTCAGCTCTCCCTAGTTCTGCTTCATATTTGTTCTTTCACAGACACAGTCTGCAGCATCCAGGAGTAGCTGCATGCACATGTGAAAGAGCAGCTATGTTCAGATGTGAATGACCTCTCCTCTAATGATTTCTTTGCATTTCTATTTCCTGTGATGTACCCTTTCAATTAAAAACATAACTAGCTTTAATCCCATTTTTTAAGTTTATAAATTGAGTTTCATAGAGTAATATTAGGAAATGCATTTCCACAAACTGCTACTGATAAATCATCAGGATTTGATTATATTAACTCCATTCAATAAATACTTTCATTACTGAGTCAAAGAGGTGGAAACATTTTCTTGATTAGCACCATTTCCTTTCCAACTGGATCATGTAAAATTACGAGTTCATGCCTGGCTCACCAGAGTACAGTATGTGATGTTAGAATTCACAGGAAATGAACATTGTCAGAACACCAGCTGACACAGAACTGCTTATAAAAATGAGAAGTTTTCACATTTACAGATGATTCACCTCTTTTAATAAATCAGGAAGCTGTTCTTCATTCCTACCTCTTACACATCTTTGTAGTACAATTGATTTCCTTTACTTAGCAAATTTGTCCTTGTGAGTGACAGTAGTTGAATTTAGTCTATATGAAAGTCAAGGCCAATCAAGAACAAATTTCTATATTAATAAGCAGGAAAGAGTGAAATTTGTATTGTTGTATAGCCATGGATTTTAGAATCTTGATGCACCAGAAGGAAAGGAAAGCTATAAACAAGCTTTGAGATCAGGATTTTTTACCTTGTCATGTTGTTTGGTTACTTTCTGTTTAGCTACTATCTTTTTTATTTTATAGGTCAGCCTAGAGAGGCCAGTTAATTTGATCTGGGACCCCTGCTCAGCTAGTAGAGAGAAAAGACTTGCCCTTTATATCCATCTCTACCCTACACAGACCATGTTTTACAGTCTCAAACAGGCAAACCGCAATAGTAATGACCTAATATTGTTTTTTTCTTAGTGAATTTTATTCTGATTTCTCTTTTTCTGAGTTATGTTCCTACTAATTGTGATCATGAACAAAGGCCAGTAATTATAAATAAAGAATTTATATTTTGTGTGTCTGAAATTTTGTGATGGCCTACATTTGAACTCCCTTCAGATGTTCAGTACCTATACCATTTGGAAAATTGAAAACTACAGAGAGTACTGACTGTCAGTTGAATTAAACAGTCATGAATTTCTTAATTACCAAATGCATTGAATGCTAAGGTTTTAGTTTATTATGTGTGTTTGAGATGTTTGAAATGAGTTTACATGATTCTTTACTTCTCATGAAATAACTCTTGATCAACATTTTACTGTTTTTGGAAATGCATCAATATAGCTTTCCTACGAATCCACTTTTCCATTGTAATCTTTCAAAATTAAATTATATCAATAATAATATCTCCAAATGTGTTGTCTTTCTCGAATAGCCAACATATCTGGGCATAAACCTGACTACTCGCACAGATGCACATGCACACACACACACAAACACAAACACTAACACACACACACACAGTTCCCCCACCACATACTTTTTCACTTCATCTCTTTTTTGTTTTGATGCCCAAAACAGAATTAGTAACTTTATGTTGTCAAAGAATCCTTCAGTGGTACCCTATATCTGAACAATTACTGTTCTTGCCTCTCATCTCACATATGCCATTCAATTTCTAATTCTCAAGAAACTTGTCTTTCTGTATGACAATAGTCAAGATCAGTACTTGTGACAATCAAGGTAAATGTTCCATACTCAGAAGTAGGCCAATGAACATTGAATTGCTGTACAGTCATGATCTTTGGCATCTTTATAAAATAAAGAGAAATAAACAACCCAGTCTAAATATTTTTAAAAATCTTTGATATCTTACCCACTAAATATTTTGTATTATTGTTGGGTTTTCATTCATCTTCCTTTCAAAAGTAGAACTCTTATAATGGTAGAAAGTACAGATTTTTCTTCACTATTTTATGGTTAGTATTATGGAATAAAAAAGTAAAGATTGAAATAAGAAATGGATAAATATTAAATACATGATGAATTATTGAAAAAGCTGCTGAATGCCAAATCATTTGCAGTAAAAACAAATTTTTATATGTTGTTTGCCATGAGCAAGGTTACAAATTTGCTGACCAATTATATGAACAAAGAAGAATAGAATCTTTTCTTATAAATATTTGGCAGTTTTTTGTTAATTTTATGCCTTACTGAAAGAAGTACTTCAAATAACTTTTCTTTTAAATTCATCAAAATTTATAATTTAATAATTTCTTGCTATATCTTTATAAACCCACCAATTTTACATCATATATCTTCTTTACATTTATGTTTAATGATTGCCATTTTTCTATGATTTTGAAAAATATATGCTAATACTCCTAAATATTTTCTCAAATAATAGTTATTGAACTCATATCTCATTCTATAAATTTACCAAGTTAAGGACTATAGTTTTATTTTATTCATTTTCCCCTGTTTTAATGTTCAAATTAATACATATTAGTTATTCAATCAAACTTGACACATGACTGAGAAAAATGAAATAAGGTTAATTTAAAGAAAAAATATTACTATTTATCAGTTTCTTCAAGATGTTATACTTTTATTCATTGTATATAGACAATTTTCAGCATGATTTCTTTTTACCTGAGAAAAAGAGGCATGGAATATTCCTGACAGCCTTAGCTAACATGAAGACTAGTAAATATGATAAATTTATAAAGAAAATCAAGGTAGTTTGCTCAACTGAAAGTCTCACTATATAAATCAATTAAACAGGTTCCTTGATCAAGTGCTTATAAGGATAGCAGTAGTAACTGGAGCCATCAAGAGGCTGGAATGGAAAAATAGAATTTGATCATAATGTCAGAATTTTTTTCTTTAAAGATACACAAGTATCAGCTGATACAAGAAATAATGAGAAATAATTGGCAAACTGGATTAAATGTCAACAGTTGGTAGACAAACCCACAAAAAGAAATATCCACTAGGCCTGAGTAAGCACCAGGGAACTGGTCTCAACTATGTCCAACAGGAAGAATTCCAAATAGGCAGGAAGGGCAAGCTACCTGGCAGTCATGGCAGCAGGTGTTGGTGAAGGTCCAGATGGCCTTTTCAAGGCAGATAAACAGATGGTCTCCATTGTGAGTAGGGGAAGCACAGCAGCCCCCCTGGGTATCACCAAGAGGGCTTATCTACAATGTAGATTCCTGGAGTCTCTGATTCTGAACTAACACTCAAAGCAATTGTGATGTCCTGATCTATTATTATCTTCAAAACACTAAAAGATTAAGACACATTAAATTTCTTTTTTGAAGTTAATTAGATTTTTATTAGTAAGTGTTCATCTGTTATCCCTTAACACACAAAGTTAGAAAATGTATTTAATACACTTCTACATAAAGAATGCAAAAATTGAATGAATTTAAATTTTTGAACACATTTTCTTTAGGAAACAAACAAGCAAAACTAAACAAACAGCAACCCGCTCCTTATTATCCTTTACTTAAACTTCCTACTGTCTAAACTGTCTAATTTGTAGCCCTCAATACTCTACTATGGTCAACTCTGCATAAATGTCTCAAGTGTACCAAGCAGTATGGAAGATTCAACAGCCAATGACAGAAAGCTTTGTGGGTCTTTTTTTGCCTATAACTGAGTTTTCCTAAGACTGAACCCCTGCCTTCAAACCTTGGGACACTATTTCAATGTCTGTACCACTGTGTGGACACATTAGGTTTCTCTTTCCTCTAGGAAATGCATTATAAATAAGTAAAGCAGCATCAAAATATCACTGACTTTTTCAATGTTTTAAAGATGGTTGTTTTTAAAGTGCCTCACTTTTCATGGAGCACCCTAAGTAGAGAGATATCTCCAAGATAATTCCTGACCTGACCTTGTGGTTTTTTTTAACATTGTATTTAACTGTTTATCATCTGTAAAACTCAAAATAGTATGTTATTCTTACCTTGATTATTAGATAACCTTTTTCATAATCGGAGAAATGTATGTCTCATGACAATTTGAAATACATCTTTCTCCACTGTTTACTGCATTCAGCAAAAATTTCACTTTCCAGAGGTGCTATGTTCATGAGATGTAGTTGGCCAAATGAAAAAAATACATGTTGTAATGATTTGAATAGGAATGGTCCCAATAGACTCACATGGTTGAATGCTTGGCCCCTATGGGAGTGGCACTCTTGGAGGAAGAATGTCGCTGTGGAGGCAGCTTTTGAGATCCCATGGGTGCAAGCTTTACCCAGTGTGGCTCACAATCTCCTTTGCCTTCTTTGCATCAAGATGTACAACTCCCACTTCCTTCTCCAGGACCATGTTTGCCTGCATTCCTCTAGCACAGTAATGGAGTAAACCTGTGAAACTGTGATCCAGCCCCAAAGGTTTTTCTCTGTTGCCATGGTCACTGTGTCTCTCCACAGCAACAGAAACCCTACCTAAGACACATGTTGAAAACATTTGATCATTTAAATTTCCAGAGAAATCAGGGCATTTTGAATGAAGGTAGCACAGATAGTAACACTTAGGTATAAAACAATTTTAATATATTGTTATTAATAGATAAACAAAAACTCTAATATTTACGGTCGATGATGTCAGGTAATGAGGCCTTCAGCTGTAAAAACTGCATAATAATTTAACCCATGCCATTTTTAATCTCAATCTAAAGCTGGCACAGGGCCTCACTGATATCAGTATGTTCCTGAACCTTTCCCCATAGGGCTTTCCTACAAAATTAATTGGACTGGAGATAGGCATGAGACCATGGGAGCCACAAAGGACTACCATTTGTCAAGTGAGACTACTTTCTTGCTAACTCCTAAGGTGCCAAATAAATTGGTAATGATCCCTCCCTTGGTTTAGTTATAGAATTAGTAGATGATTTTTTATATCCTCTGATATGACTATTTTATATCCAAGCCTGTGCCAATCAGATCCAGATAAGGAAAAAAAAAATGTTCCAAAGTTGTTACTCCAAACTTTCTATGGAAAAATGAAGCCAATAGACAGCAGCTATCCAACAGTTTGTTGTTTGGAAGCAGTCCTCACTCCATCCAAATGGAAGCAACTAAAGACAGAAACAGTTATAGCTGACATGTTTGACCCCAATAAAATGATGAAAATAAATACACTATCTCTTTGCAGTAAGAAAGAACTGTATCATCATTAACAGCTACAATTAATAAGCATAGGAAACAAGTATGTGATGAAGGAAAACAAAAGGTTTCTTTTGTTACTACTGCTATTGAATTTTTAGTACAAAGATCCATTTAATCAACAGATTCTGGTGAAATAAAAACATCTTCAATAATTTTCTACAGATACTATTCCCAAAAAGCTTTCACTCAACTTGCCTGCAAGCCACATGGGTAACCTTTGGACCAAATCTGTTATCTGTGCTTTCATGTTCCTGAATCTGTCTTACACCACACACAGACTGCAGTCCCCATTCCTTCTCAACAGAGGAGAGAGAACAGATGGAAGACGTGACTAAGCGTTTATACCTCCAAGAGTCTTTTCCCAGAATCAAAGTAATTAATTTAGTGTGAGAGATGAAGTTGTTTGTTTATTGGTTAGGCGATTAAGAATCATGGCAGAAGTGAATGCCTATTTTCAAAATCTCTAAATTTTCTACATTTAGTGGGTGGCTTTGGATTTATTTTATTTAATATCATTATGAGTACACATGTGTGTGTGTGTGTGTGTGTGTGTGTGTGTGTGTCTGGGTGTGTCTGGTGTAGGTGTGGGCTCATTGCATGTCAGCAGAAGTTAAAAGAAACCTTTTGTCTCTGCTTCTCACCTCCACATTTACTTGGATTTCTGGGACCTAATTCAGATTGTAAAGTTTGGTGGAATGTACCTTTACCCACTGAGCTACCAAACAAGCCCTTATTTTCAATTTTGCTTTAGTGTATAAAAATGAATAAAAGTTAATACAATAATTGTAAGCCCATAAAGATTTTTTGAACCACTTATTTTGGATTTTAGTCAAACTTCTCTGAAAAATTTATGAAGAATAGTTTAAAAATTAATTAAATATTTATGTGATGCATTAATTCTTTCAAATGAAATATAGTATCTCAAATACCCTTGTAGACAAGATAAGGAAAATTATATTTTATATTTATTATTATAAAGCTTAATTATGCCTTCATATAATATGTATTCAAGTATTTACTTATTTATAGCATAGTAAAATTTAAATTTCAGTAACAACTTAATTTTAAAATACTGGTATAATATCCATTGATTTTACCAAGCATTTTTAATTAATATTTTCAAATAATATTGTTAACAAATAGGAACAACTCTAATTTTATGGTGTTTCTATTATTTGGAGTAACATTTTCTAGCTGGAATTCAGGACACAATGCAGTGGAAAAGGCTCAAGCTTTTTTCTAGTCAGACTTCTGTTGAAAGGTTTTTTTTTTTTTTTTAATGTTGCTCTTTAGAATGAAGTTTGCTCTATTTAGATTTGCATCTTTGTCAGTGTCGACAGCTGACTCCATGTCTTAATCAGCAGTCTTAAATGTCTCACTGATCTGAAGAATAGAAAATCCAAAACCCAAGGGCTCAAATATCTGCTAGCAAGCTCCTTTATCATGGCTGTATCTTGCCTATGTCCACACAGGGCAATTCCAGGGCAGAGAGGCCAACTCTCCTGTGGTTTTCATGAGGGCACTAATCTTGACATGGCACCCAAGGGAAATCAATTTCCAGGTGACCACAAAAACTCAAAATGAGAGAGGAATGTGGACTCTCATTGGAAAGAAGGCGATCAAGGAAAAGGCAATGTAAGCTTCAAAGACATTCAGGGTATCTGCTAACAGATAAGTGAACAGGCAGGTGTCTTTGGATTTGCCTGGGCTCTGGTGCAGGTTAGTCAACAGAGTGGTACATTTTAGACTGTATTTTTGTTTTGTTTTGTTTTAAAGAGACGTTCTCATGTAAGAAAGATCAGCCTCCAGATCATCCCTGGAGATATCCTGGGATAGTACTGTGTCTTTTTTCCCTACTTGTGAAAGAGATAAGTAACACATGTTTTAGTGGAGAACAGATTTTATGGATTGAGGTTTTATTTCATCTTACAGTTCCACAATACTATATATTATCTAAACAAGTCAAGGAAGAAACTCAAGTATTAAGAACATGGAGGCAGAGATGATACAGAAACCTTAGAAGAACACTTGTTATAGGCTTGTTGTTCCTGCTTTCTTACAGTACTCAGAACCATGAGGACAAAGGTGGGACCACCAACAGAGAGGTGAAGCCTCCAACATCAATCATCAATAAGGAAAAAGCACCAAAGACTTTCCCAAGTGCTATCTGTTGGAGGCATTTTAGCAATTGAAGTTCTCTCTTCCCAAATGACATTAGCTTGTGTTAAGTTGATATATAACTAGCAGCACATTCCCCAAGACTATATCTTTAAAGATTTTTGTTATAAAATTGCTAGTGATTCTTTATCTTTTTAAGTGTTTAACTTTTATTATTACTATATTAGTGAGTATAGGGTGTGTGTGTGTGTGTGTGTGTGTGTGTGTGTGTGTATGCAAATTCATGTGGAGGTCAGAGGACAACTTTAGTCCTTTCCTTTCAAATTTATGTGTGTCCTAGTGAGTGAACTCAGATCCTTATGTTTGCATCTCATGAACAGGCCTACTTCTTCTCTCTTTTGTTTGCTTGTTCTCTCTCTCTCTCTCTTTTTTTTTTAAATTCACTCCTACATTTATACTTAGGCCTCTCTTTTAATTCTAAAGTTCTTGCTCAACTTCCCTTTTACTTTATCCCAGGCTGGGTAATATTATGGTATTTGACCACATTCCCCATAACATCTTTGATGTTCATGAATTTACACGCTTAAAAATGATATTCCCTTTCTGCAGTGTTCATTTGCCATACTTCTGTGTGTGTGTGTGTGTGTGTGTGTGTGTGTGTGTGTGTGTGCATGTATGCACACATATATATACACACACACATATTTTTTCTGTTCTGAATCTCTACTTATATATTTTCAATTCATTTATGTGTAGACTTTATTTTTCCTAAGAGCCTACTTTCCTCTAAGTATGACTTTTAGTTTATATATACATTGATAGTGATTTTTTATTATCATCTAGAGATAAGAATTTCATAGTTTACAGTACTTATTTTTTGGTGTATATTTTTCTCTTATTCTTCATTTTATCTAATGATATATTTAGAAAGAAATATTAAATAGTTACAGACATAGGATAATACTCTTGAGTTATAAACAAAAATTTTTGGGTAAATACACTGGAATCATATGTGGAGTCAAAAATGTGTCAAGGAAGAAAGTTGGAAAATAACACACTCATCTCTATTTCAACTTGCACTATTTTTTTCAAAAATAAGTACTCAAGCATTAAAATAAATCTACAGCTACAAGAGGAATGGGATTAGGTAACTACGCTGGTTTGTAACAGAGCAAAATCCTGCCATTGAATCCCAGCTTACAGTTCCAAAGGACATACTTCACATCAGGATAGATATACAAGCCATCTTAGAAGCATGGGGTCCATGACTCTTTACCTATGTTTTAGAAAAATGATGTCCACAGAGTTCTGTAGCATGGGTCCCTCAAGACTGTTTCTCAAGGTCTGTATTTTTATCCAACAATGATGATATCAACTATTTGCAGTTGTTTTTTTTAATATATATAAAACACAAATATCATATTGTTCATGTAACTCCAGAACCACCCTTTCCCTAGAAGATTCATTATGGACTCTGCTTCTCTCTCCTGGCCTTTCTTAATTTAACCTTTCACTGAACTCTGCCATTAGGACATCTTCCTAGCAAATTCTTTCCTAATTAAGGGCAATGTATACTACCATCACGGTTTGGTCTTCTTATTTATCAGTATTTGGGTTTCTTTTGTTTCTTTGTTTTGTTTTGTTTTCTATGTTCCTCATGAAAATCTAGATTTATTTCCCTGTATTTGTCAATCAACTACTATTTTATATTTATATATAACAATACAGACTGAATTGCCAGCTCCTAAAAATTTGAATACCTATTTTTAACATTTAGGTAGATAATTATTTTAAAAACAATGTCTGCCACCCAATAAGATATATACCTTATTAGTTCAAGGATAACATGTTTTGATAGCTATCTGCACAAGAAACTTCATCTGACATAAATCCTTAGTATTTTCAGGCAAGCTTATACAGATAGCAAACCAATCAGGAGCTCTGTTTCCTACATGTGAGCTATCAGTATCACCAACAGACAGTGTTTGCAATTTATTCTAACCTAAGCCATAATCATCTCTACTAAAATTAGGATGCTGAATATAAAATGCCTTAGTAAATTTTCAACAAACCATAGTAAATAAAAATGAATGATAGCAAGACATTAGATTCCCATCAACTTATTGAAGTCTCTCTAATTTCTAAAAATGCCTTGTACTAGTTTATTTGACATAGTTTCTTCTGTGTTAAAGCCAGTTAGAACACTCATTAAAAGCTAATTTCAACTTATAATTAATCTTATTTTATGATTCAGGGTTATATCAAAGTAGCATAATTATTTATCACATAATTGAAAATTTCTGAAGACAAAATGGTGTTTCTTTGGTAATCAAAATAAATTTCCTTCCATCTTTTACTCTGGAGAGTATTGCTTACATTGGTGAAGTTATTATCCTCATTATCAACTTTGTTGCATATTTACAAACCCCAGGGGGAAATAAACAAAGTAGAAAAATGTTAGTGTTAGTAATAATTTAACTTGAATTACTTAGGACTATGATAGATATAAAAATAAACACACCAAGTAATTGAATCTGGTATCTTCATTTAATAACTGAAACTCTCAAGATAGGATAGCTGTTGCTTTTCCTTATTTTCATTTTTCTTTTCACCTATCTATCTGTCTGTCTTTTCACTATTCTCATTATTTCCATACATCTTTATTTTCAAAAGACAGACATAACTTTCCTTTACTTTGCATATTCATTACAATATGACTCAAAGTAAACAGAATGAGGTTATCCCATTGCCAGTCTCAGCATCCATTAGGATGGAGTAGTTCTTGATCCACCTGCATATCAGTGACTATCAGGAACTCCTCACAGTGAAGCTATAGCTTATTGTCACATCCTGAATGTCCCACTGCTCAATAACCAAAAGGGATCTCAACACAGTTCTAGATCTTAAAGCTTTGTCATGTCCCATCAAGATCTTAAATAAAGGTTTATTTCTTGGAGGAGTTTCACTATTCCGTTACAAATGACAGCATAATTAACAGTTTCATATGATGGTCAGGCATCCTTAACAACTTGTATTATTGAGAAGTCAGCTATGGGATAGTGTGGGGAGAACAAAGTCTAGCAACAGAGTGGTGAACTTTTACAATCACCCATATAAGCATCTGATGCTGCCACAAAGGCAGTCTTCACCAAACATCTGCAGAAACACTTGAAATGTAATTGTCACAAGAAGAATTGTCCAAGAGTTCATTTATGTAATATGTCATTATAGCTAGTCTAATAGTCAGGAAAAAAAAAAGAAATCTGAATACAGTATAATACACTGCCTTGGCAAGCTGTCAACTGCATATCAGGTAAAGTGCTTTGTTCATCATAATCATTCAACATGGAATTGTGAGTTCCTTCCAGAGTTGTATGAACCATGTTGCCCGAGAGTTTTTCATTCTTAAAGAATGTATTTGCTGAGACAAAAGGATGTGCACTCTGAACAGACTCTGGGTACTGGTAAAATCACTTTGATTGTGTTTATAAGGCAGTGGTTTTATTCTTTTCTCACTCTGTTAGCACATAATGGCTGATCTTCAGCTTTGAATGTATCTGCACATGCTGTCTTGTTTATCTGGCTTCAGAGTTGAAAATTGAAGTAGACTTCTACTATGCTGTACACAATCACACAAGCTTTAGTTTATTAAACTACAAGGGAAAAATCTTGTAAATTTAGATAGATAGATAGACAGACAGACAGACAGACAGACAGATAGATAGAAGCAGAGAGACAGAGAGACAGAAAAACAAAACAAAACAAAAAAAACCACGGCATTAAAAACAAATCTCATTGTAGAAGCTGTAGTTTTGTGTCTGTGAGCCCTTCCCTTTTTCATAAAACTGTAAGTCCTGTCTATGTAACACTGGGATATTTATGATATAAAAAGACTGATGAATACATCTCTGTGACAGGAAGTAAGATTTGCCATGGAAGGAGAACACATGACCAACAAACATCATGGCAAATTCCATCTTTTGATTAATGTCAAAGAGATGCCGTATGAGTAATTGTAACGAAAGTTAAACCATATTGATTAAACAACAATCTTTCTGTATTTTAAAATATTTTCATTACAGATTAAAATATTGTTTCTGAAACAGTCATCAAGTTATACACTTAAAAACAACTAAAATCTCTTCAACCAAACAGGAAACATAAGAAGGTTAAACTTCTTTGCTGCTTCTAAGCACTCCGATACCTATCTAACCTGCATAAGTATGCTTCCATTACCTAATAATGCTCAAATCATAGATTTATTTCTTTAAAAATATTTGCTTTTAATCTTTTTACTCCCTTTCTAAACATATTTATTTGTTTATTTACTTATTTTTATCAAATATAGGTCTTGATAGGTTTGGTGTTCTCCAGTGAAATAATAAAAAAGTAGGGAACATTTCATATTTATCAGGAAGCATCTGTCACCAAAATTTTCTAAAAGTGAAGAAGCAAGTAAATATAGAAAGAATGAGAAAGAGAAGAGGGAACAGAAGGAGAAGGAAGAGGAAAGAAGAAGAGAGCAGAAGAAAGATGGAGAAGAGAGAAGATGGGAGGGAGGGGAGAAGAAGGGGATAGGCAGGAGAAGACAGGAGAGGAAAGGAGAGGAGAGGAGAGGAGAGGAGAGGACAGGACAGGACAGGACAGGACAGGAGACGACAGGAGAGGACAGGAGAGGACAGGAGAGGACAGGAGAGGATAGGAGAGGACAGGAGAGGACAGGGGAGGAGAGGACAGGACAGGAGAGGAGAGGAGAGGAGAGGACAGGACAGGACAGGACAGGACAGGACAGGACAGGACAGGACAGGAGAAGACAGGAGAGGAGAGGAGAGGACAGGAGAGGACAGGAGAGGACAGGAGAGGACAGGAGAGGAGAGGACAGGAGAAGGGAGGGGAAAAGGACTCTACATAAAGTGAGAAGGAGATCCAGAAACCAGAATCCATTTTCTCTCTGGAATATTGGGTTTTTAAAGTTCAGTTTACTCTCCCTTCCTTTCCTATTTGTTAGCTGATACTTAAAAAAAAAAAAAGAAGAAGAAGTACTGATAAGCTTTCAGCTTTAAGTGTCCAGGATTGGCCTTAAACATTTCTGGCTGTCTGTTACCTGAAGGGTGGCCATTAATATTTAAAAAACAAAAACAAAACAAAACAAACAACAACAACAACAAAAAAGAACCACATGTGCCTTTATGTTGAGCACATTTTTTATCAGGTAGCGGTATTTTTACTGTTTGCTTTCTTTAAGTGAATTCTTTCTTCATTTAGGTATGCTTTCTTGTGGCCTGGAGGTTTGATTGATCTGAGTTAACTGAAGACAGTTTCTGTTTCTAACTGAACATTATATATTCTGTATTTCTGTTTCAAAACTTGATTGGTGTGCTTCCTGCATCTGGCATGCTTTCTAGGGGGGTGAAGATATATTTATCTAAGTAGGTAAAATTCGTATGTGCTAGTAATTAAGACTCTAAATTACAAGGAAAAAAGCTGGTGTCTTGAGGTCTGCCCTGAGGGTTTCTCACTTAGGTGAAACAAATCCTTTAATTCATTTAAGTTAAAAGGCTGCAGGATAATCCAAGTAAAATTCTTCTGTCTGTGTTGGCATTTTATTTGCAGCAGTCTTCTCGTTCAGTTAGATTTTATGTGTTCTGAGATAATGGAAAACCAATCCTGGAAGAAAAGGAAAGACAAGACAAAGACAAACAGGAAAGGGGGGACCAGCATGGCTGGACCATGCTCCCTGCCCCTACATAGAGGAAAAGGCAAGGAATGTCATTCCTACCCTGTTATTTTCTCCCATGTACCTACAGCTTGTTTTAGGAAGGCAGGGGACATGGTAGATGTGAAGTAGAGTTGAAAGAAGTAGAACCAGATAGCTTAGTACGTTGTGTTCTAGACAGACTCAACAAAGCATTCATGTATGCTAGTATTTCTGTGCTGGCAATAAAATTGACCTGGATAAGAGGGACTGTGTTCAAGAAGAGTGAGGGGTACATCATTCCTATTATCTAGTCATAGAAGAGAGTTGAAAGCAATGATGTGAATGCAACCATAAAGGATTCCTTCAATAGAGCTGATCCCATGCCTGTACAAAGTTCAGGGAAGGTGTAAAATGAAGTTATGGTATCAGGGAAATCAAGCAGACAAAGGTGAATACATCAAGAGACAATGAAGCGACAAACATATGCGAACTCTGTTATCTGGACCTGGTTCAGAGAAAGACAGCCTGTGTCTATGCTGTCCATGATGATGAACAATTGGTGTTGAGTGTGTATTTGCATTCTAACATCTTAACTGACATAAGTGATCAGAAAATTGTTTTTCTTTTGTACTTTCATGTATTTTTCTTTTCTTTTTTTTATTGGCTATTTTCTTTATTTACATTTAAAATGTTTTCCCCTTTCCAGGCTTTCCTCCCTCCGGGAAACATTCTCTCATATCCTCTCTCCCCTTGCTTCTATGAGGTTGTTCCTCCACTCACCCACCCACTCCCACCTCCCCGCCCTTGATTCCCTTATACTGGGGCATCAAATCAAGGCTTCATAGGACCAAGAACCTCTCCTCCCTTTGATGCATGACAAGTCCATTGTCTGCTACATATGCAGCTGGAGGCATGTGTACTCTTTTGTTGATGGCTTAGTCTCTGGGATACTGGAGGGTCTGGTTGGTTGATATGATTCTTCTTATGGGGTTACAAACCCCTTCAACTCCTTCAGTCCTTTCTCTAACTCCTCTCTAGGGACCCCACTCTCAGTCCAATGGATGACTGTGAACATCCACCTCTGTATTTGTAAGGCTCGGGCAGGGCCTCTCAGGAGACAGCCATATCAGGCTCCTTTCAGCCTGCACTTCTCGGCATCTACAATAGAGTCTGGGATTGGTGACTGTATATGGGATAAATTCCCAGATGGGACAGTCGCTGAGTGGCCTTTCCTTCAGTCTCTACTCAACACTATCTCCATATTTGCTCCTGTGAGTATTTTGTTTTCCTTCTAAGAAGGACCAAAGCACCCACACTTTGGTCTTCCTTCTACTTGAGTTTCATGTGGTTTATGAATTGTATCCTGGTTATTTGGAGCTTTTGAGCTAATATCCACTTATCAGTGAGTGCATATCATGTATGTTCTTTTGCAATTGGGTTATTTTACTTAGGATGATATTTTCTAGTTCTTTTGATTTGCCTAGGAGTTTCATGAATTCATTGTTTTTAATAGCTGAGTAGTACTCCATTGTGTAAATGAACCATGTTTTCTGTATCTATTCCTCTGTTGAAGGACATCTGGGTTGTTTCCAGTTTTTGGTTATTATAAATAAGGCTGCTATGAATATAGTGGAGCATGTGTCCTCATTACATGTTGGAGAATCTTCTTGGTATATGCCCAGGAATGGTACAACTGGGCCCTAAGGTAGTACTATGTCCAATACTGCCAAACTGATTTCCAGAGTAGGTGTACCAGTTTGCAATCCTACCAGCAATTGAGCAGTTCTCTTTTTCCACATCCTTGACAGTATGTGTTGTCACTTGAGTTTTTGATTTTAGCTATTCTGATTGGTGTGAGGGGAATTTCAAGGTTGTTTTGATTTGCATTTCCTTGATGACTAAGAATGTTGAACATCTCTTTAGGTGCTTCAATATTCCTCTGTTGAAAATTCTTTGTTTACCTCTGTTCCCCATTTTAATAGGGTTATTTGGTTCTCTGGAGTTTACCTTGTTGAGTTCTTTGTGTATATTGGATATTAGCCCTCTATCAGACGTAGTATTGGTAAAGATCTTTTCAAAGTTTTCGATCTATTGGTTGCCTTTTTGTCCTA
Organism: Mastomys coucha; assembly: GCF_008632895.1. Classification (NCBI taxonomy): domain Eukaryota; kingdom Metazoa; phylum Chordata; class Mammalia; order Rodentia; family Muridae; genus Mastomys; species Mastomys coucha. The sequence goes on from NW_022196903.1 coordinate 56,445,146, forward strand.
TTGACAGTATCCTTTGTCTTGCAGAAGCTTCCCAATTTTATGGGGTCCCACTTGTCAATTCTTGATCTTAGAGCATAAGCAATTAATTGGTGTTCTATTCAGGAATTTTTCCCCTGTACCCATGTGTTTGAGGTTCTTCCCTACTTTTTCTCTATAAGTTTCAGTGTATCTGGATTTATGTGGAGATACTGGATCCACTTGGACTTGAGCTTTTTCCAACAAGATAAGAATGGGTCCATTTGAAACAGCACCATTTGTTGAAAATGCTGCCTTTTTTTTCACTGAATGGTTTTAGCTCCTTTATCAGTGATCAAGTGATCATATGTGTGTGGGTTCTTTTCTGGCTCTTCAACTCTATTCCATTGATCTTCCTGCCTGTCTCTGTACCAATACCATGCAGTTTCTATCACTTTGGTTTATAATACAGCTTGAAGTCAGGGATAGTGATTCCCCCAGAAGTTCTTTTATTGTTGAGAATAGTTTTTACTATCCTGTGTTTTTTGTTATTCCAGATGAATTTGAAAATTGCTCTTTCTGAGTCTGTGAAGAATTGAGTTAGAATTTTGATGGGGATTGCATTGAATCTGTAGACTCCTTTTGGCAAGTTGGCCATTTTTACTATATTAATCCTGCCAATCCATGAGCATGAGAGATCTTTCCATCTTATGAGATCTTCCCTCGATTTCTTTCTTCAGAGACTTGAAATTTGTGTCATACAGGTCTTTCACTTGCTTGGGTAGAGTCACACCAAGGTATGTAATATTATTTGTGACTATTGTGAAGGGTGTCATTTCCCTAATTTCTTTTTCTTCCTGTATATTCTTTGAGTAGAGGAAGGCTACTGATTTGTTTGTGTTGATTTTATGTCTGGCCACTTTGCTGAACTTGTTTACCCTCTTTAGGAGTTCATGTATTTTTCTACTTTTTTTCCTTTTTTTTCTTATTTATTTATTATTAGATTTTTTATTTACATTTCATATGATATCTCCTTTCCCAGTTTCCCCTCATAAAAACAAAAAAATAAAAAAGAAAATTAAAAAAAAGAAAGAAAAAAAAACCTGTTCTGCCCCCTACCGCTGCTCACTGACCCATCCTCTCTCACTTCCTGGCCTTGGCATTCCCCTTCACTGAGGCATAGAACCTTCACAAGGCCAAGGGCATCTCCTCCCATTGATGACTATTAGGCCATCTTCTTCTATACATACACTGCTGGAGCCATGGGGCCCACCATGTATACTCTTTGGTTGGTGGTTTAGTCCTTCTGAGCTTTGAGGGTACTAGTTGGTTCATATTGTTGTTCCTCCTAAGGGGCTGCAAACCCCTCAGCTCCTGGGGTCCTTTCTTTACCTCCTTCATTGGGGACCCTCTGCTCAGTCCAGTGGATGGCTGTGAACCTCTACTTCTGTATTAGTCGGGCACTGTCAGAGCCTCTCAGGAGACAGCTATATCAGGCTCCTCTCAGCCAGTACTTGATGGCATCCACAATAGTGTCTGGATTTGATGATTGAATATGGGAAGGATTCTCAGGTGGAGCAGTCTCTGGATTGACCTTCCTTCTGTCTCTGCTTCATAGTTTGTCTCTGCAACTCCTTCCATGTGTATTTTGTTTCTCCTTTTAAGAAGGGAACGAAGTATCCACACTTTGGTCTTCCTTCTTCTTGAGTTTCTTGTGCTTTGTGGATTCTACTTTTCTTCTTCAAATATTTGCTTTCAAATTGAAAAGCATACATTCAGCACAGCCTTACTTTCTAACAGCTATGAAAAAGTGCAGAGACTATGTGTACTTTGAAAAAGGAAGGTGGCATGACATTCAGTTTAATGGTATCTGGGTCTCTCCACATGCATTAAACATTAAAGCAGGCTCAATGCCACCAACCTATATTTCAATGCAAATGAAACATTTACTTACATATATATGGCATTTTCATCCTTCTTGCATAAATCAGATAAATTCTTGTTTTTGTTTTGATTTGAAGTATATTTAAAAATAATAAGCCAACTTTATTGTTATATGCTACATGGGTACTTAACATTGCACAGCATTATTAATCCAGTACCTCACTGGTAAGATAGCTTGTCATAAATATCAACCACTAGAAGATCCCCAGCCTGATGTGTCTAAAGAACATTTTATTGAAGGTGCTTTTGGCAAACATTATTCTGAAGATATATCCATGTATTAAAAGGTTTCCACAAGGATTCAGAAGTTTCACTTTAGACAATACTAAAATTCATGATGAAATATTTAGAAAAATACTTACAATTAAAGTGTGCTGTATCTGAAATGATTAATATTGACATGCATGTAGGATTTTTGTAACAGATGGATAAGGATTCATTTATACTCCTTACAATTATAATCCATTCCTATTAATTTGATGAAATATTTTAGATTGTACTATACTTGAATCATTTTGATTAATCATAAGAAAAACAGTCAATAAAATTATAAAAGTATAATGTTAAATTTGAGTGCTCGCCACATTTGAACCCTGAGAAAATGTCAGTAAAACTAATGGCAGTTAAAACTAGTTTAACTAATTTTGTATTTTCACATTGATTTATAACAAATAGTCCATATATATAGATTGTCCCATCAGTGACATAAGTGTACATCTTTATTTGAGATGTAAATAAAAATGTATTTAAAAGACATTATAGTATCAGTTTTAGAACTTTGTCATAGAAATAGGTGGAAATTAAACTGAAGTATTCATTTTCAGGAAAAGTCAAATGAACTTTTCCTGCTTTAGAGGAAAGGAGTAGAGCTTTCTGGAAAAACTTAGGCAAGCATTTTTAATAGGTTTTCTTAAATTGAACAGAAGCTTAATTGGTAATATTTATTTTCAGAGCAAAATATTTACCAATGTGTTTTCTAACCTAATATCAAAGCACTTTTGAAAAACATTTTTTTTTTAAAAAGACCACAATTATTATTCATTGTGGTCCAGCTTTGCCTTAACACCTTATAGGAAAAGCTGCCAGGTTAAATGAAACTTGCCCAGTGCCACATCTATCAGGGACAATATTAGAAAGCATGGCATGAGAGAAAGACTATGGATGCATATTGGTGACATGAAATGTCAAAGGCTTATGAACTTGAGCTATAGTTTCTTCACTAGACTTATAATGCTTGTGACCAGCTTGCAATCAGGGCATTCAACTAGGCCTCTCCTAGCTCTTTTCAGTGTCCTTTATGTTTCTGGAGCTGAGCTCAGGATTCCTCCAACTTTAGGACTTGGGTGAAACCCTCCATCTCCTTCTTTATATTCTTGGGAACTAAAGATGTTAGCAAACACTTTCTGGGAGAAAAATAAATCATTGTCAGAAATGGTCAACTATCAAAATAACTAAAATGGGTGTTACTCAAAGTATAAGAATTTGGGGTTTACATCCTTTAATAAAATTTTTCAATATTAAGAAATTCATGGATGAATAAAATATGAGCTTACTAAGCTCCCAATTCTTTCCTCCAACTCCTCTTTGATACCTCCCACAACATGTCTCCTACCAACTTGATGTCTCTTTTGTTGCTATTACTGATGATATTTTTGATAGCTCACTAAGTCCAGTTTGTACTGCTAAAATATACATTTGATTAGCATGGGAAGCCTTATAGTATCTGATCCCCATTAAAGAATGATTAACTCTCTTTTAGAAACCATCTACTGCCAATAATACCTAAAGGACAGGGCCTGGAGTTCATCTGCCACGCATGCACACATTTTCACTAGTTTTTTTTTTTCTATTTTTTTTAATTAGATGTTTTCTTTATTTACAATATCTCCTTTCCCAGGTTCCCCTCCAAAATAAAATAAAATAAAACAAAACTAAAACAAACTCCTGTTCCCTCCCCCTGCTCATCATCCCACCCCCTCCTGCTTACTGGCCCTGGCATTCCCCTACACCGGGACATAGAACCTTCACAGGGCCAAGGTCCTCTCCTCCCATTGATGACCGACTTGGCCATCCTCTGCTATACACATGCTGCTGGAGCCATGGGTCCCCCCATTTTCACTAGTTTTATCTTTTGCAGTTCTTATTTAGGTAACCATAGGTGCTGTGAATTCATTATCACAATAGTCCTGTCATATCTAAAAGACAGTATTTCACAGCACTCTTCCCCATCCTCCAGCTTTTACATATTTCCCAGCCTCTATTTCATGATATTTCCTGAATATTGGTGGTAAGGGTATTAATATAAATGCCTCATTTAAGGCTAAGAATTGAATATTTTGAATATGTACCTCTCTCTCTCTCTCTCTCTCTCTCTCTCTCTCTCTCTCTCTCTCTCTCTCTCTCTCTCCATTTGACTGTTGGAAATTTCTTCTCTCACCAAGGCTGAGAACAGTCCAGGTCTATAGGTATAAATGTAAATATAAATATTTAAATATAAATATTTAAATATAAATTTGACAGCTTGATTAATTTCCAAAATAACAATAGTACATTTTACCCCAGGACATAGGACTTCCCCAGCCATAAGCGTTTGACTAGGATTGGAGGTCAAGTTGTATAAAATAAGACATTGTGGACGTGTCTAAATGAGACTCATGGTCACAACCCCTCCTCCCAAGTCTCAGAGATAGAGAGCAGAAATAATGGATGAACCAGAAAAGATGGATAACTAACTACAAGGAAACAGTAATTTCTAGATGCAACAGGGCAATATAGCAACTCGACCTTTATTAGTGGTGACAGCATGCATAATTTCCCTGTAGAAGGTTAAGAAATGTACCAATACATAATTATAACAACAAATCATTAGGTATCCATTTAATACTATGCCCATTTAGGAAAGTGATAACAATAGGTTCTTTCCTGGAGCCTGTGACTGCCTAGGCACGGGACTTTGCCTAGACCCCAGCTCCAGAAATAAGAATCATATTATGGTTGAGACCCTGGGAGCTCTGAGGGTACTACTTAGTTCATATTGTTGTTAGTCCTAAGGGGCTGC
>NW_022196903.1:56451222-56466524 GCF_008632895.1 Mastomys coucha
AAAAAAAAAAAAAAAAAAAAAAAAAAAAAAAAAAAAAAAAAAAGAATCATATTATGGTGCTGGCTTTAAATCCAATCAGAAAGTGGCTAATATTTCTTATGGTATTTATGCTGCTGATATATATGTGGGCATATTTTGCTGGGCTGTTTGCTATTGTACCCTGCAGTGTACACAGCTGGATAAAACTGATAAGTACATTTCCTCCTATAGAATGCATAGCACTTTCCAGGACAATTTGATCTAGCTTTTTTTCATAGACTATTAATTTGTGTGAATCCACAGTACTCCAACTTCTCTGTTTCTCTCCTTCATCCTCATCTAACCCTTTCACCCATAGAATTCAACACTTTCTTTGACAATAAATATGTTCTATAATCCATACACATAGTTTTATTTTTCAGTTGAGTTATGAAACAAAAGGCTTCCATGCAGTTTTATTTTATCATTTTGTGTTGAAGAATTGTCATTGTTTAAGATTTTAAATTATGTGAGTATGCTATGTGTGGGATACTGGAGAAAATATTGACAGTATCCTGAGTCCATACCCTGTTCTATTTCTGTGCATGTTCTTGAGAATAACTCTGAGCAGATTTAAGATAACTGTCCAGGCTTTGAACACCAGCTTCTTCAGCCCACAGAGTAACCTTACTATGGATGTTATATTTTTAAAATGCCCTAGATTTTATCTTCATCTTGGTTTTCTCTAGCAATAGCATTTGGAAATGCCTACAGTGATGGCACCTACATGTATCATGACATTGTTACAACACTTATCAAAAAGCTAAATGAGAATATATAAATGAATTACTGATAATGGCAAAAAAATATAGAGTAACTTTCAAACATAAAGTGAGTTAGTGGGCAGCATCAGGAGGCAGATGTGATATAAGGGAAAGTATTCAGTTTAAATCATGAGGCATATTATACATTTCAGAGTATTTTCCCTTAGGGTATCATCCTACAAATTAAGGAAATAACTTCATAAATCTTCTAAAGCTCTCCCAACTGAGCTATTTCAGCACCTCAAGTTTGTAATTCTTAAAGAATCAAAATCGAAGTGCTATTTGAAGTGTGTTTTTATATATAAGTGAATTTAGGATAATAAAATATCATGCAAAATGAATTAATGAAGTTGGCCTGTGAATGCATCCACAGCAAATTAGAAAGCAGTATTCTTGGCTTCCTGAGATAGGGCAGGTACTTATCCAGAAAACAAGCAAATTCATTTATACTGTGAGTTTACACATGTCTTATTACAAATAAAAATTCCATCAATAATGTCCATGTTGACTGATTTAAAGCCTTTTCATAAGGGCTTGCTGACAGGGGCCTGTTATGGCTGTCCCCAGAGAAGTTCTACCAGCAGCTGACAAATATAGATGCAGATACTCATAGCCAACCATCCAATTGAGCCTGGGGATGCCAATGGAAGAGCTAGGAGAAGGACTGAAGGAGCTGAAGGAGATACAACCCCATAGGAAGAACAGTATCAACTAACCAGACCACCCAGAGCTTCCAGGGAGTAAACCTCCAACCAAAGAGTACACATGAAGAGATCCATGTCTTCAGATGCCTATATAGCAGAGGATTGCCTTATCTGGAATCAATGGGAGGAGAGACACTTGGTCTTGCAGAGGCTTGATGCTCCAGCATAGGGGGATGCTAAGGGGGTGAGGCGGGAGTGGGTGAGTGGATGGAGGAGCACCCTTATATAGGCAAAGGGGAGAGAGGATGGGGGATGGGATGGGGGGTTGATGGAGGGGAAACCAGGAAGGCGGATATCATTTGAATGTAAACAAATAAAATGATTAATAAAAATAAAATAAAATTGGGGCTGGAGAGATGGCTCAGCGGGTAAGAGCACCAACTGCTCTTCCAAAGGTCATGAGTTCAAGTCCTAGCAACCACATGGTGGCTTACAACCACCAGTAATGAGATCTGATGCCCTCTTCTGGTGTGTCTGAAGACAGCTACAGTGTATTTAATTATAATAATAAATAAATCTTTAAAAAAATAAAATAAAATAAAACCTTTTCATAGATATATAACACAATCATGTCATTTTATTCACATCTCTGTCCTATAAGGTGGATAGCTTACTTCTAAAAGCAAACTCTAAAATATTGAAACCCATGATAGCCTCTGGTACTCACATGCTAGTGGCTTTTCCCCTAAAATACATATTTTTGTTTGTCAAAATGCCCACCTGCAACATTGTATGCAAATCATGTTTGTGTGTATGTGTGTGTATATGCATATATACATATGTTTTTGAGCTTTTATTCACTTTTAGTTCATGTAAATGTTTGTCTGAATGAATGTCAGTATACCATGTTTGCACAGTGTCTTTGAAAGTCAGAAGAAGGCAACAGAACCCTTGGTACTAGAGTTAACAGATGGTTGTGACCCACCACGAGGGTGCTGAAATTAAATCTGGGTCTTCTGGAAAAGTAGCAAGTTCTCTTAGATGCTAAGTCAGCTGTCTAACACAGTAATCTTTGCAAAAAATGAACTTGACAAAGCAAAAATAATGAATTTATTTGAATACCACTGTTCCTTGCCTCGTTCTTTGTGTCTTCCAGCACACTATGCAATGCATTCAGGGAGAATGATCTTGAGGCTCTGCTTTTTTATCAGTGTTCAAAGTCAGGCAGCAATGAATTTCATATGTGGAACCTGTTAAGGGTTCATTTCTTTTCCATATAGCTTTATTTCCTCATTGTTATATATAATTCTAAATAATTCCTTTTAAGGAAGTGCTAAAATTTGTCAATTTAAATCTACAAACTATATCCATTATAAAAACATTAAAACATTATTGTATTCATGAAAAATAAATTTGTTGTTTTTATTGAAAATAATTTTACATAGTATATTCTAATCATGGTTACTCCTCCAATTCTTCCAAAATCCTCTTATCCTCCCAATTTATTTAGAGCCAAATCATCCTTCAATGTTTTATTTTTATTTGAAATATTTGTGTTGTGTTTCTGAAATATAACAGATTTATTTTTATGTAATTATTTTCTTTCTGTTGTCTCAGAGAGTCCTTTTAAGACAAATACCTGTTGAAAGTCACATGATAGGCAATATACTACATGTTTCATACTCCAGAGAGCTAGCTTTCTCCCTTCCAGAATCCTCACAGGCAAGGTTTTCTTTATTTCTTTGACTTTACAATGAAGGTCATGGATGTATAATGAATGAATATTTGAAGTAGCCCATAATTTCTTATTGTTGGAACTAAAATGAAACATTTATTTTATGCAAATACTTTTGTTTCTTTATCACAATATATTTTTATTTTTCATATTAAAAGAAAACCATATAAGTAATCAGTTATATCTGAGATAGTTTAACAGAGAATTAAGATTATGATGCAAGTTTTAAAAATAAAATTCCTGTCATAGATATTTCAGATAGGTGACATTTCCTGTGATGTCAGTTTATTAAACATGGCAAAGAATAAGTATGTCTGCAACAGCGTTCATCTATTTGATTCCTATAAATAGTCTAGCATGGGTAATTTTGTCACATCGCTGTACTCTAGTGCAGAATAATTCAAATGGTATCAAATGAGTACAACTTTGCTTTAAGAAGCCTTAATGATCTGAGACAGGAAAACAAAACTAAACTAAACTAAACTAAAGTTGAAAAATTATGGTGGATTCTAAATTAGAATTTAGGACACTATATTAAGATAAGTAGTGATATTGATTTAAAATAAACCTTTATATAACTTCAAAAGTTGTACATGTATATGACATTTATATATATATATATATATATAAATAATCACAAGTCAAAGAAAAATCAAACCCATAATTGATAACTGAGAATCAGATGAGAGAAGTGAGCCAGCGTCAAACAGCTCTATTTAGAAGTAAGCATGTCTGCCATTTGAGGTTAGACCAGTCCCTGGCTGTGGTGTATTAAGATTGTAACAGAGTAGTCAATGTTTTCAGTTCTCTTAGATTCACTTGTAAATTCCACATTCCTTTGCTACAGTCATGGCATACTGTTTGTTCTAGTAAATACACATAGAACAGTGAAACAATCATTTGTTCAAGAACATACTTCTGAACTCAGTGAAAGTCACTTCATGCAAATGCATCCAAACGAGTACGAGGAATCTTTTCCTCAGAGGACAATCTCATTAGAACACACAAGAATGGGTCATTTTTTACAGCCTTAAAAAAGAGTCTCTATGATTATATAATACTATAATTTTTGTAGGTGGATTTTATTTTATAAATAAGTGACTTTCACTGGGGTCAGAGAATTGTGTGTTAACTTGAAAGTGTGTCATTCATTTGGCAAACTGTCAATGTCTGGGACTATCCTTGCCGTACTACTAAGACGGCTGCTTCTTATTGTTACTTTTGTGCCATTTCTGTGAGTATTACCTTATTTTTTTTCTACACAAGAAGTTCCCAAACTGGAATGTAAGGACTCGAGGAGCAGACCTTCATCTTTTTAAGTCTCTTCATGTATTTTTGCCTGGTTTAAACATTGTACAATTAATATAACAATCATCCTTCCTTTATCAGTCAGGATCTGTTGCCCTAGTTTTGAAGTTGGTCTCTTGAGATAACGGACATAATTGAAACTCCTGTTAAGTTTTTCCATTTTAATGAAAGTATTAAGTGGCTTGTGGAGCTGCACGGTAAATTTGTCCCCCTGGTCTCAGAGGGCGGGTTGCTTTTCATTCTGCAGTCGATTCTTTTCTTCTTTGGTTTTATATAGTTTATGAAAATGGTTTCAATGATTTGACTCTGTTTTCAGATCATTGATTTGTAGGGCAGAGTAGGTTTTTATTTTATTATTATAATTTTCTCTTTATAATTAAAAGTAAAAGGGTACCATAGAGAACAGAAAACAAGTGTCCTGATTAATTCTATGGTTTTGGTTCTCTGAACTATAGATTGAGTAGAACAATATAGGATGATACGCATGGTTCTACAAAGACTTTTGCTTTTTTTATTTTTAAAAAATTCTCATTAGTTTGAGACTATAAGTAACTGCAATTAAATCTGAAAGTAGTTTTAAAGGGTTTTATGAAGAAAAATTTGACTACAAAATAAAACAGTACTTATTATTAAGTATGTGTGTTTTATAGTACAAAATTTTAGTCACTGAGAATATTTTCTTCACTTAGAATATATAAAGCCTTTTCCTAGGACTTTTGACATTTGGCTTTTGTCAAGTTATTTTAACACTTTTGTGCCTATGTATTAATTATTAATTATAAATAGATAAAAGTGCACAATAAGAGGGAACAATACCACTGAATCTTTAGAGAAAGAATTTACTTATGTTTTTTAGTCTTCATTTGTCTGTTTTATAACATGAAAGTTAATAGAATGAAAATCTAAGAAAATATATCTATTCAAAGTATGTAAGAAAACTCAGAATACAGTTCTGGAGGAAGAAAAAATATCATAAACTCTGTTACTATCAGCCTATTCATTTTTTGTATCTTTTATCAATATGGTTATTTGCATACTGTCTTCCTTTAACCTGTAAGACTTAGTAGGTGGCACCCCATGCTACTACAGTGGCATGGCTACTATTCACAGTGTCTTTTTTGGGTCAATACCTGCAACAGTGTCCTCTTTTCACAAACAAAATACATATCTAAAGTAATTAGTTTGCCAATGGTCACAGAAGAATTTTGAGTCTGAATTTGATTTTGTATTTTATAAGCTCTATATCTGCAAGTTTCTTCATAATATAAACCACATATACAACTTTCTACTGACTTGTTTGGTTGGAGAAGAATTACCCTGTCATTAACTCCTGAGACTGAATCATTCAGGATGCTTGGTTAATTCATTACATCTACATTGTGTGTTGGGTATGAACTTTTATATGCAAGGAAGTAATTAAATTCCAGTGTTTGAATGCTATCAAAAATCAATAGTTGATTTTAATTTGTATGTAATAATACATTAAAAATATTTTCACATACATAATAATGAAATAATAGTACCTACATGATAGCAATCAAGAAGTCAACTGATAAAGATTAATCTCCTTTTTTGTCTCATGTTAAATTTTTGTTGAATATTTTTAACTCTCCATTTTATTAATTATACAAATGCCTGAAATGTAATATATGCTCAAGTAATATCAGAAAAAGGAAACGAAAAGCAAAAACCATGATTAGTAAAATGCTATTGTTTAATTAATTTCCTAGGATAATCTGAACTAAAACTTTCTATTGTCCCCTTGACATTTGCTTTATGATTAGCTTATTTCTTAAATTTTATAAAATATTAATGCAAATTAATTGTTATGGATAGTACATTTTCCTGTCAAGAGGGCATACCCAGCATATTCTGGGGTTTTATAATCTCTTTTTTATTAGATATTTTCTTTATTTACATTTCAAATGATATCCCTTTTCCCGGTTTCCCCTCTGGGAAAAAAAAAAAAAAACACTGTTCCCTCCCTTATCCCCCTGCACACCAATCCATACTCTCCCTCTTCCTGGACCTGGCATTCTCCTACACTGGGGCATAGAACCTTCATAGGACCAAGGGCGTCTCCTCCCATTGATGACCAACTAGGCCATCCTTTGTTACATATGCAGCTGGAGCCATGAATCCCACCATGTGTACTCTTTGTTTGGTGGTTTAGCCCCTGGGAGCTCTGAGGGTACGAGTTAGTTCATATCGTTCCTCCTAAGGGGCTGCCAACCCCTTCAGCTCCTGGGGTCCTTTCTCTACCTCCTTCATTGGACCCTGTGCTCAGTCCAAAGGGTGGCTGTGAGCCTCTACTTCTGTATTAGTCGGACACTGGCAGAGCTTCTCAGGAGACAGCTATATCAGGCTCCTGTCAGCCAGCACTTGCTGGCATCCACAATAGTGGCTGGGTTTGGTGATTGAATATGTAAAGGATTCCCAGGTGAGACAGTCTCTGGATTGTCCTTCCTTCAGTCTCTGCTCCATATTTTGTCTCTGCAACTCCCTCCATGTGTATTTTGTTCACCCCTCTAAGAAGGATAGAAGTATCCACACTTTGGTCTTCCTTCTTCTTGAGTTTCTTGTGGTTTGTGGATTGTATCTTGGATATTCTGAGCTTCTGAGCTAACATCCACTTATTCACTGATCTCTAGACTTAGGAGTTACACTGTAGATGTATCAGTTGGAGTTCAGTATTACAGTTTTCCATTGTTCATTCAGGTGTTGATTTCTGTTATAGCCTCCCTCCATCTAGTGAAGGACAAGAACTACACTTATCTGTGTGTATAAAGATAGGTATTTTGAAAAAAGTTATAAATTATATTAATCTAGGAATCTGGCAGTCATAGGTTTATCATTCTTTTCCACCCAGTGTGTTCTTTTGTGATTGGGTTACCTCACTTAGGATGATATTCTCCAGATCCATCCATTTCCCTAAGGATTTCAAAAATTTATTGTTTTTAATAGCTGAGTAGTACTCCAGTGTGTAAATGTACCACATTTTCTGTATCCACTCCTCTGTTGAGGGATATCTGGGTTCTTTCCAGTTTCTGGCTATTATAAATAAGGCTGCTATGAATAGTGAAGCATGTGTCCTTATTACATGTTGGAGCATCTTCTGGGTATATACCTAGGAGTGGTATAGCTGGGTCCTCAGGTAGTACTATGTCCAATTTCCTGAGGAACCACCAAACTGATTTCCAGAGTGGTTGTACCAGATTGCAATCCCACCAGCAATGGAGGAGATATTCGATAGAGGGTTAATATCCAATATATACAAAGAACTCAAGCAGTTAGACTCCAGAGAAACAAGTACCCCTATTAAAAATGGGGTACAGAGCTAAAAAAAAACAATTCTCAACTGAGGAATACAGAATGGCTGAGAAGCACCTAAAGAAATGTTCAACATCCTTAGTCATCGGGGAAATGCAAATCAGAACAACCCTGAGATTCTACCTCATACCAGTCTGAATGGCTAAGATCAAAACTCAGGTGACAGTAGATGCTGTCAAGGTTGTGAAGAAAGAGGAACACTCCTTTTATAATCTTTTTACACATCTTTGACAAATTTTACTGATCTCTAGACTTAGGAGTTACACTGTAGATGTATCAGTTGAAGTTCAGTATTACAGTTTCCCATTGTTCACTCAGGTGATGATTTCTGTTATAGCCTCCCTCCATCTAGTGAAGGACAAGAACTACACTTATCTGTGTGTATAAGCATAGGTATTTTGAAAACATTTATAAATTATATTAATCTAGGAATCTGGCAGTCGTAGGTTTATCATTCTTTTCCAGCCATTGTTGTGCTTCATAGGCTTTGCAGCTAACCGTAACTGCTGATAGCTATTCTGCTATTGCAGCTTGCTTTCTCTTACCATGAGAACTAGCCATTAGGGACAAGGCTTCAAGGAATGTTCTTCCTGAACTCCTCAAAAGGTGATATCTAAAATATTTGGTTTATTCATTGATAAGGCCTTACAATCGAATTCTGAAAAATAAACTAGCATAACAAAAACACTAGTTAGCATGCCAATGTGGACATCAGAAATTCCACATGGTTCCACCCCTAGCTGAAAATGTAGAAGAGGTCAATGGCTGCTGAGATAGAGAGATTCGTTTCCCTCTAGGGACAAATGGACTCCTGCATAGTAATTTGGCAAATGTTCATCTTTGGCCACATGCTCATAAATGTAAAACTAAATGGACTCCAGAGGCTGTATATATGTAGATTTTTCAATATGTAGATATGTTTGTATTGGTGTGTACATACATATTTAATATGTATACATGTGACAGTAATAATTAAATAATTATATAAGTGATTATTAATTTGCAAGTACAAGGAAGGAGTTCAATGGTGAAGAGTTAGGGCTGATGGAGATGTGATGCAGGGCTTGTTTATGAAATCTTCACAATAAATAATATATACTATCATTTAAGAACTACCAAAATTGTTCAATATCAAAAGGGCCTTAAGATATTTTAAAAAACTAGACAATGATTCCTAACCTTAACTACACTTGTAGAATAAAAGAACCTCGAAGGATTGGTGTGTCTTCAACACAAGGGCAAGCAGAAGGAACATTTTCAAGTATAGGGTCACCAACACACACTAAATCTGATAGTACTTTGGTCCTAGATTTGCCTTCAGCACTATGGTAAACAAATTATTGTGTATATACATCCCATTCTAAAGAACTTATTTACCATATAAAAATCTTACACAGACCTATGCTTCACATCTGAGAACACTAACCATGATATCTTCTCACTAATGATATGAAAAGAAAAGTATGTAATAGCACATATATTGTAGAGCGAATGTGTTCTAAACTGTGTAGAATATAAAATTTTCACCATGCTGTTGCATCTAAAGTAATATAGTTTAGAAAAATAATGAAGAATTAAGTTGACTGCTAATAGTTATTTATTCTTGTGTTCATTACTTATTTTGATTTTTTTAATGTCAAATACAAGAGATCACAGAAGCTGAAAAGGCAAAAACAAAGAGGAAAGAGAGTATTTTGAGGAGAAAATGGTATGTGAATTATGTTTTTGGAATGACTTACAGGTTGCAGTCAAGATATCCAACAATGGCTGGTTTGTGGACAGAAATTCAAGGAATCCTGTAGTTGTTCAGTCCAGACTGTGTGTCTCAGCTGGTTTTCAGTAGTTGCTAGAATCTGAAAGATGTAGGCTCCAATGCCAGGAAAGGAAGGTATGTGCTAACAAGATGAGGGCAAGTAGACAAAGAGCAAAAGCTTCCTTTTTCTGTGTCCTTATAAGCCTTCCAGCAGTGGCCCAGATTAATAGTGTGTCTACTGTTTCAAGGTCTCACAGGTGTACCCTTCATTTCTGGAGTTTATTTCCTTCTAGATATAGTCAAGTCGACAACCAATAATAGCCATCATAACACATTATACCTATTTATAGTTTATAATTTATAAACAATATGATCAATACCTCTTTTTCCAACTTGTTTTTACATGCTTTCTTATTCTGGGTATATTTTTTGAAAAAAAAAAACAAAACTCTCATGGTGACTGTATACATATACCTTGCCCAAACCTTTCTATCTCTATCACTTCACCCTCAACATTCAATTAAGATTCACTCTACTTTCTACTTCTATGACATAAATGTTTTAGATTTGACATACAAATGATACAGTGCCATAAAAAATGAAATAAGACACTGGCTTATTTAACTTAACATAGTGGACTCCAAGTTGATCTATATTGTCAGAGATGACATGATTTTGCTTTTTTGATGGGTGATTAATAATTTCTTATGTATAGTACATGTACATATCCATTTGTACACTGGGGGTCAATTTGATTTTTGTTGTTGTTTTTTTTTTTTTTTTTTTTTTTTTTTTTTTTTTTTTCTTTTCAGCCTTGGCCACAGTGAGTGGTGCTATAATAGGCAAGGAAACACAAATACCTTCACAATGTATTCATGTTATTACTTCTGTACCCAGTCCTAAGGGTGCTTGCTCAAATGGACTTGCTACTCTCAAGCTTTGAGAAACTTCCAGGCTGCTCTTCATAATCATTCTGCTCCCTTGGACCTCTACCCAGTGAATGAAGGGGCTCCCTTTAGTAACCATCCTATAATTACTGGGTACTTCCTTTTATACTTTAAGGGTTTTTTTATTCTCATCATGAGTCTATCCAAAACACCCTTTCTATCTCTTGCATGTTCTTACATTCCAAGCACATTGCTGTTTGTGCTGCTGAGAATAGGATTTAAGATTCTTATATCCTTATCTTTTTTAAAATAGTATTTCATATCTAAATCTGTTTCCCATGTATGCTTTTATTTTGTCCAGTTGCTTTGATAAAGACTCAACATAGTTATTTTAATTTACTAACTAGAATTTCAAAAGGAAATATATCTGTGAGTATTGCATTATAGATTGCTATGCTCTGAGCTTGTGTTTTCTGCCTCACTTTGTCTTTTACCATTCCTTGTGAATTTCCACTTTTGTTACTAGGAATCAAACCTGTGCGTGCTGTGATGCTAAGCATAAGTTTGCCTTTGCTGTGAGGTTTTATGCTTATTACTTATGGGTTATATTATTATTTACAGTATGCCTTGCTATACATGTCTCAGATTAGCCTTTCTGCTAGTTGCACATTACTTAAATACTAATCTAAAATCCTTTTTAGTATCCTTACTTTCATTTACTTAACTCTCATTCAGTTTTTCAAGACACTAATTCATTCTCAACTAAGGTCTGAGACATGTAATTCTTTCTGCTGTATTCTTTATACTGGACAGGAACAATGGAACATGAAACTAAGTTATACGAAGTCAGGAACACAAGACATGTCATGGTTTTATTGTTGGGGCCAGATTTTTAGGGAACCTAAGCTGTGACCTTCTAATACCTCAGTTTAGAAAAACATGCTCATTACAAAGAATTCACTTGTTTCTTTTCTTTCCTGGACACATTTAAGTGTTATATTTAGATTGCTTAAGTTTGTTTTTTTTTTCTCTGTTTCTTCCTGGGATCCACCTTTACAAAGAGCTTGTTAGGAGTCTCCTGTTTCGAGCACAGAAGTATGGAGACTTTTTAGTTTGGCTCTCACATGCTTTCACACTAAGTATCTCTAGTGAGGGTTCATCACCTGTAGTTGCTACAAAGGGTTCTTAGTATCATATCCCTGTGTCTGCTATAGGTAAATGGAACTTTCTGCATTGACTTCTCTATCTCTGTCTTTTGTGGCAAATGACTGCATATGACCTCAGCCCTCTAATATGAGTTCATTTTGCTCTCTTATGATGATGCGAATGATGACTTCCAAGGTATTTATATAGTAAAGATTGAAAAACTGGACATCAGGAGTCAAATATTTGAAATTCACATGTATGGCGGTATTTGTATTGACTTTGTCTCTTCTGTGAACCTTCATGTGTGCATTAAATGAGTCATCTTTTCTGTAGGAAATTTGATTTGAAAACTAAATCTATATTGGATATATGAATATTGTACTTGTGTTAAATGTTCATACTCTTTTCCACTGAACTATAAACTTAAGGGCTATTATGTTGTACACATAGAAAGTTAATTATATTATTCTGAAAACATTTTCTTGCAAGGATGGAAGTAAATTAAATTGTTTTATTGCCTTTTTATAAATTTTAAAGTGATAGTTAAGATGGTCATTTATCACTTTAGTTTGTTATCTTTTGGGGGGCGGGAGTAGGTGAGTGGGAAGAAATCCTACCTACAAATATCAGTAGGAAGCAACTTTCATCAAACAAAATATTATGCAACGGAGTCCATGCTCAGTTCCACTCACAGAAAGAATTCCATGCTGGAGTTTGAACCCTTTTGCAGTTTAAAATTTGACAGTGTTAGGGATGCAGACATGTGATCATTTCTCTTTTCAGCACTGAGACCCCCATCTGGTCCAGATTTGTGCATGCCCTGTGCATGCTACTGCAGTCTCTGTGAGTTCATATATGCATTGGGTGTGCTGCCTCTAGCAGGTCTTATTTTCTTAGTGCCCTTCATCCTTTCTGGTAGTCAGAACCTTTCCATCTCATCTTCATCAGGCTTCCCTGAGTCACAAGAAATAGAAAGTAACCATTAAGCTTCTCCAACAGAGTTTCTCTTGGTATGGAACCCACAGTTAAGACCACGCTCCATGTGCAGGAGTAGATGTGCAACGAAAAACAAACTCAGTGGCATTTTTTGTAGGTTCTTTGTCTCAAAGCACTTTGTTAGGCTGGTTTGTTGCTGGTTCGCCTTTTGCTTGTTTGTTTATTTGGTTGGTTTTGTTTGTTACAGATCCTTTCTGCATATATTATCATTTCCATTTTCTTATGTGATTTCTCTGTGTGTGCAATTGTGTGCATATCTGAGCCTATATGTGTTTCTTGAGCCTTTTCTTTGCATATTTTTTCTCTTTAATTGTTGGTTTTGTTTGTTTCAATTTTTTATCCTGGTTTCTTTATTTGTTTTTATCTAATTATACTTTATTATTATTTTATTTTTTATTATTTTCTATTGGTTATTTTCTATATTTACATTTCAAATGTTATCCCCTTTCCTGGTTTCCCTTCCAGAAACCCCCTATCCCATCCTCCCTCCTCCTACTTCTATGAAGGTACTCCCCTACTCACCCACCCACTCCTGCCTTCCTGCCTGGCATTCCCCTACACTGGGTCATCAAACCACCACAGGACCAAGAGGGTCCCCTTCCACTGATATCATATAAGGCAATCCTCTGCTACATATGCAGCTGCAGCTATGGGTCCCTCCATGTGTACTCTTTGGTGGTGGTTTAGTCTCTGTGAACTTTGTGTCCCAATGAGAGGGAAAAACAAGGTATGGATTTAGGTGGATGGAGAGAAAATGTGACAGGAGATAAAGAAAGGGAAGCCATAATCAAAATATATCATATTAACATATCTATTCTTAATTAAAATTGTGGCTGTGGGATGTAGATATTCCAAACTCATAGAGACCTATAAGATTCACTCAGATTTATGGTAGTAGAAAATATTAAGCATGTAAATAACTATGCTAATTCATTTGTAAACTGAAGGCTGTTCCTATTAAAATCATTTCAATATTTTATGGTTGTATAAATGTAAATATTACATTTAACTATTGTTATCATGGTTGAATTCAATGATATTAAGATTTTGTAATAGTAAGAAATGTAAAAAAAAAATATTAGCCTCAAGACTGATATTATCATTTTATATAGAGTAAAATAATACAAAATTAAAACTGTGAAATTAGACAATACTTATTAAAGTATAATTTTTTTCTAGTGTTCAAACACACTGACTTTAGAGAAACTCAAGCAACAGTTTGGCCATGAGTTAACTTGTTTGGCCATGAGTAAATCTGCTTGGTATGGTGCATATTTAGTTCAGATTGGCTTTTCTAGTTGTTAATTCCTTTAACTGAAATGGAGAAATGGAGCATTTTGCAGCATGGCATAATGGCTGTCTCAGTCTGTGTATCAGTGTTGAGGTGTTCTGTACTTTTCTCCTCTGTTCTTTCCTACCCAAAGCCTACACTGGGAGCTGTCTGAGCTGTCACTCAGAGCTAGCTTTCTCAAATGAAAAAAAACAAGACAAAATAAAACAAAACAAGAAAACATTAGTTTCTTATGTTTGGATAGGAACTTGTCAATTCTCAATCTCTTTTCTCTTTTTTTTCTTGAGATAAATAAAGATATCTGGTGTTCTTTAAAAAGAAATAATAACTTTAGTGCTAATTACAGATTTCCTGAGGCACCCAATTGATTCTGAAATACAAAACATTTACTTCAAAGATAAATGAGTTTTTAAATATATTATTAAATCCTTTTGAGAAAAACAGTTGTGTTTTTTTTTCCTTTGTGATTAACCTAGGTATGTCTCAGTTAGGATTAATTTTAAAATTTGTAAGAATAATGTTAGACAGAACTTATAATTATCTTTTATATTAACTCAAATATATGGTATCTTAAAAAGAATACCTTACACACTTCGAATTTTATTTTTATTACAACCCAATTTGTTCATTCAAGATTTATAATTAATGTTTTTTATATACAATGTTTATTTAAGTCCAAACCCAGGTTTAATAGTTTTTCCTTTCAGTTTACTGGTCAATGAAGTGAAGCCTTTGTGGGTACTCTCCTGAGGTGACTGCTACCTTAGTGTTCTAGAGTGTTCCTGTCTTATGGGGAAAAGATTTATTAGTCTTCTATTTCAAGTTGTCTGCCTTTGAGTTCCCTAATCTGAAGTTTATTCTTAGAAATGTTCTATGGATTTTACTGTATTTATTGATTTTCTATAATAAAAATAATTACAACATTGGAGCCAAGGTCCAAAAACGAACATGAGTGGTCAAAACACCAAAGTTTGTGGCTTCAAGATTGTAATGTTTATGTAACATATTGAGTAAAATAATTATTATAAATGATTTTTAATAATTTTAAACATATTCACTGAAACATATGCTTTAATAAGAGAAATTTAATATAGTTTAATACATGTTAGCTGTAATTTTTATAGAGATTCACAGAACTTTATTTTAATAATACTGGTCATTATTTAATGTACTTAAACAATTAATACTTTTTTTGATCTGTTTTTTAAGAACAGTTCATACACAGTAGGACAATGGTCATATAAATTTCCATATACTGGTTAGAAATAGCATTCTTACCTGTACAAGATAATATTGTTTGTTGACTAAATCTTTCATATAGTGATTGTGATAGTTTTGTTTTGTTTTTTTTTTAGATATTTCCTTTATTTACATGCAAATTTCTCCATTCCCAGTTTCCCTTCCAAAAAACAAAGAAACAAACAAAAACA
>NW_022196903.1:56467233-56473533 GCF_008632895.1 Mastomys coucha
TGAAATGTCCACCTTTTGATCTTCCTTCTTCTTGAGTTCCTTGTGGAATGTGGGTTGTTCTTCCTGTAGTCAATTGAGCTCAGCAAACAAAATGTACTAATAATGCTTCATGTACTTTAATCTCGGGAAGTAAAAAAAACCCACACTGTCTCATTCTCTCACTCTAAATTCTACTATGGTAGGGAAAGATTGATTATAACTGAATATAGTAATAATCAATTGAATATTACAAATGACACCAAAATATGAGAAGTATATGTGAACAGGATGAGAAAATGTTTTTTGCAAAGATAGTCAAGAAAGGATTTCTACAAATGGCAGTAGAATATTTTATCTGAAGATCAGTGTCAACAGCAGAGGCAGAGGACGTACATTCTGCTTGATATAAGACAGTGCAAGAGCTATTTCTGTTGACATAGTCTCTCACCTATTAAAATTATCTGAATATGTAGTCATATTACAATAATTTTACTTTGTTCCATTTTTGAAATGAATTCATCGTAGAGTGTGAGGCGAGGCATAGAGCTTAGGGAGGTTACCAGCAGAAGGAAGAGTGTTTGTAAGAGGTGAGCAGTCAGACTCTGCTGTAGCTAAACAAAGGCTGAAACAATTTTGCTGGAAGAAATGCCATGATGTGTCTCTTGGCATGAGGTGTGTATCTAGCAGCCATCATCAGACAGAATAGTGCTTAGAGAGCTAGTCATGTTGGCAGCTGCTGTGTTGATGCTGAGTTTCTTGCTGCCAGAACTTTTGCAGGAAAACTGTCCCAGTGTGAGGAATTGTCAGGCCAGTTTGTTTTTCTCTTATAATTCCCACACATTTCAGCTACATGCCAGTTCTATACTTGCTGTATAGGTGAGGATGCTGGAGTTAGAAGTTCACATTATAAAAACATGGAGTAGGTACCCAAACCAGGTTTTTCTCACCCTCCCATTTCAAGCTATTTTTAAGTGGAAGTGTCAATCACTGTGATTAATCATAGGGTAACATCATGGTGTTTGAAATTTAAAACTGAAAGTGTAATTGAAATTCATGTTTTAAAGATGACTATACTTGACGTGTGAAAAAGAAACTTCTGCACCTCCAGTTAGCAAAATGAGCACATCAATACCATTTTTTCTTCCACGTTTGTTTCAATAAACAAATGAATAAATGTGTATAAGAATAAGATGAAAAATGTTGAAGGATGCAGCAATGTACTTAAACCATGTAGACATTAAGTGGCACCTATTATGTGTAATTCACTGTTTCATGCTGGACTGAAATTAAAATAAGTTTAAGGCTACCATTCAAACAACATAAAAAGAACAACACAACATGCACCTCTAAAATAAGAATAAAAATCCACTAGATAGTTCACACCAAGTTTCATGAATGAAATGGTAACCTAAAGCTTTTAAACTTTACTAACCCAGCCTCTTAGGAACAGACTTCCTTCAAGCCTAGGTCCCTGCTTAGAATTAAATTCCTTGTAGAAACTACAGAAGTCCATCATTGTGGGGATTCACTACAAGGCTTGTGGCACAAGTTTAGGTAGATGTTGAAGAGGAAGAGGGAAAAGGAGAGAGAGAAAAAGAAAAAGAGAGAGACAGAGAGGTAGAGAGACAGAGAGACAGAGAGACCGAGACAAAAACAGATAGACTGGCAAAGTGGAAAAGACTTAATGACATCTTCATCTTTATCTATCTAAATGATGTCTCACTTACATGAGATTCTACTGTCTTTCATGAGCTATATTGAACTGTTTCCTATTCCCTGTAGTTGAGATACATAACAGTCAGGGAAAATAAACTGGGCATGTTGAACAGGCTAGGAAGACTGATTTAGATAATTAGGCTATATGAATTAAATGTGAAGAAATATAGGCTAAAGTTGATAAGATGTTTAAGCTTCATACATGTAAAGAAATATTTGAAGACTAAAAAGAAAATAAAATCATACTGCAGAGTGAGAGGTCCTGTCTTAGTCAGGGTTTCTATTCCTGCACAACATCATGACCAAGAAAGAAGTTGGGGAGGAAAGGGTTTATTTGACTTACTTCCACATGGCTATTGATCACCAGAGGTAGTCAGGACTGGAACTCAAGCAGGTCAGGAAGCAGGAGCTGATGCAGAGGCCATGAAGAGATGTTCCTTGCTGGCTTGCTTCCCCTGGCTTGCTCAGCCTGCTCACTTATAGAGCCCAAGACCTCCAGCCCAGGGATGGCACCACCCACAAGGGGCAATTGAGAAAATGTCCCACAGCTGGATCTCATGAAGGGACTTCCCCAACTGAAGCTCCCTTCTGTGATAACTCCAGCCTGTGTCAAGTTGACACACAAAACTAGTCAGTACAGGTCCTTATGGGCAGTCCAACAAATATAAGAAAAGAAAATCAGAAAGGCAATAGTGGAGACCCACTTTATTCCTAGCACTTGGAAAGCAGAGGCAGGAGATCTCTGTAAGGTTCAGGCCATCTTGTGAGGATGGGTTAGGAAGGGTGAGGTCTTCTCTCAGTTTCTTAGTATTATAGTTCTTTTAGAAAAAGGCCTTCTCTGACAATTTTCAATGAAAAAGCTCTTCTAGAAGGTCTTATCTTGTGTGCATACTTTTCTTGTGGTGGGTTTGTATGCATACAGGCTTTTTGGAGCGGACAAGGGCTACATATGGATCTTGGAGAGTAGGGAGAAGTTTTCAGGGTAAATGAAAATCATTGGCTAGAGGTTTAATGTTCTGTGAAAACTTTATTTTCAAGGAGAGGCATTCTAGGAATCCTAGGTACTTGATGGGGAGGTTCTTATCAGGAGGCAGGGTGAGAAAAAAATTTGTTGGCCTGCCAAGGAGTAGTAGGAGTAGTAAATTCTATTTGGAACCTTCCCCCAATAGAGGTTTCATGCAACATTTCTGATTGTGTATATAAAAGAAACATATATTAGCATATTCACTAAAACTCAGGTGTTAAAGGATTTTTCATACTTTTGTGAAGTAGAACAGATAATAAGCAAAAAGGCAAGATGTTAATTTATTCAGAAAGAATATGCCTTCATAGAAATAAAGGTGAGCTGGTGACATGTGAGACAAGACTTGCTAAGGTCATCTTAACTGATGAACCACTTTGGGGCAGGTAAAAGCTATTGAACTATTGAAATGGTTAGACTCTTGTTAGACATAAGAACAATGGGACTAGATGAAAGTGAACAATAGATCTGGGTAATGACATTGACAGAACTGACAAGAATGAGAAATAAGTTGTGTTCAAGAATGGTCATAATATTTAGCAAGGTTCCACTGGCATTTAAGAGAGTGGAGAATTATTATAGAGATAATAAAAACAGCACATGAAATGTATTAGCAGGTAAGAAGGCTATCTACAAGGTTTGGGTACCTGCAGTAAGTTTATGATATGTTTTTGTAAAGACAAGAATTTAATCATATATTTAATAAAGAATGTCTTTACAGAGCAGTTTGCTATGAACCAGCTCTATACTATGCAAAATTCCTGCTGTGGTTGACATCATAAGATAGTAGTAGCATCTAAATCATGGATCAGTAAATGAATATAATGATGTATGGATGATTGTTTTCATACAAAGACAGGAAATGTGCACTGAGAGGATGTGAAGATATCCAAGGAAATAAAGATGTAGGAGATAGAAGAGGAATTATGTCATAGAGATCAAGGGACACATCTGAAGATTAGCAACTGCTCCAGTGCAGCTAGGCAAACAACCTTTAAGGTAGATGTGGTGAGTGACTTGACTGCCTGAAAGTTCTGAAGTGCAGACACAGATCTGGGGACCTTGGCAGAGAATGATCCTCTACTTGGTAACATTTACCCTTTCCTGTAGGCACCATCATAAAGTTCATGTTGAAGTCAATCTGTTTACAAGAGATAGGGCGTCTAGGCTAAAAGCAGTTTTAAGATACTGATAGTCTGTGGTATTTTCTTTCTCTATTTTTTGTTGTATTCTGTTACCTTTAGTGCAGATATAATGACTGCTATATTACATAGATAGACAAGACACTCATCTTGACAGAGAAAATGGGCAGGATTCCAAGAACCCAGATGTCTGGCCACAGTTGAAAACAGTGTGTGTGAGAGAATAAAATGAGTTCCTTAAAACCCAGGCCATTTTGTATTAGCACTCACAGCATAACTCATTGCCATTAACACAGGAATTTTGGTTGCAATTGACACAGATGCTAAGGTTCTTTGAATCTGTATCATAGTCCAAAGAGAACTTGCATAAAAGATACAAAATAGAAAAGAAATATTGAAGACCCCAAGACCATGAATCTACTGCTTGCCACCCTGTCTGTGTAGGTAAATCTGTTAGAGTCTCCCAAATCTGGGACAAATGTAATTGTTTCTTTGAAAGTGTCCATAATGAAACAGCCTTTCCCTCTAGCACTCAGATCTGATCGTTCACTTTGTCATGTTCTTTCCTGCTTTGCTGCTTATTTAATTTCGTCTTATGTTATTTTTAGTTAACTGCATGCACCACTTTCCGAATACACAGAGTCCTGGCACAGCTTGTTGTCATCATCTCAGAGAACAATGCAAACTGGGTAAGGCCCCTGAAAGTTTTAGTGCAGGGTAGATTCCTAAGACTCCCTAGGAGACCTTCAGCAACTCTCCATGCTGGCAGTGCTGCTTTTACAAATCCTCATCCTACTTTATTTCTTTCAAAAGTCAGGATGGACAAAAACTACCATCTACATTCAGGACATATTTCTAGTGGCTATAGCCACTGCTAAAATCATTAAAGACAGGACCTATTGCCTATCTCCAGCAGAGTGACTTTTGGTGAATTGTATTAGAAATATAAGCAATCTAGATAGAGTTCAGCTTAGGAAACATAAATACTAGCACATACATATATAACCTGTCTACCACCTAATATCTCTCTGACAGTGACAAAAATAAGAGGAAGAGGACACATGAAATATTCAGGTGCCTAAAATAACTGAGAAGAAAACTGCCAAAACTGCTGATTCAGTAACTAAATTGACTTGTCAAGGAGTAGGCCAAACAGAAGCTGAAGGCAGCTGCTTCTGGGACAGTGCCCTCTACTTCCCCTCTGATTCCAGGCTATGGTGTCTAATTATATCACATAGCAGTGTTTGACAGATAGTTAGGACTAAGTGACCTAGCTACAGTGAGTAAGCTTCTTCAGAACAATCCTGGGAAAACATTTGTTCACTCTTAAAACAGTGGTACATACTGTTTAATATATTAGTTTATGTATATACATATACTTCAATTAAATCTGAATGAAATGTTCAGTTTAAGTGGTGAAAAGGAATTTTTCTTTCCTTTTTTTTTTTTTTTTTTTTTTTTTTTTTTTTTTTTTTTTTTTTTTTTTTTTTTTTTTTTTTTTTTTTTTTTGGTTTTTCGAGACAGGGTTTCTCTGTATAGCCCTGGCTGTCCTGGAGCTCACCCTGTAGACCAGGCTGGCCTCGAACTCAGAAATCCACCTTCCTCTGCCTCCCAAGTGCTGGGATTAAAGGCGTGCGCCACCACGCCCGGCTTCTTTCCTTTTTTATGTCAAGAACAATGTAATTGAAAACTCAAAGATGAATATTCATAGCTATAGTCATCAAATATTTGACAAACACAAAAATCAAAACAAAACAAAAACTATAGAAAAAAAACAAAACAAAAACTATAAAGAATATTCAAAAAATGGTGCTGGGAAAACTAGATGTCCATGGGTAGAGGGACGAAATTAGACCCTTATCTATCACCCTGCAAAAAATTGACCCAGTAGCTCACACCTCAACTTGAAACCCAAAACACTAATACTTTTAGAAGAATACCTAGGAAGATTCAGGTGTAGAAAAGGACTTCCTGTATAGTAATCGATTTGCCAGTCAAATCAGGTCAACAGTTGACAAGTGGAATATCTGAAAATTAAAATGCTTCTGTACAGCTAAGTAATCAACTGAGCGAAGGTGAAATCCACACAATAAAAGTCTGTCTTTGCTAGTTATGCATTTGACAGAGAATTAACATGGAGAACATACAAAGACTTACAAAAAAAGAAGAGACAAAAAATAGTTGACTCAATTGAAAGTGGCTAGGGATCTAAACAGAGAGTTCCCAACAAAAGAAATAAAAATGAATAATAAATCCCCTCAACAGTCTTTGTAATCCTTACCAGTTAGGAAAAAAACAAATTATATCAACTCTTAGATTCCATCTCAGTCCCATTAGAATGTCTAATATCAACCTAACAACCGACAACAAACTCTGCCAAGGATATGGGGAAATGAACATTCATTCATTCACTGTCAGAGAGAGAGAGAGAGGAAGAGGGGG
>NW_022196903.1:56473725-56492311 GCF_008632895.1 Mastomys coucha
GGAGAGGGAGAGGGAGAGGGGGAGGGAGGAAGATATTGCGGCTGTAGATAAGTTATGTGAATCTAAAACCAGACCCAACAGAGTATACTCAGATTTGGTATATCCGACTCCATGTTTTAGACATGATTACATAACTTCTGGTATAGTGTAATGCCTATACTGTGCCATATTCCCTATTGATTTGCTTCTGGCATGAATGGCCTATCGAATGCTAGGACATATAATATGCACATATGTTCTTTCCCTGACTCTTTGTTTAAATTTATGATGCCTTCATGGTGGTTTTCATCTCTTGGTCACAGACTTACTCACATTCTGGGGCTGTTTAGATTGTATGGTGAACATCCAAATCATCTTCATACCTGTCTAGCATCCCTTGGAACTGCTTACATACTTATGGCTATTGTATAAAGAAATTTGTACATAAGAACATTCTCAGGGAAGGCGTTATAAGCTGAATATTTATCCAAGACATGTTTCGATTAATGTCTACTTTTACATTTATTCTTCATTGATTTTTCCTTTCAGCTTTTGTTATATCTAAGATATTGAAAATCTGCAGTTGTTGGCATTTAGTGAAAATGATGGGTATGTCAGACTATGTGTGGATGGGTATTAGGAAAGTAGTCATTTGGCTTACATGAAGGCATTCTCACTTATACCATTCCTTCTACTGTCTCCCTAGGATGTCAGAAGAGATAACGAAAACTCCAAGGCCAACAGTGGTCAGATCCATAACTGTATGGGGGGTTCACTTAGGTTCAATAGCAGCTAATATTAAATACAATGTTCTCAAATATTTACTTACAGTAATATGCTCCATTTAGTCTGCAGTGTGAATTTTGGCTCCTATTTAATAATGGTCTCTGCCCTTTAGCAAATAAATAAAACAGCAGGAACACCATAGTGCTCAAAACAACAGACTTGCTTATGTGTAAAATTCATTTTTCTTTCCTATGCTCCTTTAACAGTGTAATATGGCTTCTGGAATCCTTGACAAATTTACACATTTTTTTCTGCTGCATTAAATAACATATTTTGGTTGTTGCTCTTTTCTTTAAATTATGTAAACTATGTTGTATGACCATGTCTTTTGTATTAGGCTTTATTTACTCATTTAGGACTAAACAGAGCTGTGCTGTTGTTTCCTGGATTCAAAATTTTAATACATTTTTACTAAGATAGTATTTACAATTAAAATTTGTTAGTGATCTTGTTTATTTTACTCATTTTTTTTTTTATTTTTGTGAACAGAGGGCATGATATAACAAAATTCATTCTTAGTTTGTAAGAACAAATAGTGGGTTAGGTTTGTTGTATGCCCAATGAAGTAATCATCATCATACAAATAAGAGACCCAATATTGGGAAGCAAGAAAGCTAGCATGCAGAGGTGATGCTGCTGTGAAGTGAGGCCCCTTGACAGATGGAAATGGGGGTAAAAATTGCTTTCTAGAAATCCTCTTACCTTCTGCAAAAAGGCACTCTCCTTCTTCCTTCCTTGCCTCCCTGCCTCTCAACCTCCTCCCATTCCCCCCCTCTCTCTACACTCCCACCGTGTGTGTGTGTGTGTGTGTGTGTGTGTGTGTGTGTGTGTGTGTTTGTGTGTGTTTTTGTGTGCTTCCACATGTGGGCAGAAGTTTAACTCCAATCTTTTTGACTTTGGCTGTGGTCTTGCCTTTGTCCTGGAAATGAAACATCCCAAAGTGCATTGGGGTTTGTGCCTGAGTGTTGGAGCAAGAGAGCATGGAGGTTAGAGATATGTCCAACAAATAATGTGTGGGAGGAACTCTCAATGGGAAGCTACCTACTTTCTCCATTTGGAGATGGTTTGTAACTGCACCAAGATAAATGGTAAATTCCACAAGGCAGTTTGCAGGAACCTTTGAATAACCTTTTTATCTTATATTTTCCCTCAAAATTACATATATAGATTTTTTTTATTTCTTTAAAGTTCTTTAAATTTGTCTACATGTAGTATTTTCTGCACAGTAGATTACTGATAAGTATGTTAAAAGCTAATGATTCATCAGTTGTTCGAACATTGTGTACTAAGCAGACAAAACTTTGGAATTAGATGATGGATTGCTGAGGTTTAATTATCATATTTTGTTCAATTAACTGTTTCCTTTTAAGTATTCTGTTAGTGAATGATGGCTTTCCTCTCCTTTGGTTCTTATGGTTCTTTAAATTTGGTATGACATATTATTCTTTAATTTCATAATCATGTAGACTATCCTATCTTATTTTCCAAAACTATAATTATTGGAAGGATATTAAATTTGAATGGCAAACTCATTATCAGGTAAGACACAAGACTATGCTCATAAAAGTTGTTACTTAAAAAGCTGTGTGACAGGTTAATTTTTCCATGAAACAATATTTGATAGATACAATACAAAATTACAGATATAACTTTTAAATTTACATAAAATTAAATATAGCTTTAATTGACTACTATTCTAAACAAATCAGAAGAGGCAATTGAGAAATACAGAAATCAAACAAACCTACTGTTCCCCTTTCTTGTGGTTGTGTGATGTAGTCAGTTTTGTGCTGATCCAGGGACTTGAGTTCTTTTGAATCTCACTGGTATCCATTTCTTATAAAGAAACCTATTCTACTTGCAATAAGTTCCATAGTGTTCTTCGCCTTAGAGCCCTAGGCTAATCTTTTAAATCCCAGGGGTTTAAACTCAAAGAACAGACATGAAGGAAGTGCAGGAGTTTTCCAATACACAGATGTTTTACTGAAGTAGATGTCACTAAAAATATATTGCCATGTATTGTAAATGTGATTTCTCAGTAGTGCTAAGGTTAAAAGTATAGATGGGTTCCCAAACATATTGAGGCTGCTGTTCCTGCAGTAGAACTTTCATTTGATAGGTGAGAACTGTGCACTGAGCTTATTCTAATCTCCACAGTGCCAAACACATACCTTTTGAGCAGTAGCTAAGATAAAGTGAGTCTGTCCATGGGACACTTTGCCTTAGCTCTCTTCTGGTTACTTGTTCATATGGTCTCCTGTCACATGGAGCGACATAGTCACCAACATCCATATGAATTTCCCTTACCTTTTTACCTCTGTTAAATAGTTGGAACATATTTTTTATAGTATCATATCCTTCTAGGTTCCGTTGCTCTCTATAAAAATGTTTGAGCTTATTAATATTTTACGTCTCTGGGTTTACTTAAGGGTAACCATAGCCAACTGATTTCATAAACTCTCATAGACGTTACCTCTCAGACCATTAACAGGATCTGAGAGACATTGAAATTCTTTTAGTCAGGGATCTGGAATCAGTCTGTGACATGTTATGAACAAAGACTTGAAAGCTATTTTATGAAATCTAATGTATAGATACTAACCAGGATAGAAGTATCCAAATTACTCTGCAAATTTAAAGATCAAATGAAGACCAGCATAAACATGACACAGGTGTATTGTCACTAGGCAATCTTAGAGTGAGAAATTTTCTAGAAAATGCTTTTATTGAATTAAAATGTGATATGTTAATAGAGAATGAATATAAGGACTTGAAACACTGGACACAGTAAGAGCATTTATATGACACCTGAGGATAGCTGAGGTAGCTAGGGAGTTAGCATAACAGGTTGTTTGTCCTAATGTAAAAGTATTTCTGGGAAACATAACTTTAGAATAAATTATTTGAAGTTATGATACTCTGCAAATAGTATAGAAAATATAAAAGGCTTAGGGCAAGTGTTCAGTCATGGATTTAGGTGAGACTGGAGCTCCTTTGTTCCCACATTGAGAGTTTGATCTATTACAAATAAACCACATAGCCTGCAAAGCCCACATCATTACACTGATAGCCTGTTCAGAGAAGGGCCAGTAAGCATGATTGTACTTTATTTGTCTGTGTTTGAAGAATAAAATTGAAATAAGAAAGGGAAAATAAAAGTATAAAGCCTGCATATTTCCTGTCATTACCTCAAAGAAAATTGTCACCGTCTTAAGGGAAAACCAGTAGACACCATGCGGTGATTTTCAGTTCTGTAAATCACCAGACACACAAATGTCTAAGACAGATCTCAGGATTGGACTCAATGTTTGAAATCCCAGGGTTGCTGACAGTTCTGGCAATTGGAACTTGCCACAGTGGGAGAGGAAACCCGCAGGTTTTGTTAAAGAACTAGCCCATGCTCACAGTAGGCAATCCTTTCCTGTTCAAGTTACTGCTGCCAGAGTTACAATTTTCTTTGGTCGAGTTTCCATCTGCTGCATAATGGTATTTGCACTAAATACTGTTGGTTTATAGTCCCCGTTTAGGGGAAAGAATCATCATGAGTCACTGTAAATAAGTGATATTAAGTTGAACTCTATTGGAATACAAAGAAACAACAAATAAACAAACAAAAAAACAAAACAACCAGAAACCGTATAATACCTTAATATCTTGTAATATCTTAGCAGTTTGACTGAGCAGAGCCAGAGTTAGGAAAATAAGCAAAATTGTATTTTCAAAACTGTTAAGGTAACTTGTAAACAATTAGAATCTTAACCAAAAACAAAACAAAACTCAATAAAAATTGTTCTATTTTATTTGGCGAAGCTTGTAATATGAAAGCAAGAAAGATATTTAAAACATTTTTTCTGGAGTGATTTGCACCAATTAAAATCATTTAAGACTATATTTTGTTAATGTCATAAGTTGTTACTTAGAATAACATAATTTTGAATGCATTGCACACAACATTCATACAAATAAACTAAAGTGGTTTATATAAATAAAAGTTAACACTGAAATGTCTGGAGTCAATAAAAGGTAAGGTATTTGATAACATAAGTTTGGTTTAAGGATAGAATTTTCTAAATTGACTAAAATACAAAAAAATTAAAGAATAGTGGAGCAAAGAATGCCTGACAATATACATGCAAAGTGAAATCAAAAGACTAAATTAGAGGAAAATAGAAGCTCATAGAAAGTTGCCAAAAGGAATAAAAAATAAATTTTATATATATCAAAAGAGATTATTATTTGAACCTCTTAGAATTTAGGAGCCTATGTGTGTAGATTGTTTGTGCTGTGTGCAGTATAGTATAAGACATATTAGTGTAATAAACCGTTATGTGTTTGTGTGTGTACTTAAACCTGTGTATTTACATGTACATGTATATATCCATATATGTCTAAAGGTCAAACATAGATGTCAGTTTTCTTTCCCTGACTACTTTATTTTCCCCAAATAATTTTGATAAAAGGACTGAACAAAGAGCTTTAAAGATAATCCATTTTGTGCTTCCTCTCCTAATACAGAGGCTGTAGGCATTCACCACTGTGCATAGCCTTTTTATGCAATCTGAGTATTTGTACTAAGGTCGTCGTGATTTGGGGGCAAGGACTTTATTAACTAAGCTATCTTCCCAAAATGTCTTCTAGCATTTTAAAACACTACACTAGACTTCCATTGAGTATGGTCAATACATTATATAATACAAAATAGGTATACCATTCACATATTCCTGTAATTTTAATCTGTTCTTCCATATTTTATTTTTCTGGATAGTAATCTGTTATTTGTGTTTATTATTTTATTTTGTCTGACAGAAATAAATCATGGTATTTGTCCTTCTGAGCTTGGGTCATATCACTTAACATGATACCAACCTGTTTAATGCATATTATCATAAATGACAGAATTTTAATCTATGTATACTTTGCAATCTTCTTCACTCATCTGTGGATAGATACTTAGATTGCTTCTACTTCTTGGCCATTAGAACCAATAGTACAGTGAATAGTGGTATGCAGAAATCTTTTCCACATACTGAATTTGTTTCCTTAGATTTATATCTATAAATGAAATTTCAAGATTGAATAGTACTTACTTTAAAAGAAAAATTATTACTTTTGCATTTATTTCCTTTCTGTTTGGGAGGGTGCATTCCTGGAAGAGAGAAAACATTCTGGAGAAGTCAGTACTTATCTTTTATTCTGTAGCTTAGGGACAGGAGCTTCCACTTGGTAAGCTGTCTTCCAAGCATAACTAGTCTTTTTTGTTTTTTGTTTGTTTGTTTGTTTGTTTGTTTAATAATCAGTCTCTGTATGGTTCTCCATTGTGAGTGAATTTGATAATATTACCACCAACAATTTGAATAATGCCTCTTCCTCTATCCTCACCAAAAATTTCCAGAAATTTTAAAAATGAAATGTTTATTCCAGAAAGAGTAAGGCAAACAGACATATCATTTGGCTCATATTTGTATTACTGGAAGTATAATCAGTAATACTTCAATTAGCTAGAGTACGTGCTTGTATAATACATATGAGCATAAACATCATTAAACATGAGAATATAAAAATTATCTGTGAATTTGAGGTAAACCAATTAAACTACAAAATTCATACAGAAAAATCCAAATAGTGAAGAAAAAGGCAAAGCTACATATTGATAAAATAGTTATAGGACTGAAAAACTTCAAAGCATAGAAAACATCACTCTAGGGTAAGAGAATAGAAAGCTATCTCGTATTAATAAGAGGCAGGGAAGCAAAGTGTTTGATCACTATAATACAATTTAAGCACATCTCCCCCAAACAACATATTGATTCTTCTTTCAACACATCAATCCCTCACTTGTAGCTTTTCCTGATATATGTCCAATATCCCCAAAGCTATCCTCTCCTTAATTACTGTAAGAAAGCTTTGGAAATAACTAAAAATACATAAATTTTATTCTTGAGTGAAGTGCAATAAATCCATACAGCAGCACATTGTGTGTATTCAAATAATGTAACAGATTTGCTTAAACAATTTGTGAGCTTTCCCAAGAGTTATTTTGACTGGAAATACAAAAAGAAACAAACAAACAAACAATGACAAAAAAAGAACACTGCAAACAGAATATATTCAATTCAGGCTTAAGTATGAAGAAGATGTTTATCATTTTAATGGTTTTGATGAAGCATCTATGAAACTCCAAAGCCCTGTGTTTAATTTTAGAAGAAGGCAAATGCAGAGTGGAAAGAAGGTAAAGCCCTCAATCATTAAATTATAAACAAATTATTCAGTTTGGGTTCTCAGAGATGTGATGACTGAGTGTTCTTGTGTATAGATAAACACGTGTGCCATTATATATACAACCACTATACATACATGTATGCATACTTCCAGATCGCTTTGGTAAACAGAAACCTGTGTTCTGATATTCTATGATAATGAACCTATTTTGTGCCTAAATTTCTACTTCATGAAGTATTATTTCACAATGAAAGGCCTCAGAGCATTTTTTTAGTGTCAAAGACAAAGTAGTGTCTGCTGGTAAATTCTGAACTAATTTAATCTTTTAAAATTTATATTAATATTAAATTGATAGTTATTAAATAATGGAATTAATGTATATGTATAATAATAGAGAGGTGATAGAGAAAGGAAGAAAAATAACTCTATACTGGTAGAGCAGACAAACCCTACCTGATGACCAGCAATGAGGACAATTACTTTGCCTTTCTCTGTGACTCTGAGGAGCATAGTTTACTAATATGCAAAACAACCCAGGGATACACAGATAGCATTTAATCTTGTGAAAACGATCAGGTGCTCTTGGTGGAACTTTGTACCACCAAAACAAAATAGGGGCTACAAATGTGACTAAGAGCTTAACAATATGCTCTGCTCTTGCAGAGGACTCCAGATCCAGGGGATCCAAGGACTCTTACCTCCACAGAAAACAGACAGTCATGTGCACACTGCTACATGCACATGTACAAAATTACAAATAAATAATAAATCACTGTTTAAGATGTGGATAATCCTGTTCATCTTCCAAAAGCACCAATTTCCTTAAAGAAAAAGTAAAGAAAATGGGAATATTACAGATATAATGGAGAGTCTCTAGACATGTGAGCGAATGCAAGGACTCTTTATAGATTTTATTGTTGGTTGAATACAGCAAAGAGGGCTAGGGATATAGTTTCCAAGGGTGGATGTGGGTACTAGATTGAGTGAAATGCTGTGTGCTGATTGTACTAATTGAAGATGATCAGACAGACCTGTGTGTCAGAGGAAACTCTGCAGATGAAAGCTGAAGCATTTATTCTTTAGGGGGGAAAGGTCCGAAGCCTGCAATTTACTATAAAACACTTAAAATATGCATACAGACACAAATGCACCCACAAGGGAAAAAGACTGATGAAGAACATTGTCAAAAGTGCACACTGTCAAATTTGAGTAAACGTTACATTCAGCTGCAATGTTTAAAAAATATGTCTATGAGCTTTATTTTCTTATTATTTAAAGTTTAAAAAAAAACCATAATTTAAAAATGCTTAAGATGCTTCAATCAAATGGCTTGGTGGTCGTACAAATGAGAAACACTTACAATGTCACATTAAATGTGTAAAATAGTGTAATTTAGCTCATATGGAAAAAAAAAAACACCTTGTGTTTAAATATGTAACTGATTTTCCAGGATCAACTTATGCTTCCAAGACGTGAGGTCGTATTTTTCCCAAGATGAGTCCTGAGTTTTGGGTTAGTTTATTATTCAGCTGGGTAACTGAAATGAACCCAGCTATTTACTAAAGAAGCTTTACCCCTAACATCTCTGCCACTGTCTTGGAGATTTTTAACAATGTGTTTCAATTAGGTTGAATGTACTAAAACATGACTTACATCCCTTAGTGATGTAACCTTTTCCTCTGGAGCTTTAAGCCAAATTGAACCCTTTCTCCCATAATGCCTTTGGGTCATGATGTTTTATCACAGCAAAAGAGAGGGAACTACTACTTTCTTTTTCTTCTGTGCTGTTACTAAAATAAGTCAGATGTACAATTTCCCCGGTCAAGCTTACAGAACACTTATGGCCTGTTCATTTCGGTGGCATGTTTCCCTTATGCAACTCTCAGGTCCCACATACTTTGATACTCTCCAAATCTCTCTCCTAATGTTTGGTTCTCATCCCAGTTTACCTTGGAATGTGATGTGTAGTTGAGAGCCCCCTTTCATCTTTGAAAATTACCACATGCAGCATTTTTTTGTGTAAAAGACTATACCCTTTCACCCCAAAAGACCACATGGGGCATCACACACACCTTTCCCTCTGTCTTTTATGCTTTTGTCCCTGCTGCTTGTAAAAGAAGCTGCCACCTTTCTCACCTGACTTTTTAACCTGCTTAACTTCAAAACTGAGCTCCAGGCATTGTGGCCATTTTCCAAGTAGCACTGTTTGTCTCACTGAACTGTGACTTTATTTCTTGAACATCTCCTTTGTAGATTTTATCTTTTCTACACAGCTTAGGTTGAACAGTAATCAAGTTATATATGGACAAGAGTTAAAGCTCATGATATCCTAGATATATGTCGATGGAAGAACTACATTATGTTGAATGCAAATTATAGGTTCTCAAAGGTCACAAATCTCTTGCCTCTGCCCTCTTATCGGCTTCTCTTCTGCCACTATCACTACCACGAAGTCCCTGAGACTCTTTTCTTCTAACCTCTCTTGCTGCCTAATAGCATATACTTTGGCCAGATTGAAAGGGTATTTTCAGCTGCTTTGAGACTGGCCAGCCGAGCATGACAATAAACCAAGTGTCTACTCTTAACCTTCAACAGAATTAAAGAGCCAGCCTGAGCAAGTTAGAGGAAAGTAAACATCAGTAGCTATTTGGTTATTGGGATGTTCCCCTGTTGTGCCAGAAACCAGCTTCCTAGCCTCTGTCTGGATTTCCTTCCTCTCTTCTGTAGTGAAGGGAACATGCAAAAGTTGTTGATAATAGAGGTCACTAGGGATAAAAGGCCAGTTGTGCTAGGGTTGGTTCTCTTGGTCATCTACCAGCCCAGCTATGTACAAGGGCAGGACAACAGACTCCAGCTCAGGAGGTTGCCCCCATCAGCTTTGTGTCCTTGCAGCAGGTCCTCCTCATCCCACCCTATGATGAGGCTTGCCTATGGCAGCTGCTGTTCCAACCTGAGGGACTGAATAATATGGGGGTGGAAAGATAACATCCTCCTCCATTCCTGTTCAGAGGACTGGTAGAGGGATGGTGCAGATGGATGATCTGGTATCTTTTCCTTTGTATCCTCAGGTTTTTTGGTAGGAAAGCAATAACTTTTGCCTGTTGTCTGGGGCAGGAGTTGGGGGGGAAGGTTTAAGCCAAGAGGGTGGGTCCTCTAGGAGGTCTTGCCAAACCACCACATAAGATATTTGGTATGAATGGCTAAATTTAGGTTTGAAAATGACTTTCTCAATTCCCTGGGCCCCAATATCAGGTCAAAGGATCCTTCTGTGGGTCAGTTGCTGTTGAATGTGGGCCATTCTGAGTGGTAGAATGTGATCAATTTGATCTTTCTTAATAATGCCCAAAAGACTCCCCATCCATGCTTTTAACATCCTTAAAATGACTAAGAACAAATTATAGTGGAGTTGAAAGCATCTGGCCCTTGTTAAACGTCCTTCGGAAACTCACCTCTTAACAAGAATTATAAAATATAAAAACACAAATTTGATCTTTCCTCTCTATTAACCAGAAATGAGAAACAGCCAGAAAATAACACTCATATACAAGAAGAAACTCCTCTCTTCCTCTCTGTAAGATAACACACAAAACCCACAAGTCCAACCTATCCTCTCTATCAGGCAGAAAGGGGAAACGACCAGTAGGTAGCAAAACACGTACAAGAAAAGAACCAAATTGGTGGGCTTCTCTCTAAGCTCATGCAGGGGAGGCCCCAAATGGAGGCTCAGAACATCTCCTGGCCCTTTATGGCCACAGCTCCCAGACACTTCCTCCTAAATGCTCCAAGCCACGAATACAGATTCAAGGCTTTTTTCTAGAATAGAATTTTGTAATGTGGCACCACTAAGAATTTGTGAACAGAAAGTGGGAGAGGGTGGGGTGGTAGGCATGGAGAAGGGGGAGGCAACAGGGGTTTGTTTTAGTTTTTGTTTTTGTTTTTTGGAGGGGAAACTGGGAATGGAGAAATTCGCATGTAAATAAAGAAAATATCTAAAAAAAAAAAATAAACCTTACAATAACTCTGTAAAAAAAAATAAAAATTAATTGTTCTCTAAAAAAAAAAAAAAAAGAATTTGTGAACAAAGACATGAGGCAGAAACAAGAAACAACTGAAAGGTGGTGCTCACACAGATGACAGATGTAGCACCGCTCAGAGTTCGTGAACAGAGAACTGCACAGCAGGTAGTGCTGCACAGATGCTCAAAACCAAAGTTATCGCATCACATCTCAGATTCAGAAAGATTATGCAGACGCACGAGCCCCCATGCCACTGCCATGGACTACATAGACAGATTTAGTGTATGGACAGACAAGAAGTTCTTAGACAGACAGGAAACAAGAAGTTTATCACAGCATTGCAAACATACATATAGACAAACCTAGACTAGATTTGCTGGCATTAAAGCCCATAGTTCAGTGAAACCCATTGAAACCTGTAGTCCTGAAAGCCATATGGAACTTCTAGGCCAATGTACTAAAATGTACTACTAAGGAAGTATCCATGAACCCCAAAAGACTATTCAGGAGTAGATCCAATGGATGCAATCACACCAGGGTCTTTATTTGAGCAAGTTTAGGCTCATCCCATCTAAGGATTTTGGTGGAGAAAAAGCCCAGAACACTTGGGGCAAAGTTTTATAGAAAGTAGCAAGTGATGGGTGAGTGTTTCTAGTCTGGCAAGCATCTAATTGGTGTGCTACTGTGGCCTTTAGCATAACTGACTGGTGCTGGGAGCCAAACCATAAGCTTAACTTCTGATTTCTTCCTAATTGGTGGTTGTTAGACAGGGGCAAACTTGTAACCTGGAAGTGCAGATTCGTTGTGGGAAATAATCTAGAGACTAGTGTTAGATGCAGGGGAGTAACTTAGAAACTAATGCTAGGTACCAGCCTCTTAGTTTACCTTGGGTCAGGTTCTCTAAAATGA
Organism: Mastomys coucha; assembly: GCF_008632895.1. Taxonomy (NCBI): domain Eukaryota; kingdom Metazoa; phylum Chordata; class Mammalia; order Rodentia; family Muridae; genus Mastomys; species Mastomys coucha. The sequence continues at coordinate 56,485,635 of NW_022196903.1, forward strand.
AGTCTGAACTTAAAAGATTTGGTCTCATAGAACATATTTCCTTATTTAGTTCTCTTTTAATGTTTTGTTCAAAGTTCTTTAGAAATAGTATATATCCAATTTCCGGAGGAACCGCCAAACTGGTTTCCAGAGTGGTTGTATCAGTTTGCAATTCCACCAGCAATGAAGGAGTGTTCCTCTTTCTCCACAACCTCTCCAGCATCTGCTGTCACCTGAGTTTTTTATCCTAGCCATTTTGACTGGTGTGAGGTAGAATCTCAGGGTTGTTTTGATTTGCATTTCCCTGATGACTAAGGATGTCGAACATTTCTTTAGGTGCTTCTCAGCCATTCAGTGTTCCTCCATTGAGAATTCTTTGTTTAGCTCTGTACCCCAGTTTTAATAGGGTTATTTAGTTCTCTGGAGTCTAACTTCTCGAGTTCTTTGTATACCTTGGATATTAGCCCTCTATCAGATCAACCACCAACCAAGGACTGCACATGGAGGAGTCTGATTGTTCTGGCAGTATGTGTATAGTAGAGGATTGCAATTTGATCATCAATAGGAGGAGAGTAGCTCGGCCCTGTGAAAGTTCTGTGTCCCAGTGTAGGGGAATGCCAGGGCCAATAATTGCGAGAGGGTGGGGTGGCAGGCATGGGGAAGGGGGAGGCAACAGGGGTTTGTTTTTGTTGTTTTTGTTTGTTTCTTTGTTTTTTGGAGGGGAAACTGGGAATGGAGAAATTTACATATAAATAAAGGAAATATCTAATTAAAAAAAGAAATAGTGTATATACCTTCTTAATTTATTGATTTTAAAGGTTTTATTTTTATTTTCATTGCATACATCTTTGTGTTTTATGTGAGTGTAGTGCATGTGGAATTCAGAGGAGGGATCATATCACAGGGACTGCAGTTACAGGTATTCCAATAAGCATGCTAGGAACCAAATGCTTGTCCTCTGCAGGAGCTGCATGTACTCTGAACCACTGATCCTCTCTCCAGCCACCCTTTAGTTTCTATGCTAACACATATTTTCAATTCCAAATTACAAGTGCTATTTGCTGTTAAAGTTACAACAGTGATTTTTTTCTCAGTTACATGAAAAGCTTCCCAGCAATGCAATTTATGGATATGAGTTATTTTCTTCCTCCCTTCCTTCCTTCCTTCCTTCCTTCCTTCCTTCCTTCCTTCCTTCCTTCCTTCCTTCCTTCCTTCCTTCTTTCCTTTCTCTCTCTCTCTCTCTCTCTCTCTCTCTCTCTCTCTCTCTCTCTGTCTCTCTGTCTCTCTCTCTTTCTTTCTGTAGTTTCAGAGTGGAAAGGGTTCACAGGGACAGTAATGTAACCAAGCAAAAGCATGAGGTGCCTGACAACATTGTGTCCACATTCGAAGCCTACAAACAAATGCATGTGCTCAGTTCCTCAGATCCTCTTTATTCAATATTTATTCATCCTGGAGACTCGATCCCTCCAATAAAGCCACCCATATTCAGAATAGGTCTCCTACTCCTCCATTAAGACTCCCAGGGAGCATCCCTCCACATACATGCAGATGTGTGTCTACTAGGTGATTCCAAACGAGATGAGGTCAATAATGCAGATGAACATCACAGTAAAGAAACAACTCACTTTTATTTTTGATCTCTGTCCCATTGCTTTCCTCCCTTCAAACTTCCCCATGTACACCCCTACTCTGCTCCTGGTCTCCTTTTAATTGTTGCATACACAGGTGTGTATGCACGTACAAATATTCTGAACATATGGTTATCCTCCTAAATATGTGAATATAACCTGTTAATTCCATGTAATTTTTCTTGTATGTATATGTTTTCAGTTTTGCCCAGTTATGTTTGGCTATCCAATTGGTGTGCTCTTCCTGGGGAAAGAAGTGTTTCTTTTGGTCTCAGCTTTCCTTAGTTGTGCATAGTACTTTGATATCATGTGAAATATTCCTCATCCACTTTTAATTGCCATCCACTTTTAATTGCTTGAGACTTTCTTGCTTTGGGAACTTTCCTTGGTGAGTGGTGAGTGGTGAGTATTACACTTACATGTGAATATCAAGATAAATATTTAGAATGCATGTAGGGATAATGCTTGTGCAGTAAAGTGGTTGTTGAGATTTTCCACCATGATCTTCACTAGCACTGGGTAGCTGGCTAGGTTCCTAGTACCAGGCATGGTTTCCCTCTGGATGAAAGGGCCTTAACCACAATTATAATTGACTTTTATGTATTGTAATTGTTTCATTTGCATTGCTATAATATCCTAGCAATAACAGAATATCTCTTTATATAATTTTATATTCTTCTTTATTTTGTCTTCTTGTCTTAGTACAGTAAGTGGGGCTTCAGAGACAGTTAAAATACATTGATGAGCAGAATAACTATGGCCTAATCATAAATCTTCATGAGGAAATATTGGACTTCACAAAGCTCCTATCATCAGGCATAGGATATTAGTTTATTTTTTTTAAATTGAAGTGTTCCTAGATTGCTGAAAGATTTCTTATGTTGAGATATTAACTATCTTAAACTTCTGTTTCTACATCTATTAACATAGTCATGTGCTTTTCCTGCACATTTTGAAATGAAAATAATAAATTGGTTTTCAAGTTTAACAAGTGTTCTATTCATGAGAAGAATTGTAATTAGTTATGCTGTGAGATTCTTTGCATGTTATTGGATTAAACTACTTTGCATGTTTGGAAGTGTCCTAATCACATTAATATGTCAATTTCCTTATATGTTTTTGAAAAAAAACTAAATTTATCCATTTCTTTTATAAATGTAGACTTTCTATTTTTGATGATAAAGAAGAAATTTTTAAAAGTTTATACTATGATCCCTCTAATTTTAACTTCATTAGTAGATTGTAAAGGGATAGCATAATTTCCCTCACAATATTTGGTAGAATCTATTGGTGAAACTGTTTTCTATTTATGTTATTAACTAATTTTATTTTTAATATTATAGACAATCAGATTATGTATTCTTCTTAAGTGTTTTGACAAATTGTATTTTCTAAGGAACTGTCTATTTTATCTGGTTTTTAAATATTTGAACTTAGACTTTGAAAATAATCAGGTACACTGTATTAACTTTAATAAAACCTGTAGTTATTCCTCTTTTTTGCTCATAATGTCAATAATTTGCATAAAATTTCTTATTCTATCCCAATTGACTTTAACAATTTTCAAATTTTATTAATTAATTTGCTTATTTATTTGCATCTCAAATGTCCCTCCTCACTGTTCATCCCCCCACTTCCCCTCCCCTTCACTTTTGAGAGGATAGCCCTCCCATAATAATTGTTTTAAGGGTAAATTTGGATTTTGATGTTTCTCTATTTTCTGTTTTTAATATCATCATCTGATATAGTTACATTCTTTTTCTAATATGTTAAATGGTTGTAATAGAATTGAATTTATTTTTTCCTTTTAACTATATAAATTCATTGCCACATCTTTCATTTTTTTTCAACTAATGCTATCAATTTCATGTTTCATTTTTATCTAGTATTTTTTCATTCTTCTGTGATTTATCTTTTTATCTAAGAGTCAACTTAGAAATAAGAAGTTTAGCACTCAGAATGATAGGATTTTCCATATCTCCCTCTCTACTTATTTCTAACTTAATTCTATATGTCTGAGACCACAGAATGCCAACTTTATATTCCCCAAAATGAAATAAATGAATAACTCAGCTCAATCAGAAACTAATAATGATGGTGTACATATTTGTAAATAACAAGGTTATTTCAAGTAATAATGTACTTGTATCTGGGTTATTATTTAAGATCATATTAACACACCTGTTTTTTACGAGCTTAGCAATCTTTTGTAAACTGTTGTTAAAATTTCAAAATGTATAAATGATGCATTTACATTTAATCATTTCTGTGGAGTTTTTAAAAAGGTAATAATTTAATGTGTTTTGATTTATTATTAAGATCAGCACAAGACAAAAAAGCCCTGCCATATTTTACAGCTTAATATGAAAAATAAATATAATATGACAGTATTTCTGAACATTGCCTTCAAGGCTTCTAAAACTGATGGGCCTGCTTTTAGGTACTGTCAGTGGAGTTTGAGATGAAGCAGCCAGGGAGAGTTCTGTCTCTCAACTGTCATGCTTCACCGGTTCTCACTTCCAGATCACTTGTAGCTTAATGGTATTAACGTGAGTTCAGATTTTCCAAACCAATGAACTGATTGTAAATGAACAATATTCTAATAAGATAAACACAAATAATTCTACCTAGCATATTTGCATCATGGGTTAAAGATTAACCTTTACATATTCACATTATTGTAAGCAAAGTACTGTATTTGAGTGCTGAAGTCATTGATATTTTTAATACATATTGCATAGCACATGGTAAAGACACACAGATCTCACTTGTTCCTCTGCATGTTTCAATCCTGATATTTTTATGACAAGTTATAATGAGAAATTATTTGGGTTTTCCTCCAGAATAGGAAGATAATTTTCTGAATCATAAGTGAAGTTTGAAAAGTCCATGTGAGGCCTAAAGACTATATTGAATATCAGTAGAACAAAGTATTTTACAATATTCCATAATCATGTTTGAATGTGTATATTCAAATCTGTACTTATTATACAGTGAAATCTTTTAAGGACTTGATACATAATCTACAAACAACCTTAAAAATGGATTCTCATCATCAATCTTAAGATGTGTTAGAGAGAGTTGATTTGTGTTGGCGAAATTCAAAGTGAACGCACTCTTGCAAACACCTGAGTGCTATTTAGCATAATTGGGTTACAGCTCATGCTGATTGTGTTTTCCCCCTGCTGTATTTAATTTCTTTTTTCCCAATATTTTATTGTTTGGTTTGAGTTTTGATGGTGTATGGAAATTAAAGGACTCTAATTTTTTAAGAGCCCTGAAGGGAAGAATGGTTTTGTGTTAGTAAGTCTTGTGAACACCTGTGCACTGTTGAGTTTAATTGGGTTACAGCTGGTGCTGAGAGAGTCAACTGAATGATATTTGTATGTTGACTAGAAACTTGACATTGGATGCCATTGATTTGTTTTCTTTGCTTTTTCTCTCTATACTTTTGCAAGGGTCTTGGAAATGAAAGACTTTAACAGAAAATTAATCACATCCTTATGATCTTGGAAATTCATGGCAATTAACTTAAAAACTGTGAGCTTCTATTATGTTTGTAGGTGGTTCCTTAAAATTAGATGATCTTAAACTCAGAAGCTATGCAGTCTACATTTTTCCCCCAGTAAATCAGGGATATTTAATGTTAAAGTCGCATTTTGATAGACTAGTTATATTACATGACTAATTATGCATTATAACTGAACATGTAGTGAGATAGCAGATATCAACAGAGAAAATTTAGTGAAAAGAATCAGTGATACTGATTTCTTTCTGATTACCATTATTGGAACATGTACCACAATGTCATCCATGACAGCAATATATTCCAAAAAACCTGTGAAAACAATAATAAGTTTTAAAATTGCTTTAAAATAATTTGTTTCTTGTTTTGTTTTGTTTTTAAATTGAGCTAAGGCCACTGATTGCTAACAATAACATAGCTCAGTGATTAAAACACAGGTATAATATTCATTTTGGAACTACTAAAGGATGTTGAGAGAACAATGAGCACACCAAAGGTTAGAATAATTCATTAGGCCAAACTTATAAACAACCAATATTACTTTGTACTTCAGGGAAGTTTATAGTTTTAATAGGACTCAATGTTTCTTTAGATTTATCCTCCATGACAGAGAACAGAATGAGAAATACCAGCAGAAATTAATGAAGTATAAAAGAATAGTTGAAGTATTCAATCAGTAAAGTTATTTGTAACACATCAACCAAAAAGTATCTAGATTTATTATTGTACTACTTTAAATCTATAATTTAAAAATAAAACAAGTTTGTTATTCCCTAATTTCTCCACTTATAATTTGAGCTATGATGAGTGACTTACTTTTCTGCAATCCTCTGTGATAAATTAAGCAGTCTATGTATATTACAAGATAAAGTTAATGCCCTTAAATTCAATAAAGCAATTTAAAAGTGTTAAAGAGTTATTGGATTGTAGCCCTAATGTTTTCTCAGAATAGTCTTGATTATGGTAGAGCTAATATTTTCTCATTTTATATGAAAAAGATATAAAAGAAAATATGGTCATGACCATTGGTCAAATTATTCAGTTAAGCTTTGTTTGTACCTATATTGAACAAAGCTTCTGGATGATGGCTGGTTGAAGGAACCATTTTTTTTTTGTCCTGGCAAGTTATTCTCTGAAATATTTCCCAGAAATTATATAGATACAAAGTAAGGCATTTCATATGACAATTCTACTCCCTACAATAAAACTTGTCAGGTATTTTTAAGAGTGTTATCATGAAGAAACTGCAAACTTGTAAAGGCATATTTGACAAAGCATGTACAGAGAAAGCATGTACTCTGAACTTGTTTTCTTTTTATGTTGTTGTAGTGCTTCTTTTTTAAAAAAAAAAAAAAGATTAGATTTTTTTTGTTTAAATGTCATATGATTTCTCCTTTCCCAGTTTCCCCTCCAAACAAACAAACAAACAAAAACAACAAGAACCTGTTAATTATATTTCTAAAATATGGATTTCAGTACAATGGTAAATACAATGGTATGTCCTTTTGTAAAAGTTCACATAAGCTTCAGGTAATCAAAAGTCC
>NW_022196903.1:56492856-56521479 GCF_008632895.1 Mastomys coucha
GCTTGTGTATCCTTGCCTCATGTGTTGATGATTGGGCAAATGAATGTTTCTATGTCTGGATATTTGTTGCCTCCTCCCTCCCCATGCTTGCCACCCCACCCTCTCCCACTTATTGGCCCTGCTATTCCCCTGAACATGAAGGTTCTGAACTTCTTTTCTAAAGAGCATAATGTAATGAGTTTGTGTCTATCCCTAACTTGTATGGAAATAAGACAGATTCATAGACTTAGGTGCACCTCAGGTATGTGGTTATCAGAGCAGGGTCCGATGAAAGATTTACAAAGTTAGTGACACAGGATGAATTACACACAGAAAGTTCACACACCCTAATTAGTCATCAAATTCTTCTTTTAGAAAATTTACAAAAGCACCAGGAATAGGGAGTAAAAATCGTGTACTTTGTGTATGACAGAAATTTTACTGAACAGGCCACAAATAGAAGCTAATGTCTTTAAGGAATGACAAATAAGTAGAAAACAAAGGAGAGAGGTGGTTGGGTTTCTCTTCTTTCTTTCTATCTTTTTTTTAATTAAATAATTTTTATGAGATGTTTTCTTTATTTACAGTATCTCCTTTCCAAGGTTCCCCTCCAAAAGAAAAAAATTAAAATAAAATAAGAAAAAAAAAACCCAAAACTAAAACAATCCCCTGTTACCTCCCTGTTCCCCCTGCTCACCACCCCATCCTCTTCCACTTTCTGGCCCTGGCATTCCTCTACACTGTGTCATAGAACCTTCACAGGACCAAGGGCCTCTCCTCCCATTGATGACTGGCTAGGCCATCCTCTGCTACTTAGGTAGCTTGGGCCATGAGTCCTATCATGTGTATACTTTGGTTGGTGGTTTAGTCCCTGGGAGCTCTGGGGATACTAGTTAGTTCATTATTGTTGTTTGTTCTAAGGGGCTACAAACCCTTCAGCTCCTTGGGTCCTCTTCTTTCAAAGAAACATATTTGACTCCAAGGATTGCAAGACTCAGTCTGAAACTCATGCTTGAAAAAAGTTGGTTGATCTACATGCAGTTTCACAAATCCTCCCCTTTCCAAATATCATGAAGAGTGATTCAAGTAATTTATTTCTTTTTTTCTTGGTTATTTTATTTATTCACATTTCAAATGTTTCCCCCTTCCCAGTTTCCCCTCCACAAGCCCCCTATCTGATTTCCCTACCCTCTTCTATGAGGGTGTTCCCCTACCTTGCCACCCACTCCAAGCTCCCTGCCCTCACATCCTCCTACACTGGGGTATCTAGCCTTCACAGGAACAAGGGCATCCTCTGCTACATTTGCAGCTGGAGCCATGGGTCCCTCCATGTGTAGTCCTTGGTTGGTGGTTTTCTTCCTGGGAGCACTGGGGTGTCTGTTTGGTTGATATTGTTGTTCTTCCTATGGGGTTGCAGACACATTCAGTTTCTTCAATCCTTTCTCTAACTCCTTCATTTGGGACCCCATGCTCAGTCTAATGGCTAGCTGCAAGCATTGGCCTCAGTATTTGGCAGAACCTCTCAGGAGACAGCTTTATCAGGACCCTGTCATCATGTACTTGCTGGCATCCACAATAGTGTCTGGGTTTGGTGACTGTAAATGGGATGGATCCCCAGGTCAGGGTAGTCTCTGAATGGCCTTTCCTTCAGTCTCTGCTCCACATTTTGTCTCCATAATTGCACCCATGAGTATTTGTTCCCCCTTCTAAAAAGGACTGAAGAAGTCACACTTTGGTCTTCCTTCTTCTTGAGCTTCATATGGTCTATAAATTGTATCTTGGGTATTCCAAGCTTTCTGGCTAATATCCACTTATCAGTGAGTGCATACCTTTGTGATTGGGTTACCTCATTCAGGATGATATTTTCTAGTTCCATCCATTTGCCTAAGAATTTCATGAGTTCATTGTTTTTAATAGCTGAGTAGTAGTGCATTGTGTAAATGCACCACATTTTCTGTATCCATTCCTCTGTTGAAGGACATCTGGGTTCTTTCCAGCTTCTGGCTATTATAAATAAGGCTACTATGAGCATAATGGAGCATGTATCCTTATTATATGTTGGGACATCTTCTGGGTATATGGCCAGGAGTGGTATAGCTGGGTCCTAGGTAACGCTATGTCCAGTTTTCTGAGGAACTGCCAGAGTGATAACCAGAGTGGTTGTACTATCTTGCAATCCCACATACAATGGAGGAGTATTTCTTTTTCTCCACATCCTCGTCAGCATCAGCCGTCACCTGGATTTTTGATCTTAGCCATTCTAAGTGGTATGAGGTGGAATCTCAAGGTTATTTTGATTTGCAATTCCCTGATAACTAAGGATGTTGAACATTTCTTTAGGTGCTTCTCAGCCATTCAATATCCCTCTGTTGTTTAGCTCTGTACCCCATTTTTAATAGCATTATTTGATTCTCTAACTTCTGGAGCTCTTGGTATATATTGGATATTAGCCCTCTATCAGATTTAGGATTGGTAAAGATCTTTTCCCAATCTCTTGATTGCCGTTTTATCATATTGACAGTGTCCTTTGATTTACAGAAACTTTGCAATTTTATGAGGTCCCATTTTTCTATTGTTGAACGTAGAGCATTAGCCATTGGTATTCTGTTCAGGAAAATTTTCTCTGTGTCCATGTGTTCTAGACTCTTCTCACATTCTCTTCTATGAGTTTCAGTGTATCTGGTTTTATGTGAAAGTCCTTGATCCACTTGGACTTGAGCTTTGTACAAGGACATAAGAATGGGTCCATTTGCATTCTTCTACATGCTGACCACCAGTTGAGCCAGCACCATTTGTTAAAAATGCTGTCTTTTTTCCACTGGATGGTTTGAGCACCTTTGTCAAAGATCAAGTGACCATAGGTTTGTGGGTTCATGTCTGGGTCTTCAATTCTACTCCACTAATCTTTCTGCCTATCTCTTTACCAATACCATATAGTTTCTATCACTATTGTTATGTAATACAGCTTGAGATCAGGGATGGTGATTCCCCCAGAAGTTCTTTTATTGTTGAGAATAGTTTTTGATATCCTTGGTTTTTTGTTTATTCCAAATGAATTTGCAAATTGGTCTTTCTAAGTCTATGAAGAATTGAAGTTGGAAGTTTGATGGATTTGCATTGAATCTGCAGATTTCTATCAGCAAGATGGCCATTTTTATTATATTAATCCTAACAATGCATGAGCATGTGACATCTTTCCATCTTCTGAGATCTTGTTTGATTTTTTTTTCTTCACAGATTTGCAGTTCCTTCCATAGAGATCTTTCACTTCCTTGGTTAGAGTCACACCAAAGTATTTTATATCACTTGTGACTATTATGAAGGGTGTCCTTTCTCTAATTTCTTTCTCAGCATTTTATTGTATGTTTACTTGAAATTTCTTTTAGACAACTTGTTATGCAAAAACACATAGTAACTCAAAGCAGATAAGATATCATTTGTTCTGTAGCCAAATATTAATAACTATGACGTAGGAACTCAGATTCAAATTATCTATCATTTTTCAATATATTCGGAGTTTACTGAAGTTTTTATATTAGCAGAACATCAGTATAAAATATGTTGGTGGAAATATTTAATAGGTCAGGAAATCAAAGTAAGAAATCACAACTATAGACCCTGTAAGTTATCTGGCAGTGGTTTTAGTATTTGGTCAGTGGGCATTTAATTCAGAATTTAACTCATGGTTACCAAAAAGTTATCTTACACAGAGGAGGGCAAACAATAGTTATCAAGAAGGTTAAAGACATCTCAAGATAATTTGGCTCCCAAGCTGTCTATATTCATGGAAGTTCTGGTGGGTCAACTGGCCTTGAGGAAAGTATGTTGTGTGGTTCTTTATAGAAGTTTTCTTCACAATCAGAATATGCCTTCATTCTTAGGAAACTTGTCAGTTGAGAAGACCATTAGGCCTAGTGAGGTTTTATTCATCTCTAAAGAACAATAACACAACCAGTTATCTTTTGTTGTTATCATTGCACTTACATAATTGAACTAGACATATGATATGTGCCCTGAAAACAAACTCACAAAAAAATAAACAATCATTTTTGGATTCTGGCAGCTTGCTTGATAACATAGGCTCTTATCTTTAATACTTCTAAGGAAACAGAAATAATTAAGATATTTTCTTTTGACATATCCTCATTACATTCAATCACTCGTAAATCAGAACTGTAGACACTGTAGAAAGAGAAAACTGTGTTAAATGAGCAGTTGAGGAGAGAAGATAAAGCCTGATGAGAAAGCACTTACTTTTCCCAGACCCATGAGCCAGCAAAGCTCTAGCTCTGCTGATGGAAGCCTCCCTCACATTTGGACCTTAGCAGGGCTCCATCCTATCTTGCTTTTGCACCTGGTTAGGAAACTCATGCACTCCACATGTCTAATTTCATGTTTATACACTTTCTTCTATTACTATTATATATAAAAGGAGTAGATTAGTCACCTATCAATTTGTTTAGCTCCTTAGTTACATCCTGTCATATCATATCATGTCTAGTCTGATTGTAGAATCACCCAGGTGCTGGCAGAATACTGACTTTTTCTCTTTTTCTTCTTTTTTTTATTCAGTTTTTTCTTCATTGGCATTTTTTTTTTGATCATCATTATTAAGCATGTTGGGTTAAATTTTAGTTACTTCAGCAAATATATAGTGTTCTTGATTCATTGCATTTTTGATATGTATGTCCTGTAGATGGGAGAGGAAACCCTAGAAAAGAAGTGAGATTTAAAGGCAAGAAGATTTCTCAAAGTTTTTATGATTGAGCATTTATGCTTCTATAGTTTGAGCTAGAAATTTTTAAATAACATAAATGGTAAATATTTTACACTTAAGCTGTGATGATAACCTAGAAAAAAAGTGGTTATATATTTAAAAGATAATTGGAATTAAATGAGATGAAATGATGAGTGAAAAGAGAGGTAAGATCTCCCCAGTAAAATCTTTCATTTATGGTTAATAACCACTCCAAAGTTTAGTCATCAAAGCAGAGAGATATTCATATAATGGATTAGTATTCACTAGCAAGAAAACACATAAAGGAAATGAAACAATCTCATTCATATCATATAGTATAACCAATAGTATGGTTTTAAGCTAATGATATTTTAAAGTCTAGATTCAAAATTGTAATTTTTTTTAACATGGTATCCTTCATCAAGCTAAATTTCTCCCCGAAAAATATTCTGAACTAAATCCAACTTATAGGCAGATAATTATTTGTGTGTCAGAACTAAGATATATACTCTTACTCCTGCTTCTCTCCCTTGTCTCTTGCCCCCTTGCTCGCACTCTCTCCCCATTCCCTCCCCCCCTCTCCACTTGGTCATGGCTGGCTCCTACTTCTCTACTCTCTCCTTCTCTCTGCCTTTATCTGCCTCTACTACCTTCGTCACTCCCCTCCACATGCCCTAAATAAACTCTATTCTATATTTTAAAAAAAGAAATGAGATATATATCACTCTTACAATTGATTCTAAGAAGTAGGCATAAAAGAATGCCAAAACTTAACAGCTAACATTCAGCTGTGAAGAATAACATGGGATAGTTCAGAAGAGACAACAGATATTCTCATGTGATGATGTGATGCAGGCTCCCAGATTTGGGCAATATGCATGACCTAAGAGTTTTTGTAAGAACGTAATATGTATAAATCCAAAATAAGATAATTTTTCTTGATTCCTAAAAGTTTTAATGCTAGCTTTCTTGTTCAATGGTATTGATATAACTTCAGATATGTAAAGACAGACGTTTATCTGATTCATGGGGCAAGGTATTCTGACATTAAGCCATTCCAAGAAGCAAGAGACATTTTTCCAGTGTTAAATCCACAGACCCAATGGTTTTCAAATATCTTTTGTCTGTCTTGAAAAACTCACATGGCTTCTGTAAGCATGGAGTGGTTTTGTGGGTTCTGAAAACTGAATCCTTGAGCATTGCATTTGTGTTAGCTTCTTGTTCTCTACCTTTACATCCAAGCTTTCTCTGACCTCCTAAATTAGTTAAGATTCACTCCTTGGATTCGAAACCTAACAAAATGAAACATCTCTTAATTGTTGATTCTTATCCAGTTCTAAGTTCTTTTTCTTATTCCATTAGATTTGGTTTCATGGAGTGCAAGCATAACCATGTGCCCGTCTCCCCACTCACCTCACTGCAAAGCTGTAGGATTTTGGTGTAAATCTTTGCTCTCAATAAAACAACAATACCATATTTTTAAAAGGGTCTTTTCTGTCTCCTCTCAGTGCCTATCGTGTTATATTATAATGGATATTTTCATAATTTCTCTATTTTTGAGATACAGAAATCAAACTCACATCGAATGGCTCTGGAATCTATGGCTTACATGCTTTGTTCTCTATGACTATGATTAACATGATTGGAACAAAACACTGACTTAAACCTCTGCCTCTCTCTTACATCATGAGTGGAAAATCGTTACAATTTCATGTGGACTCAGATTTGTAACTGCTGTCATTTACTGCCTAGGTGATTTGTTTTACAACCTTAGAAACAGATTTCTTACATATAAAAATATTTATTTTTCCCTTACCTATCTAAATAAATTTTTTCAGCTTTCCTATCAACATCTTTTCTGTCATGAAAGTTGAGCTCATTAATTTTCATAGTTAGCCTTTCTTAAGTAGTAATACAAAGTAGTAAAACATAGTTATATAATGCAGTAAGATAAAATATTTTCTAAAATATGCATATACAAATATTATATATAGAATAGATCTATGAGAGGTGGGTGATATTACTATATAGAAGGAAGAGAAAATTCCAAATGAGAGAATTTTAAGAATCTGTGTGAATTAATGCATTTCGTATGTGAAGTAGGTGGGTCTTCCTTACTCTGACATTTCCCCTGCTTCACAAAGCATTTGATTTTTCACAGTCAGATTAACTCACCTTCTAGTCTGTTAATTATGATTCAGCTGGGCACTGTATTATTATTATCAACAGTTATCATGAAAAGCATAAATATGTTGGCTGCTTGCTAAATACTGTTACCTCTTTAGTCATCACCATTGTGGTGATTTTTTTTTAAGAATAAACAAATCATAAATATACTCTGTTAAACTATCTTAACAGTTTTCATATTGACAGCAGTATTAGCAAGTGTGTCATTGAAGGATACTGTATTAATATTATTTTAAATATTGCCAACCATACACTAACCATACTTTCCTTCTAAATGTTTAAATGACATTCAATTTCTGCCTATAATGACATCATCATGTGCATTATTCTATACAAAACATTTTGCTTTTTGTTATGTTATAATCCAGGTTTATTTTTACCTCACTTGATCTATGCAAATAGAATTTAAGGCACAACACTAAATAAATAACCTGTTCCAAGTTCTGAAAATTTTTATTCATAGTGTTTTAGCTCCAGAATTACTAATGAAAAACAGTATTTGTTTGAATAGTCTCACAACATGGCACATTAAAGATGTCTTTTATTTTAGACTCACATTTCATACCTAATGTTGTAAAGCAGCCATTTCTCACTGTAAATGCTATTTATTGATGCTTAAAGGTTCAACGAATTATTCAGCCCCCTTCCCCTTCCTGCTTGGCTGAACACCTATTGAGTTTTCAGAGAAGTTTCATATCAATAAATATGTTCTTGCTTTGCAGCTCCAATTTCATGCTTGGCCTTTCTCAAGCAACATACAAGAAAAATAAATAACCAAGAGGAATTAAAATAAGTATACAAATTGCTTTATATAACTGGATGCCCAGATTATTAAAGCTCTTAGTGTTTATAAATTAAGACATGCAGAGAAGTCTATGGAAACGGTTTGCATGAAATGTTCCTGGCAAAAGCTATAGTCTATGGAGAATAGCATATGTTCCTAGGAAGGTCATACACAGGGCTAAATTGATTTCTTGACAGCTATGGTTTTAGAAGATCAAGTATCAGTCAACACTTTTTAATCTTTTGATGTCACATGAAGAGGTTTACAATAAAAGAAAGTCCTTTCTCTAGCTCTTTCATTGGGGACCCTGTGCTCAGTCCAATGGATGGCTGTGAGTCTCTACTCCTGTGTTAGTAGGGTACTGGTAGAGCCTCTCAGGAGACAGCTATATCAGGCTCCTAACAGCCAGCACTTGCTGGCATCCACAATAGTGTCTGGGTTTGATGATTGAATATGGGAACGATTCCCATGTAGGGCAATCCCTGGATTGTCCTTGCTTCAGTTTCTGCTCCATAGTTTGTCTCTGCAACTCCTTCCATTGGTATTTTGTTTCCCCTTGTAAAAAGGATCCATTTATCCACACTTTGGTCTTCCTTCTTCTTGAACTTCTTGTGGTTTGGAGCTGAAGGGTTTGCTGCCCCTTAGGATGAACAACAATATAAACTAGTATCCTCAGAGCTCCCAGGGACTAAACCACCAACCAAAGAGTACACATAGTGGGACTCATGGCTCCAGCAGCATATGTACAGTAGAGGATGGCCTAGTTAGTCATCAATGGGAGGAGAGGCCTTTGGTCCTGTGAAGGTTCTATGCCCCAGTGTAGGAGAATCCAGGGCCAGGAAATAGGAGAGGGTGGATTGGTGAGCAGGGAGAGGGAGCAAGGAACAATTTTATTGTTGTTGTTGTTGTTTTTTCTGGAGGGGAAACTGGGGAAGGAGATAGTTGAAATGTACATAAAGACATATCTAATAAAAAAGAAAAAAACAAAGGTCTAATTTAACAAAACTGAGCAGATAATTGTAATAAAATGCAGTGTGAAGTATAAAAATCACAGCCTCAATGTTTACGCATCATGTAAAAAAGAATCTACCCATCCTCATTTAACCAGTTTCAGACACTGCTCATAAGTCTGGAATTTTCTCAAGATACTGAATATTATATGAAAGTGTTTTTGTTTTTTTCAATGTAAAACATAGGCAATTTGTAAGACTGTTTCACATGCATGAATGTCTGTGAATCATGTGCATGTTTGTTGCTGAGAGTGTCAGAAGTAGCCATCTTATCCCCTGAAACTAGAGGTTTAGACAGTTGTTTTGTATGCTCTGTAAGGGTAGTAGGAATTGAACCTGGGTCCTCCTAAAGAACAACAGGTGCTCCTAACTCCTATGCCATCTCTCCAACCTAAACATATATTTTAAAATTATAGAGAATACGTAGCCTTCCATCAAGTGTACTTGTCTAACTGGAGAAAAGTTTATTGCATTTTAGTCAAGCACAGTGGGGATTCTTTGAGAATATCTAACTTCTAATCTCTTAGACCACCTTAATATTAAAAGTTTTCCCAAGAATGTGTTTAAATCTATGCGTCAACTTAATCAATTTTTATTAAGGGGATGCTATTTTACATGGTAGGTTAAAATATAAATTATAGATCAATGAGCTGACACAGAAAGTATATAATAACAATTATGAAAGTAGTATGCCATGCCAACATAGAATTTCCTTCCTTACGACTTCTCCCTTAGAGAAAGTACTTGCAACTTTGCACTGTTGTTGGTTTCAAAGTGATCTAAAAATGTGTTAGTTTAGACTGAATTCATAGTATTTTTTTTTAAATCGGTACTAAATTCACATGTGTACTTCAATAGACTGACATCTTTGTACAGAAATATATGATTTTCATTCTCAGAATTCCCTCCTTTGACTAACATAAAGTTTAGTCCCTCATTCACTCCTATATCCTCACTCACATCTACTTCCTGCAGCAGCAGTTTCTTCCAGATCCATGTACGAGGTCTTCTCATCTTCACTGTGGAACTCCCAGTACCACACTATCCTTTTCATAGTTAAAGAACTTGTCACTTGCTTTGATCCTCCTGGGAGCTGACCCTGATATAAATTTTATTGGAAAACAGTGAGGAAATGCCTGTTTGCTGGGAAACTGGGAAACAGAGAGGAAGGAGGAAATTGTGTCAATGCTCTGTTGCCATCTTAGAGCTCTTTACATTACCAGAACTTTCCCTTCACATTTCCTGCAAAGGTCCTTGCAGCAACACATGGAAACAATTTTAATTTTGATGGATATTTGTAAATGTGTATTGATTTATAAACAAAGTGATTTTTATGTAACCCTGTGATTTGGCCTATTCTTGTTAATGTCAGTTCACAAGCAGTATGCATATTATCAGGGAAGACTGGATTAAACCTTGAACACCTTTGTTGTCTCAGAGAACATCTTGTCTTTTTGTTATACTGATATGTTTTATCTAATACTAAGGTATTCTTTCAGCTTTACCCAATAATTTCTAGTGATTTTATTGAATTCATCAACTGGCTTTTGGAAAATATATTTTTTCAGAATTACATGTATTTTTAAACTACAATTTTTAAATAATCTATGAAAGAACTCATAGATATTTAAATATTTCCTCTTGTTGATTTTGCTCCTGGGTATTCAACAGTTCTCATTGATTGTATCTCTATAGCAGCCATTTCAGCCTGCTTTAGTAATGGTCCTTTAATAAATTTCATCATGCTTTGATGATCCCATTTTGTTGCTACTTAACTGGTTTTTGGTACTGTTATAAATAATAATGCTAATATCTGATGTACAAGATAGCTGATATATTAGTTCAAAGGGTTGTGACACACAAGTTGAGAATCACTGCTATAGAAGAGTGTAATTTCTGTATTCTTTGTACTTATGAATATCAGCTATATAACACATCCATAAAAACAAAAGCACATAAATATACATGCTGTACGTCACAATGGCAAGATGTGGCAAGCCATTCAAGTGGCTGTCATTTATTTTTCCTAGTGTTTTGAGTTATTGTTTTATCAGTAGACTTTATGGCTTTCAGAGAAGTTAACCAACCAAAGTCTAATCCAGCGTTTATTTTAGAAAAGGCCTAACAGAATGAGGAGCTGACTCTTACCACAGCTTATAGATTCTCTTGTCAGACTTTTTATTTATTATGTGGGAGAACAATTTTTATTCATGCATATCATACTTCAGTCTGAATCAGATGACTAAAACTCCTGTTCTTTGGCTTCTTTTGGATTTGTAGTATCTACAAAAAAAAAAAAATCATTTAGAAAAGCGAATTTAGCAAAGCTTTTTTTTCTACCCAAACTTAAGAAAAGTCATGCCATTTTTCTAATTAAGTCCTCATTAGGAATAAATGGTTCATTGATATAGACATTTATTTGAATGATTTTAATTACTTTAAAAGGTATACTTATATTGTTCAATTTATCCACCTTAGTGATTTTAACCTTGCTTTACATAAGTTCTAATGTTCTACTTAACTTGCACTAGTTACAGGTCATTAACAAGACTGAATTGTTACTGAAATTTCAGTGACACTTAAATTTGAATCCTTTGTCTAGACTGAAATATTTCTATACTTTTTATTCTCTTCTTTTGTTCTATATTTGTTTTACATGTACATTAGTGAGATTGAGTCTGCATGTGTATCACATACATGAGGAGATCATGGAGGTCATAAAATGACATCAGATCTCTTGAAACTAGTATTATAGGTTGCAAGTTACCAAGTGGATACTGGGAACTGAACCTGAGTCTTCTGCAAGAATAATTAGTGTTCATAAACACTAAGCCATCCTCCCATGATTTCCATCTTCTCTCTTTAAGCTAAATACCTTCGTTTTCCTTCTCTACAATTTTTACTACAAAGACATTAAAATATTGTGTCAAAAACCTCATGTAATTAAAACCAAATTATTGTATTATTTCTACAAGAAATTTTTCTAAAAGTTATTAGCTTATTTTAAAATATCGATAAGTGTAATAGTATGCTCTTTATGTAGCACCTGTATATATGCCTGGAAAGTAAAGACAAGAACAGTAAACACATTCTCTTATGGCTGTGGAAGAAGAAATAAAGAGACGAACTTAATGTTTGTACTCAGTAGTTGCTGATTTGTTTGTTTGAATCTAAGAATTTATCAACATATCCATGATATGAAGAACCATTTCCAGTGCTTCCTGAGCAATTTTATTGTTATTATGCATGAATAATTGCATTATGTTCTGAAGGAGAAAGACTTTCTGAATTTCATTACATCAAAAAACCAAAATCCAAAGCTAAATGTGCCCTATTTAAAACATTGAATTATGTCTCTCTGTAATGTTTGTACTGTGTGTAAAAGAGCTTGAAATGTGAGACAAGCTAATGAAGGAACAGACTGAAATTTGCTTGAGCCATTGTTTGATCCACTGTGAAGACTACTGAAAGGCCTTTTTTTATGTTTCTACCTTGAAACAGTTGAATGACTTCCTGCAAAGGGTGCTGGGAATGCTTCTCCTCTGCTTTCTTATTTCAACCTTTTTTTCAAGCTGAGAAATTTATTTGTACAATAGGTTTTTTTTTTAACCAAGTTTCTAACTATGCTAGTGATAATAGTTTTCTTCAGGAAACAGAAATATGAAATGCCTTGTTTCAGCAGATAGAAACAGTCTTTCATGACAGTGTAAAGGGAGGCATTAAAGACCTGGGAGCAGAAAGAAGGGTCATGTGCCTTAGTTAATGCTGCCATTTAATCCCCCCTATTTATTCCTTTTGGTAGTAATGCCATAAAATATCAGTTCATTTGTTCCCTGATTATTACCGCAACTTCTGTATCATTTACTGGCAAACATGACATGAGGTAATGATTAAAGAGTCAATAAATCAATAGTCCATAATTTGTTTTCAAAACAGTGTAAATTCTAAACTAAAGATGTCAATGATGATTTCTGACATGCCTGAGTAGTTTGTGATTTGTTATATGAAATCACACAATGTTATGTGAACATACTGTCATTGTTGGGCTATATTTTTAGTGTCTATACTGCAGACATCTGAATTTTACTACAGTATGGGTTATAAGAATTATCATTCCTAGCTGAGAAGCTATTGTCATAAGAAAGCTGCAGGGGGCAGGGTGATGGAGTCATTCAGTGATTATTATCCCTACAGTGGATGGGATGGTCCTGTTAATGTTTGAATAACATAGCTTAACTATGTAAATTGTGCTCATAATATTTGCAGATATTTATAGCATTCCTAAATAATTCTAGTTCATCTGTAATTATTATTGTTGTTCAACATCGCATTGAGTTTTCTTTCCTTTCATTTTGTTCATTGATCTTAGCCATTCTGATTGGTATAAGGTAAAATCTCAGGGTCATTTTAATTTGCATTTCTTTGATCACTAAGAACTTTGGACATTTCTTTAAGTGCTTGTCACCATCCCAGAACTAGGGAGGCAGAGTCAGGTAGATTTCAGAGTTTGAGGCCAGCCTGGTCTACAGAGTGAGTTCCAGGACAGCCAAGGCTATACAGAGAAACCTTGTCTTACCCCGCCCCACTCCAAAAATATCTGCACCCCATTTTTTTATAAGGTTATTTGATTCTCTGGAGTCTAACTGCATAAGTTCTTTGTATATATTAGCTATTAGCTCTCTATTGGATATAGGGTTTTAAAGACCTTTTCCCAAACTGTTGGTTGTTGGTTTCTTCTATTGACAGTGTCCTTTGCCTCACAGAAACTTTGCAATTTTTTCTTTTGCATTATTTTATTAGATATAATTTTATCCCCCTCCTTATTTCTCCTCTGAAAACCTCCCTCTTCCATCCCTGCTCCCTCTGCTCACTAACCAACCCACTCCCTCTCCCCTGTCCAATTTTCTGAGGAATCGCCAAACTGATTTCCAGAGTGGTTGTACCAGCTTGCAATCCCACCTGTAATAGAGGCGTGTCCCTCTTTTCCACAAACTCACTAGAACCTGCTGTCACCTGAGTTTTTGATTTTAGCCATTCTGAATGTTGGGAGGTGGAATCTCGGGGTTGTTTTGATTTGCATTTCCCATTGATTGAATCTTTTATTAGTTTTCAAAATGATTTAGATCAACAAGCAGAAAGAATTCAAGAATGCCAGAGGCACAAACATGTGAGAAAATAGAGGAAAAGATTTCAGAAGCCCGTCGTAATAGTGCCAAAATACTTTGGTAACAGCTAAACAATGTCCTTTAATCATCAGTTTGGGGTACTCAATGTATACTTGTTAATTAATAAGGAAGAATGTAATGCATTCCAATGTATGTCAGAGCATACCTGTGAGAGAGGACTTAACTAATGGAGGGATCCTAAGGACCCCTATGTCTTTTCTAGTTTCTCTAATTCTTCCACAAAGCCTAACCTGATGAAACTTTCAGTCTAGGCTATCAGCCATTAGCATTGTATAATCTGCATAATTATTTTTTTCTCTTTTTTATTGAGATTAAAATATAACGGCCTTATTTTCTCCCTTTCCTCCTTAAATTCCTTCTGGCTTTATTTCGATTTTTGAACTCTTTTTAGGCTAATTGTTGTTATTTCTATATGTATTTCATATGTATTCTTATAGTTTTATTATGTATACAGATAAAAAGTTCTTTCCTCTTCTCACTGATTCACAGACAGTCCAAAGACTTTGTTTATCTACATCTGTAGCCAGATGCTTTGGGGCTTGTGCTTTAGTATCACAGTAACACTCTGCAAGGGTTTCATGTCACAGGGATATTGTACAGGAGCCTCTCTACTTACAGATGTCTCAGGCACCCAGAAGATTCTAACTTAATATAAAATGCTTTGTTTTTGATGAGCTGATATTATGAAATGTAATTTTGTTAAAGGGAAAGCATGAAAATTTTCTTTTGAAAAGATGAAGTTTCAGAGTATAGAAAATTTATAGCTACTGTTGAATTTGTATGAACATGTATAAATTTCAGATAAAAGAAGTACAATAAATTATCACAGGAATAAGATTTTTCTGAGATCATTTCCATACATCTGTGATTGTGGTTTTATTGTAGACCTTATGTATGAATAACAGTGTTTTAATATTAGTAACATCATGCAAATGCTCATATTCAAATAATATGATTGTAATCATTTATGCATGATTTATATTATGCCTAGCTAAATAAAACTACACTAGCCATTTAAAATGTATAAGAAATTATACATCATATATTATTTTTTGTATTTAGTACATGTAGTTTCACAAACACAGTAGAATACTAGATTATATATCATTTACACAGAGAAGGAAAACAGGTGAAATTTTATGATGTCCATTTTGTAGAGTTATAGGCTTAACCCAGAGGTTACATTCCAGTCATAGCTACATCCTCTTTCAGCTACCATCCAATTGTGCTAAAGCTCATTTTCCAGATGAAGTAATGAATCATTAGACA
Organism: Mastomys coucha; assembly: GCF_008632895.1. Taxonomy (NCBI): domain Eukaryota; kingdom Metazoa; phylum Chordata; class Mammalia; order Rodentia; family Muridae; genus Mastomys; species Mastomys coucha. The sequence goes on from NW_022196903.1 coordinate 56,508,010, forward strand.
GATTAAAATGAATTATTAAAAATCAGTCCAAGCCACACAGGGGAAGAAGTACAGATTTGTTCAGAGTTTGGTGGCACCAATGCATAGGGTCTCATCTTTATATGGAAAAAGGCCTTGCATATAATGTACACACTAAATGGCTGAGGATCAACTTCACAGTTGGTGTGGGCCCAGTAAAATGTAGCTCTTATTGTTCTATTTTGTAATGCTGGGGTTTGAGTCCAAGGCTTTGTGCATGCCAAGCAAAATTAATACCACTTTATACATCATCATCAGTCTATTATGCTAGTAAAAATAATGTACGTTTTTTATTAATTATAAATATAAACACATCATTTGATTCAGTTACAAAAAAAACTGTTTGCTATGAACTGCTAAATGAACAGGTTTTGAAGTAACTGACTTTGGATTCAAGTGATTGGTGACACAATTAGTGTTGTTAATAAGTTCATTAATTAGCTTGAATGGGTGTAGTTGTGTGTAACAATAGATACTGTATTTAACCAGGGATTTAGTTTTAATTTAGCTTGGAAAGCAAAGCATAGCTGTGCTGAGGTGACTCATCCTACGGGGGCAGGAAAGTACTTCTAGACCCATTTTCAACACAACTTGAATTTCTGTTTCAGTATTTTATAATAAAATTGGATTTGGCTATACTTGACACCTGATAACAGCTTGTTTATCTGGCTATAAAAACAAGCTAATAAAGTAGATTTCCACTGAGCTAATATTCTTGACTGCACCATTTCAGAGCCACCTAAAGTACACATTTGTCCACTTATAATATTCTTTCTTTATGGCTGTTCATAAGTAGTATTGCTCTCTGTTAGTTATTGGAGTCTGTGAAACTAAATTATACTTTTATGAACTCTACTTTCTGTAATGAAGTAAGGTTAAACACAATAATCTAGACTCTTCCATTACTTCTTAGGGATGGCATTTACAGTTATAAAAATATGTTCTGGATAAGTAAACAAAGCCATTTTCTATCCATGAATGTCACATATATTACAACAGAATTCATTCCTGCTATATATATATTTTTTTTGATTTTCACCCAATTAAATGACTTTTCCACTGTCTATAAATCACTTTAAGTTAAAAATAAGGCTAGAGTGAATTAGCTGTAGAATGTATAAAATGCTCGCTGAAATGCCAGCAACAAACCCTCAGTGCCTAGCTGAATTCCCCCAGAACCAAAATTGAAAATGGTATGTTATCAGGTTACAGAGGTGTCTCAGGAGTCAAGAGCCATACTGCTCTTACAGAGGACAAGATTTTGCTTCCCAGGATGCATATCAGGATGTTCATAGCTCATCAATGGATAAAGGGACTCCATTACCTTCACTTGGACTTCTCTGGCATCAAAACAATTGCTTTTACTGGCTCACTCACACACAATCATGCACACATAGTTAAAAATATACAAATCATGGATTGAGAGTTTGTTTTAATTTTGTTTATCCTAAATACCCACATTCCTACATTTTAGAAACTAAACATCTCAAAATACTGGTTAAATCTTTGCACTTACACACATACTCTCAATGTTTATTTTTATCTAAATGGAAACATTCTATGACTATTATTCAGTTATTTAATCCTTTTTATTAGAAATTAGTATTTTAATCTTTTTCCAAAGGACAGAACACTTTTATTGTTTCAGTGCTATATAGTATTCCATAATCTAGAAACAACACAATTAATTTCAATAGATAACATTTCTGGACACTTATAAATAGTATTGTAAAGTGTATATTAGTGCATAGACATACATGTCTCTATGAATAAATTCTATAAACTTTAACTACATTTCAGTAGGCATATAGACACTTTAATGACTAAATGTTCCTTACAAGATTATTAATAACTAATATAATATAAAATAAAATTTTAGATAATTTCTATTCCCAATATGCTTCTCAACACTGCCTCTTATTGTTTTGGCTCATTATATGCTGTTATGCCAAAATCACAGCAACATTTATATCAAGGCAAATTTCATTCTCACAGTTACAGCTAGAGAAGTTTAATGCTAGGATAGCTGTATCTGATAAGGCTGAGGACTACAGTATTACCTTAGTGCATGGCATAACTCAGAGGTGCTGAGAAGGAAAAAAACAAGTGTTCCATTACTTCCCTTTTTTAAAATCAAGAACTCTGTCATCAGGCAATCCTGATTCTGATTTTGCTAGACTCAGTCTATCAAGTAGCTTTCAGAGTTTGAAATCTCTTAGCATAACACAGCTAGAAACAAGCAGCCTGGCTGCTTGATTTTGGCCCCACTTTTGAGGGATCTTGGAGGTGCCTTGATCAAATATCTTTTTCTTAGATAGCTTTGGTCCTGAACCTGTACTAAGTATTGATGCAGTTCTGCTTGTGTAAGATCCTTCCTGTACTCTCTATAGTAATTCTATTTCCAAGTACTTGGCCTGTTTTGAACAGCCTTTAAAAATCTGTGTGGAGGCTGCTCTGACTCCAGACTTCAGTCTATTTATCTATTGCATCAGCACCATATGAGTACCATTCATGTTCATTGTTGGTGCTCTCTAGGAAAGTTAGGTGAGCTGCTCCATGCCTTGTCAGCATAGCTAGGAAGTTGGATATATGCAAGAGGAATCAAGACAGGCAAAAATTCAAGTCTGAGAGGAGTCCAGTTTCTGTGGGTATTCTTGGACTGTCTTCTGAAGCCATTCTTTTTTTCTATAGCTTTAGACTTTTGATGGGAAGACCAGTATTGACAATCTTAGAAATGTCATTAATTCCACTTTCCCACACTTCATACAATGAGCCCTGGCACCTATCTGCCTACAATAATCTTTATAGCACAGTTGCTTAGCTGCCTTTGGTTTCTCTCTAAATTATTTTGTTTACATTATAAGGGCCAGGCCAAATACTGTCATATCCCTTCCTTCATGTGATTTTCTTCTATATTATACATTTCATTTTTTCTTTTCTTTTTACAAATTATAAAATAATTACATGATTTTCTCCCTTTCTCTAGGAAACTTCTCACATTCCACCATTGCTGGTACCTCTTGAAATCATGGTTTCTGTTTCTTTATTTGTTTCTTTCTACACACACACAAATACACACACACAAACACACACACACACCACTAAATATGTAAATACATGACTTTTACTCTATTTTTTGTCCATATGCTTTTTTAGAATTGACCACATGGTATTGGATAACAAATTAAACTTAGGGAGGATTATTTGTTTCACCCTCAGCATTTTTGAATTACTTACAGTTCTTACTTTAGGAATGGGGCCCCATGAGATTTCTCCAACCATATTAGCATGTCTATTGCTGTTATCCTTGTTTATGTCTTAATTCTCAGCCATAATGTTGGAGTATCATTGGTGAAGCTATTAAAGCTTTGTTCTCAAGAATTTCTAGAAGACCGAGTCTCACAACTGACTTATTTCTCTGTCTTTCATGATCTTTCTGCCCTCCTTTCCTTCAGATTCTCTAAGAGGTAGATGCAGTAGTTGTGTTGTTGATATATCAGTTTGAGTGGGGCACATCACAATTAATGGTTCTCTATATTTTGACTTCTTGTTCTCTATAGTGGTCTTCCTCTGTTGTAATGAGAAATACCTTTGATGAAAGACTGAAGCAGCAATTATCTGTAGATGTAAGATTATGTATTTTGCCTTCAGGAATTATGTTAGCCTAGAAAGTACTGGATAGTAAGTTCTCCTGTAAAAATGTGACATTATTAATCTCCGAGGGTTGGTTAGGATTCTAGGATCTGATGTTATTTCCTTCTTGTTTACTAGGTCTTCAGTCCCAATAATGAGCTGTCAATCAGTTGCCAAGATGCTCCTGCTGTCATCACACCCTTATGTTCATTATTCCATGCTATTTGTAATTGTGGTTCATAGGTGTTATAGCATTGTTGGACTATTTGTTGTTTGGTTTCCTTGGAAGCTTGTATTGCCCCTCTTATAGTATAAAAGCTGGTTCTCAGGAAGAAGTCTTTTGGGTTAGATTCAACTCAGATCCTCCAAGTCTGCAATGCAAAGTGTGTAGCATCTTCAGCAGTATGACTAACCTTCAACAACTTGAGAGCTATCAAGGGAAATGAAAATATCTTTAACTCACAGGCTCCAGACTCTAAGAAGAAAGATGGGGTTTGACATGATTATTAGTGAGAGTTTTGTTAGATAGTCTATGGCTCTTGGGGTTAATTACTGTTGGCTCAAATATGAAGACTTCCTTTGAATATTATACACACGCACATAGGTTTACATGAATTGTATATAGTTTAGGTGAATAATAATATGATTACTTGTGACCTTTTCAAAACCTCTTGGTGTTATTTTATCCTCCTTCCTTCCCCTTATTTCTGTATTGACTTTCCTATCTGACCCTAGTTAAAGCAAACACTACTCATTTCTCCTTCCCTGAGGACTTGTGTCCTATTCCCATTCTGGTGGTTCTGACCTCATCATCTGTTTTCACTTTCCTTGTTTCATTAGTTTCTTCAGTATAGGTAAATTGGTAGATTTAGAACTAATAAGTATGGGTAAATGAAAAAGTTTTGTTTGTATCTTCTGTGATGATGTAGCTATGCAGCAACTTCAGTATTTTGTTGAGGAACTTTTTCCTCCCCAGGTATCTTAAGATGATTTCTTTAGAGTTTTGCCTTTTAGACAACTCTCAGGAATGAACATGAAAATGCAGCAAGAATGTTTTATGACATTATAACATGGATGACCTCACCTGAGTTACATCTACTGAGCATATTTCTGCCAACATTCTGATAATAAGGACTTATCAATGTCTCTAAAACTTGAGTCCTTCTGACCCATCACCAACCTGACATGTGCTATTTTGATTATGAAGAGCTTTTCTAAAGAATCTATCTGAGTTATGAAGGTTCTAATCTGATACACAATTTGAAAGCTTGTTCACCATTTCAGATGATCATTACAGAATAACTACTCTTTTCAGTTTTAGTGAACAGCCTTTTGTTACTGTAATTAAACACTATGAAGTGAAGTTTGTGATAAAAATAGGTATATTTATTTTCTCATAGCCAGGTGGTTGAAAGTCCAAGATATTGGCAATAAACGGGTACCTTTGTGCTATATTATCCCATTGTAAATAGGAGAAGGGAAAGACAGAAATAAATGAAGATAATGGGGACAGCATACATTGGCAAGAAGTCACTTTGTCATGGGTATTGAGCCATTCCAACTGTAATATATTTAGTAACTTATAAAGGCAGAAAACTCACTGTCAATCACTTCATAAACATTCCTCTTCCCAATACTGCTGTACTGAAGATTAAGTGATCAGTATGGGCATATTCAAACCACAATAGTTACCAGCATTTTGGTAGGTGTGACCCAATCTGGGGAAGATTCTTTGTAGAGGTATTTATGTTTACATAATGATAAAATGAAGCTGTGCAATATTATGTTTCCCCCCCACATTTTAAGAGTTGTTTTCTATTATTAATGGATATATACTGCACAGAACATAAGATATCTAAAGGATGACTATATAATTGAGTAAAAAAATCTAAAATTGTGTTGTTCAGCCATACAATAATCAAGATAGCTAAAAGAAGAAAAGAAGGCTGGCTCAGTAAAGTTTAAGACATGTGAATGGCTTCCTCAATCTACTCTTTTTTATTTTCAGAATGAATGGAATTTGAAATTGTGTGTGGTTATTAATAGAGGGTAATTTAATTATTCATGTGAATTTCAAAGGAATTATGTTGTTTGTACTAAAATATTAAAACACTACAGTAGGAAAGATCAAGGGTTTAAGAAGAATGGTTAATTTATAGTAACACCACAAAATTACCTCATGTGAATAAAAAAGTAGTTGTGAAATTGCTTGAATAGAGTATGAAAAGTAAAAAACGACCAAAGTTGATACATAATGGTAATCTGAGCCTCAAAAACCAAGAAAATGAAGATAAAATTTAAAAGGCAGCTCAACAATTTCCCTTTCCATTATTAACTGTCATGTTGACCCAGAATTTCTGCTTTCTACCACTTTGTAGAGATTAATAGCCAATTTCTCTCTGCTGTCTACTTCATCCATGTTTTAAATTACAGTTCTTTTTAATTTTTTTTTTTTTTTGGTTTTTTGAGACAGGGTTTCTCTTTGTATCCTTGACTGTCCTGGAACTCAGGCTGGCCTCAAACTCAGAAATCCACCTGCCTCTGCCTCCCAAGTGCCGGGATTAAAGATTAAAGACATGCACCACCACTGCTGGGCTTTTAAATATTCTTTTATCATTTTACATGTATGAGTGTATTTGAGGTATGTATATCTGTGTAATACCTATGAGTCTAGTGTCTTTGGAGACTAAAACAGAGTGTTAGGTCCCTGGAATGAAGTTACTAATGGTTGGGAGCTGCTATTTCAGTGCGGGAAACTGAACACCAGAAGAGCAACCAGTGCTTCTACCAGGGGAGCCATTTATGCAGCCCCTAAGTACTATTTCTCCATAGTAGCTGTTTAATGAGGACTCAGGGTCTTGATAAGAACCTGAATTTGATATTAAAAGATTCAGTGAAACACATGAACATCAACTTTCTTTACAACTCATCTGCATGAGACAAAAGCCATTCAGAAATTTCTTTGGGCAGAAGAGGAGCTCTTCTGTCAAAGCCAATGAAGTTTCTGTAGAACTTGTATTTTATTGAGAAGATTTAAATGTATGTAAAGTATGTACAGAAGCCAGGAATTTCTTCTTCCTCATTTGGTAATGAAGGTTTTCTTGTATTTATTTCATGATATGCAATGAGTACTTGCTGGCCTACCCAAGGATGGTGCTTAATAAATTGACTATAGTCATTATATATATATATATATATATATATATATATATATATATATATATATTTCACATGTAGCACATGGTTTAAATGTTCAAAAACTCAAAATTTCCTATTTTAAAAAATATTTATCTTTATTGTAACTAAATATTTATTATATTATGACTGTTAGGTTGAATGTATATATGTTTACACTCTGTGTGCTTTTGTCTACTGTGGCCATAAAAATGGTGTTATATGTCTGAAACTGAAGGTTGTGAACAACTATATGGGTGCTGGAAACTGAACACATGTTCTCTGAAAGAGCAGCAAATGCTGTTAACCACTAAGCCACCTATACAGCTCCACTCAGTCTTCCACTAAAGACACAAAGTAGAGTTCTTTATTTAAGATGTCTCTGGTGATCATAGTTCCTACCACAGTCTGTCATTGAGTTTTGATTTGCATTTGCTTTAATCAAATCATTGCATTGAAATGACTAGTGGTGATGTGATTATAACTGAAACAGGATCTCACAGTTGATGATGCTAGAGCTGTAAGAAGAGCTCCAGATGAGCTGATTTGAGACACATTCCCATCTCTGACCTTTCAAATTTTGGTTTTGCCCTTTCTAATCAATTTCTATCCCCCAATACTGAGTAACTATGTTATCAAACTATTAAAAAGGTATTAAGATTTCTTATGAAATTTTAATAATGAAAATGTTTAACACTGTATTTGTTTGTTTATTTGTACAAATTTATGTATATGCATACTTTCATGTAATATCCAGTTTATGCAGGTACGATAACAAATTGTAGGAGTCATTTCTCCTACCCTACCATATGGGGCTTAGAGATGAATTTATCATTAGGCAGAGCCACCTTGATAACCAAATTGATTTATCTTAACCCAGTAAAATAAGGATATATAAAAATCTTTTGGCATCTAACAACTTCTGTTTTCACTTGTAACTACTAGCCTTACACTACAGAGGAGGCAAAGGACATTCAAACTTACCCAAACTTCCTAATGTCTCACACCAGTCAACATGGACTATAAAGGCCTGAATATTTGAATCAGCCACTTTCACAGTTTTAGGAAATGGCAGAAATGAGGAGGTCACACTTTACCCTCTAGTACATTTAGATTATATTTAGACTTTGAAATGCAGAGAAAGATGTGAGGAATATATGTCTGATTCTATTGACTGGATGAGGTGCCATTTTAGTTCATTTCTAAAACTATCAAAATATAAAGAGATGTTCAAAACAATAGTTGCAGTCAAGAAGACCCACACAAGGACCCAACCAAAAAGGAGAACCAATCTCACTTATGAATATTGATGCTAAAATGCTCAATAAAATTCTTGCAAACCAAATCCAAGAACACATCAAAACCATCATTCGCCACAACCAAGTAGGCTTCATCCCTGGGAGCAAGGTTATGAAAATCCATTAATATAATCTACTATATAAACAAACTGAAAGAAAAATCATATGATCTTCTCCTTAGAGGCAGAAAAAAGCATTTGACAAAATACAACACCCCTTCATGTTAAAAGTATTGGAGAGATCAGGAATTCAAGACCAATACCTAAATACAATAAAGGCAATATACAGCAAACCAACAGCCATTATCAAATTAAATGGAGACATACTTGAAGCAATCTCACCAAAAAAGAGGACAAGAAAAGAATGCCCACTCTCCCGATATCTATTCAATATAGTACTCAAAGTGCTAGCAAGAACAATAAGACAACAAAAATAGATTAAGTGGATACAAATTGGAAAAGGAGAAATAAAGTATCACTATTTGTAGATGATATGATGGTATACATAAGCAACCCTAAAAATTCTACCAGAGAACTTCTGAGATGATAAACAACTTCAGCAAAATGGCCAGATATAAAATTAACTAAAATAAGTCATCCATCCTTTATTTGTATAAAGGAAGTAGCCTTCCTTTATACAAATGATAAACCAACTGAGAAAGAAACTAGGAAAACAACTACCTTTACAATAGCCACATATAATATAAAAAAACCTTGGGGTATCTATAACCAAACAAGTGAATGACCTATATGACAATAACTTCAATTTTTCAGGAAAGAAATAAAAGAAGATCTCAAAAAATGGAGATAACTCCAATGTTCGTGGATTGGCAGAATTAATATAGTAAAAATGACCATCCTACCAAAGGCATTCTATAGATTCAATGCAATCTTCATCAAAATCTCAACCAATTCTTCAAATACATGGAAAGAGCAAATCTCAAATCCATCTGGAAAGGCAAAAAACACAGAATAGTGAAAACAATTCTTAACAATAAAAGAATGTCTGGGGAAATCACTATCTCTGACCTCAAGGTTGACTACAGAGCAATAGTGATAAAAACTGCATGGTATTGGTACAGAGACAGACATATTTTGATCAATGGAATAGAAATGGAGATCCAGAAATAAAACCACACACTTACAGGCACTTGATCTTTGACAAAGAAGTCAAACATATACAATGGAAAAAAGAAATCATCTTCAACAAATGGTGCTGGTCTAACTGGCTGTCCGTAAGTATAAAAATGAAAATAGACCCATGTTTGTCACCTTGCACAAAGCTAAGTTCCAAGTAGATCAAGAACCTCAACATAAATCCAGATACACTGTATCTAATAGAAAAGTAAGTGGGAAAGAACCATTAACTCATTGGCATAGGGAAAAATTTCTTATACAGAACTCTAATGGCTCATGCCCTAAGATCAAGAATTGATAAATGGGACCTCATGAAACTAGAAAACTTCTGTAAGGCAAAGGAAATAACCAATAAGACAAATTGGCATCCTACAAATTGGGAAATAATTCTTCACTAACCCCACATCTGATAGAGGGCTGATATCCAAAATATACAGAGAACTTAAGAAGCTTACCACCAAAACACCCAATATCCCAATAAAATAAAATGGGATATAGAACTAAACTGAGTATCCCTACAGAAGAGTCTTGAATGGCTGAGAAACACCTAAAGAAATATTCAAAGTCCTTAGTGATCAGATAAATGTAAATCAGAATGACCCTGAGATTCTACCTTATACAAATCAGAATGGCTAAGATCAAAACCTCAGGTGACAACACATGTTGGCGAGGATGTGGAGAAAGAGGAACACTCCTCCATTGCTGGTGGGATTGCAAAAGGATACAACCACTCTGGAAATCAATGTGGAGGTTCCTCAGAAAATTTGAAATAGATATACCTGAAGAGACAGCAATACCACTCTTGTGAATATACTCAAATGATACATGTTCCACTGTGTTTATAGTGGCCTTGTTTTTGATAGTTAGAGGGTAGAAACAACCCAGCTTTCCCATGACAGAAGAATGGATGCTCACAATGTGTTTCATTTATACAATGAAATACTATGCAGCTATTAGGAATGAGGACTTTCTGAGTTTTGCCGGCAGATCAAAGGTACTAGAAAATCATCCTGAGTGAGGTAACTCAGATCCAAAAGAACATGCATTGTAAGCCCTCACTAAAAAGTGGATGCTAGTCCCCCAAAAGTACAGAATACCCAAGATACAGTCCACAGAACTCAAAAAGGTCAACAAGCTGAAGGGCCCAAGTGAGGATGCCTCAGTCCCACCCAGGTGAAGAAGAAAGCAATCAAAAGGGGCATGGATGGAGGGATCTGGGAGGGAAAGTGGATGGAGCAGGCAGAAAAGTGGGGCATGATGTGGTATTAGGTGTGGGAAAAGGATTTAAACCCTAAGGGACAGCAGAAGGATTGGAAACAGGCAACTTTGGGAGGTAGAAGGTCAGAAAGACCTTCTAGAATGTACCAGAGACCTGGGAGGTGAGAGACACTCAGGAATCAAAAGCAGGGAACTTAGACGAAATGCCCTATAGTGGGGAGAGGGAGCTTGTAGAGCCCACCTCTAGCACAAAAGGCATGAAGTGAGGGATGGGGTTGCCATCCCACAGGCAAAACTGACCCACAATTATTCCTGTGTGAAAGAACTGCAGGGATGGAAATGGAGAGGAGCCTGAAGAAAAGAGTTCCAGGGACAGGCCCAAAGTGGGATCTACCTCAAGGGGAGACCCCAAGGCCTGACACTATTACTGAGGCTATAGAGCGTGAGCTCACAAGAAGGGACTTATCATGACTGCCCTCTGAAAGACCCAACAAGCAGCTGAAAGAGTCAGATGCAGATTTGTAACCCAACCAGTGGACAGAAGCTGCTGACCCCTGAGGTTGAATTAGAGGAAAGCTGGAAGAATCTGAGGAGAGCGAAACTGTAGGACCAGCAGTCTCAAATAATCTGGACTCCAGAGATCTCCCAGATCCTGGAACGCAAACCAGGCAGCATACCCCAGCTGATATGAGGCCCCCAACACATATACAGCAGAGGACTGCCAGGTTAAGTCAGAGATGATGCACCTAACACTCAAGAAACTGTAGGCCCCAGGGAGTTTAGAGGTCTGTGGGATGGGGGATGGGGCATGGGGCATGGGGACATATTCATGGAGACAGGACCAGGCTTGGTTTTCTCTTGCACAGGTTGCACAAGCTAAATTATTCTGCTGTTTTTTAGGACAGATTGCTTGATACAAGCCTACCACATCATAGTTCATATGGAGTTCTGGAGTAGGTAGCATGTATAATGATGTCATTGTAAATAGCAATAAATCAAAAAGAAAAAATACAACATTTATGAGCTAACTAAGCCCAGTCCTGGAAGAAGTAAATCTCTTGCCTTTCTAAGTAAATGAGTCAGAGTAACCAAAATGCCAATGATGGAGAAAGTGTGATTTAGTCACTCGTGATCATTTGTTTGTTTCAGTATTTGTTCACGATTAAGTTGGGATGAATGTATCTGAGCTTCACCATACCCACTGCACCCCCTCAATGTGCTTTTGTATACTCTCTTCAGTTCTATGTGTGCTGCACCGGAATGTTGTTTGGTACAAGTCCTGATATTTTAGGGAAGAAGATGAAAGATCAGTTGCACAAATTTGTATTTACTGCCATGGTATTTCTGAAAAATAAGAATATACTTACTTTTTGAGAAGAAATTTCTCCCTTAGCAGCTTCATGAGTCAAATGGTGTTTTGTACTGAAAGTCACTTCTAGAAAGAAAAGCTATTCTCTGCCACAGCATAAGGTAATTACACCAGGATCTTTCTTGTTTCTGCTATTCCTTCCAAATACAGTTTGACATATTTAAGAGGTGTTGATTTGTTTTACACTTTTGTCATATGGTGATAGTTCACTCATATTGTGAGCAATTTTTGCATTGGGAGAAATAAAGGAAATATATATATATATATATATATATATATATACATATATATGTGTGTATGTGTATATATATATACATATATGTGTGTGTGTGTGTGTGTGTGTGTATGTATATATTGGACAAGAAATGGTGGTGAGGGCCAGTAGCTCATTCATTTCCACAAGTTTGGCAGTTCATTCTCTTTGTTCTCCCACACTATAGCAATGGTACTTTCTCCAGAGCAATCACATGGGACAGAATAGGGAGTTATGAAAAATGAGAAGCACTTTGATTACAGATATGCTACTTTTTTGATTTTTTTGAAAATGTAAGGGTAAAATAAACCAGATGATCTAAACCAATGTTCTCCCTTCCGTTTGCATGTCACCTGTCTTCCTGTCAGTTAGCATTTATTGATCTGTCAATCTGTCTATAATCTCTCTACTCATCTATCAATTTAATCTTTCAACTTAAGTATGTATTATATTTAGGAGGATAGTTTACTAACATAAGTTAGTAAGAGTTGATAAAAAAACATAAAATCATACCGTTCTAACATTGGACTGAAATTGACCATGAAAGCTTTTAAAAATATAATAACCCTTTTTCAGCCTTTATTTGCTTTGTGAATCTTCTGTACCCCTTATCTTTATACTAGCAGTAGATTTAGAATAGGGCTAATTCCTCACACTTATAATTAAATGGAAGAAATGCTTAAGATTATTTTTAAAATATTCACAATACATATGCAGATAGGAAAACACAAACACACAACACACTTCTTTTGATCCTTTTTCATCATGGTGACTACAGCAGGTGATTTTCTTAGTTTATATGTGTATGTGAAAGAAAGGATCACTTCAATAACTCTACTTTCTTTGGATTTTATGGGTTTTGTCCAATGGTAAAGATATATTTGAAAGGATTATGTTATATCAAAACATGTCTGAAAGCAGGATTATTGATGGGAACATAGTAATTACACTGGATAAATCTTGAGGTAATTTGAATTACCATATTTTCTAGAAAAGGAAATTTAACTCTGCACATGAAAGTAGATTTATATTTTTTGAATGTATTAGAAATAATATATATTTTCATGGTATCAAGGTTATGCATGGTCATTATGGAAACTAAAACTTCATGATAATATTATGCATTTTGAAAGACCCACAATCTGCAGTTAGTATACTTTATGTAGTGTGATCTCTGTCACTTTCTTTTTTTATTAGATATTTTCTTTATTTACATGTAAATTTCTCCTTCCCCAGTTTTCCCTCCAACAAACAAACAAACAAACAAAAACAACAAGAACAAACCCCTGTTGCCTCCCCCTTGCCCATGCCTGCCACCCCACCCTCTCTCACTTATTGGCTCTGGCATTCCCCTACACTGGGGCACAGAAC
>NW_022196903.1:56521934-56540562 GCF_008632895.1 Mastomys coucha
AACTCCTTCCGTGGATATTTGGTTTCCCCTTTTAAGAAGGAATGAAATGTCCACCTTTTGGTCTTCCTTCTTCTTCAGTTTCTTGTGGTTTGTGGGTTGTTCATTTTGTATTCCAAACTTCTGGGCTAATAACCACTTATCAGAGAGTGCATACCATGTGTGTTCTTTTGTGATTGGGTTACCTCACTCAGGATGATATTCTCCAGATCCATCCATTTCCCTAAGAATTTCATACCCAGTCACTTAAGTAGTATGTCTCTATGTAAAGGTGTTCTTGTCTATAACAACAATTATACATGTTTGTGTATTAATTTTGTCTGAATATATGCAAATTACTAAAATAACACTATATTATTTGTCTATTTTATATATTGTCTATATTATTTGTCTATTAACATTTATTATACTTGAAATATGTTAGGATATATAGGTTAATTTCAGCAAAAAGCAGTTGTATCAAATATTGTTTTATTGCTAGATAATTAAGGTATATATACTTTATTACTATCATCTGTAGTAATAATTTATTTCTAATATTTTGAAATGAATTTATTTCTTTTTAACTAATTGTTTTATTTATTTGCACCCCAAATGTTGCTTCTCAATCCCTCCATCCCAGAGTTCTTCATGCTATTACCCCTCCATTTCTCTTCTGAGAGGGTACCCCTACCCTGAGTATTCCTCTTCTCTGGGCTATCAACTCTCTAGATGATTAGGTATATCCTCTCCCACTAGCACCAGACAAAGCAGTCAGTCCTGTGCTACATGTGTCCCTGGGGCCTCTGATTAACATGTGTATTCTCTTTGGTTCGTGGCTTAGCTGGGAATTCACAAGGGTCCAGGTTAGTTGACATTGTTGTTCTTCCTATGGGGTTGCCATCAGTTCCTTTCAATTCTTCCTCTAACTCTTTCTGTAGGGGTCCTTGTCCTCAGCCCAATGGTTGGCTCTATCTGCATCTCTTTCAGTCAGCTGCTCATAGAGTCTCTCAAAGGACAGCCATGCTAGGCTCCTTTCTGGAGGCAAAATGCAAATATGTAAAAAGAATTATCAGGTTGAGTTTTGTTTTTAACAAAAGTATGTGGAGATGGAAATTTACATTAAGGAAATTCTCTAGAATAACTATCAAGAGAAAGCTGGCTGAAACCACTTGGTGTGTAAATAATACAGAGAATCATTGAATGATGTTTCTGAATCATTAGATGATATTGAATGGTTTCTCTATTACATGGGAACACATTGGTTTTTTGAAAGGAAATCAAAAAGACCCCAGGATTCCACCTCACACCATTCAGAATGGCTATGATCAAAAACTCAGGTGACAGCAGATGCTGGTGAGGATGTGGAGATAAAGAACACTCTTCCATTGCTGGTGGGATTACAAGCTGGTACAACCACTGGAAATTAGTCTGGCAGTTCCTCCGAAAATTGGGCATAATACTACCTGAGGACCCAGCTATACCACTACCACTCCTGGGCATATACCTGAAAGATGCTCCAACAAATAACAAGGACACATGCTCCATTTTGCTCATAGCAGCCTTATTTATAATAGCCAGAAGCTGGAAAGAATCCAGATGTCCCTCAACAGAGGGATGGATACAGAAAACGTGATACATTTACACAATGGAGTATTACTCAGTTATTAAAAGCAATGACTTCATGAAATTCACAGGCAAATAGATAAAACCAGAAAATATCACTCTGAGTATGGTAACCCAGTTACAAAAGAACATACATGGTATGTACTCATTGATAAGTGGATATTAGGCAAAAAAGCTCAGAATTCTCATGATATAACTCACAGACCATATCAAACCCAAGAAGACAAAAGACCAACGTGTGGATGTTTCAGTCCTACTCAAGATGAAGAAAATAATCATGGGAGATAGAAAGAGGAAGGGACCTGCAGGGGAAAGAGGTGGAGATGGAGTCAGAATCAGATGCGGGAGGAGATGGGGAGAAGTACAGAGGGTCAGGAATGTGAATAGAAGTGTATAGGCATTGGGGGGGGATGAGGAGCTGGGGGTATTCACTAGAAAAGTCCAAGAAACCAGGAACCCAAGAGGTTTCCAGGACCCAACAAGGATTACATTAGTTGAAATACCCAAGAGAAGGAAGATAGAACCTATAGAGATCATATCCTGAGGTTAGGCACAGCTCCAGGTTGAGGGACGGAGCCACCCCATCCATCTCTAAAATATTATTCCAGAATTGCTCCTGTAGAAAGGAAATGCAGGGACAAAGAGTGGAACAGAGACTGAAGGAAAGGCCATCCAGAGACTGCCCCACGTAGGGATCCATACCATCTGCAGACTCCAAACCCAGGCAATATTGCTGATGCTAAGAAGTGCTTACTGACTGGAGAGTGGTATAGCTGTCCCCTGCGAGGCTCTGCCAGAGCCTGACCAATACAGATGCAGACGCATTCAGCCAACCATGAGCACCGGGACCCCAATGGAGGAGTTAGGGGAAGGACTGAAGGAACTGAAAGGGATTGCAACCCCATAGGAAGAACAACAATATCAACCAACCAGAGACTCCCAAAGTCCCCAGGCTAAACCACCAGAGTACAAATTGAGGGACCTATGGCTCCAGCTGCATAAGTAGCAGATGATGGCCTTATCCAGCAACAATGTCAGGGAGGCTCTTGGTCGTGAGAGGGGTTGATGTTCCAGAGTAGGCAAGAGTTGGGGGTGGATGCATGGAGGAACACTCTCAGAGTAGCAGGGGGTAGGATTGATTTGATAAAGGGTTTATGGAGGAGAAACTGTAATGGGGATAATATTTTAAATATAAATAAATAATATAAACAATAAAAATAAGAACAGATATGAATGGTGAGCATATGACAGGAGCAGCATTGGCTGCTATGCCTATATCACAAGGAAACATTTGTTGCTGTGGCTATAACATGAAGAAGCACCATTGGATGATGTGTCTATTATGTGGATAGCATTGGTTTGTATATCCATAGTAATGTTCACAGATGCTTGATGCATGCCATTTGGCTTTTAACCTTTTTTATTTTACATTCACTTTACTGAGTTTTCTTTTCTTAAGCTTTTTAGGAAAATATCTTAAGACACACAGGAGAATGTTGAATAGTCTTAATTCTTTTAATTCTATTATGTTATTACAGTGCTAGCTCCCTGCTGATATCATACATAAGAATATTATCTTTGTTTTCTCTCATTTGACTTTCCATAGCTGACTCTCAAGTATTTTCTCATCAGTGATTAGTGTTTCTTGTCATTGGCTTTCGGCCCTATCAGCCTTCACAGACTAAACTCTGTCGTGACATTTCTTACCCTTAAACCTACTATTTATCTCTCTTTCCTCAGAGTGATGGGTGATTCAAACGTGTCCCCTTTGTGAATCTTTTCCTAGAACAGAATAGTTCACATCTTCTTCCGTGGGACTGTCACACTACTGCTAAAACAATGTTACTCAAAATGATGATTTGCAAGATTCTGACAAAGTTTAACAAAACTTTTCAAAAAAATAACATATTTTGAGGAAAAGTTTTTGAAACTTATTAAATAGTTATGTTTCTTTTCTTATAACCATTTATATTATGCAACAATGATGGAGACGTGAGTGTTGGCATCCTATTTTTTCCTGCTGTTATTTAATTAGAATTCACTAGTCCATGACTTTTTAATAGTATAAATACATTCATGTGATTATACAATAAAGTAGTTGTGTACATGTATAAATTCACAGAATTTCAAGATTCTGAGAACATGCCTTTGTCTTCATTTCTTCTAGCCCTTTGCAGCCCAGAGTGGTTTATAAGATCACCTGATCTCTTTTTTTTCTGATCTCTCTTTTTTTTATGTTTTAATTTGTGTTAGGGGTTATGTGACTTGCTATTCTATTTTTACCTAAGCAGGAATTATATATTACCACGGTCTTAATAAGGATATTTTCTTCTTCAAGAATGGTGAGCTCGGGCTGGAGAGATGGCTAAGCTTTTAAAAGCTAGGCTCACAACCAAAAATATAAGAATGGTGAGCTCTCAAAATGAAAGCATGACTTCAATTGGAATGTTCCCAAATTAAGTCTAATTTGTTTTATTGTACGAGGACTTTTACTTTAGCATTCTTATGAGTTTCTGTTGTCTGTCTTCAAGTTTTGACATAATTTGTCAGACTTAGATTTTAATTATTTTTCATTAAATTTCATTTTCTGTCTGGACCTACAATCGTTGTTTATACTTTCACTAACTTTTCCTATTAAGTCATAAACTTAACAAATTTGATTCTGTAACTACAGGAAATTATATTCAATAAAGCATTAGGTTACTAAGCTGTATAAGCTATTATATTGTTTAACTTAAATAAAATATAGTTTGAATGGCTTAAATATATTTTCTAAGAGCAACTAATTTCATAGTCTTGGTGGGTTACTGTATCTACAGATATTGTTTTAAATTGACCCTAACTCAGTATATGGTATTAAGATTTACTATTTCAAATGCAGAATGATTATTATAATTCATAAGATTTCCATACAGACCCATGGAGAAAATCAAGGTCTTTAAATATTTTGAGCCTTAGAATAGAAAAATCATTAAAGTAACAATAACAATGCTGATTTAAAAGTTTGTAATAACTGGGATGAAGAATCATCATCCTAAATACCCCAGATTATACTTCACTCATCCATCTACATACTTTTGTCTTCCCTTTATCATTTCTTTTTTTTACCTACTTTCTTCTCACTCTTTGGCCTTTTCGCAGAGAATGCGAACCCAGTCTTTTATTTTCTAAAGTTACATCATCAAGTCCTTGAACATTGTTAGTATATTTTTTTTAGAAATCCTTAAATCAAGATCAGATAAACTATTTGAACAACTCTATAATTCCTAAGGAAACAGAAGCAGTCACTGAAATTTGGATTTGGAGACTCATTTCGGGCCTGTCTTCTTAACCTTGCCACAAATTTCAGAATATTCAATCTCCTAACTGGATTATGTCTGTAGACTTGTGAGACTGTTTTACACTTTTCTAAGCTCCAGGAACTCACTTGACCATGACAGTCAAAGGAAAAATGAGTAAGTGTTGCCTTTTATATTTCCCTTAATAAGACTACTTTTTAAAAAACTATTATAGAAATTACCTGCAGAATATCAGAAAGACTATGAAATACTCCAAAATTCTACCCTGGAATACCATGTAAGTGAAGATAATTTAAATATACATTCTTCACTTTGAAAGCATTTGTGAATTATGCCCCCATAATCATAAGAGAAAAGGTGAATACCTGCACATTTTCCTCCAAATGTGCTTAGCTACTATAGCTAAGCTTAGAGAGTGAAATTCATACTTAAAACAACTCAGTGAGCTGCCTCATTCTTTTAGCCACACACAGCAGGCTCAGGTTTGACCTGTGAAGCTAATAAGGACCTGAGACCTCATTTTGTTCCAGAAAAGCACTGCTAAGCTCAAGAGCATTCCAAAGATTCTTTTCTAACTCATTTTCTTGCAAATGAAATCTTTGCCTCTTCTCATCCTTAGATATAAAAAATAGAATAAGTGACTTTAGGTAACTCTGGCTGAATGAAGTAAAGATTTAAGCATTCAAATAATCCTGGAGATGTTGCGTACAGTTATTCTCCATATTTCAAATTTGTGCATCACCGGGATGATTCCTCTTGACCTGTAGTTATGTTGCTCTCAGCTGTGTCACTGGGTACCTTGCTTCATATTTTATTTAAATGAAGAAAATGTGTTTAAACTAGAGGCTTTCAGACAACTTTGGAATATGATTTCTACATGGTCTACATCAAGTTTAGTATATGTGATAGACTTTTGATTATTTTCATAAACACTTCTGTAGTTGCTAAGATTTGGGAATGTATGACTTAAAATGATGGCACTAGTTTTTTTTTCTTTTTCTTTTTAAATGGGGAGTAATGGGAATATGTTATAAGGCAATCTTATTACATTGGATACTTGGGAAGTCACTGTATTCATTTACACATGATCTGTTACCTTCCACTGTATGTTGAATTCCACTTTCAGCTAGGTCATTTATATGCCAGGCCACCAAAGGTCTCTCAAGATTGCTTCTTGTGAAATGGCGTAGCTCCTTTTTATTCCCTTGTGAAAATTGTTTACCATTTCCACAGGACTTCTTCCTCCAATGGAAAAGTTTACATCCATTTAAGTGACTCACCATCCCTCCCTTACTGGGCTTACTGACTTTTAAACCTCAGTATGTGTATCATATGAAAACAATTTTATATAAAGTTTTCTATCTATTCCACATAAATTTTACCTGTCACATCACATTTACCTACCTATGTGATACTGCTTCCAGAGAACGTAAGAATATCTGACAGATGTTATGTACCTTGGCTGAATCTCTACAGATTTTTTTTTCCTCCACAGTGAGATAAGTGTATAGACTAAGTTTGGAAGAAATTGATTCAAGGAAAGAATCAAGCCATTAAAGAACATGTCTATGTGCCCAATATTTGAATGGTTGAGATTGTGCTGTACCAGAAGCAGGAAGAAATATGCACAGAGTGTCATTATTCTGTTTTTCACTGACATTAACATTTTATAACCTGATATACAGTTATATGAAGTGATCTATGCTTCTGAGAAAGTCCTGAGAACCCATTATCCCTGTGGGATTGGTGTTATAAAAGAGGTACAAGAGAACACATTGTCACTTTTAACATGTGAAGACACACAAAGAAACTAGTCAAAGACAGGAAGAAAATGAGAATCCTCCCTGGGAACTGATAATGTCAGTATCATGATCTTCACCATCTAAACTCCAGAACCGTAACAATGGTCTTTTACCTATAAATTGTATGCCCTTTTTGTTATGCATGGATGCATAGAGTTATTTCCAACTTAAAAAATTGAGCTCTGCATCTTTCTGTACAATTCTAGCTCTTAGTACTTTATCTGAAATATAAAACCAGAGCAAATATTTGAAGCAAATTGAATATTAACATTAATTTTAGGATATATAAATTTTCAAGTAAATTCTTATCTGTTGCAATGTTTAATCAATAAATATAAAAGAGAAGAGGGGAAAAAAGAGAAAAGTGAGCAAAGAAAAATAAAATTTGGTAACAGTTCCAATAGATTCTTTAAATATACTTATTATGTATTTCCCATAAATAGTTATTATTTAGCTTGGATGTAACATTTGTAACTTTATTCTTGGAAATGAAATTTTTCTATATCTTCAAGTATTTGTGTTGAAATCTTGTTTAAAAATCACTTTCCAGTGTTTAAACTAATATTTCTACTACTTTACTTGTTTGCAATTCAAATAATACCAAGCTATAGGGTGCAAATCTCCAGTCAGTCCTTCTTTCTGAACTTATAAATTATAGTTACTGTATGATTATTGCCAACTTTTTGAGAATATTTTTATTGGGTGGGATTGGGGCCCACCCAAATATGAATACTGAAATTTTATTATACCTGATAAATCTTACCTTAGTTCTGGGCCCAGATAAGCTAAGTTTCCCATTGCTCTCCACTTTGCTCTCAGAGACCAGCTTATCAATCTGGCCCTTCCTTCTCAGGTCAGTATTTTCTGCACATTTCTATGTCATACTGCCTTGGTTGGGACTAAAGTAACAAATGGACCATTCAGTCATTAATCCAGGAAGGATTATACAATACTTTTTTGTAAGCAATCTTGAATTAATTTGTATTAAAGTATCATAAATATTTGTTAAACAACCATAAGACACTATTTGAATGGCTAGTCTAAGGAATTTTCTTATACAATGTAATATGTAATATTTTATGATCATGTTTATAAATTTAAAATTATGAATAATTAACTGGAAATTTTCTATATAACAATTTTATCAGTCCCTATTATTTTTAAAGGCTTTTAACGACTCTGGGGAACAAAATGTTAGCATAAATCATTTATTTTTATTGTGTTTTATTATTTATATATTTGTTGAACAGTGAAAACAAAACTAAGTGCATATAAAAGTTAAAAGCATACTTTGTAGGAGTGTGTATATAGAATTGTGTGTGCCACTGTGTGAGTGAGTTTCTAAGAATAGAATATATATGTAACATTTTCTGGCTCTAAAAGGGAATGCCAAGGCACTATCAAGATGAAAAGATGAGAAAAACTTTAGGTATGAAAAGATTACCCCATGAAACAGTAGCAAGAGACAAGAGACATATAATTCACTGCTAGAATTCTTAGTCTAATTAAAGGATATTGAATGATAGATTTAGCTATGAATTTCAGAGTTTTAATAATACTGGAATTTTAATAATCCTATGTCAATCTTACCTCAACAATTTTCAGAGAGAAATGCTGACTCCTTTCTGACTCCTTTGAGCAGATTGTGTGTTTATAACTGTATTAGTTACTTCTCTTGCTCCTGCAATTTATAAAAGAAAGGATTCTTCTTTTATGGCTCACAGTTTGAGTGTATAATCCATCATGGGGAAGAAGTCATGTCCGAAAGAGCATGAGGCAGCAGGTCATACTTCATCCACAGCAAAGAAGTGAGAGATGAATGATGCTACTCAGTTTTCCCCCCTTTCTGTCCAGTCTAGAACTCCAGCCCAGGGAATGATAAAAGCCATATGTAAGATGAGTCTAACCAGCTCAGTGCAACCAGGCATTTCCCTCAGTAATACTCAAAAGGTTTGTTTCTACGGTGATTCTTCACCCCATTCAATTGACAATCAAGATATTACAGCATCACTACCTGCCTGTTATCCTTCTAACATGCCACTTTAAACCATAACATTCCACTCGTGCCCCCAGAGTTTTGCTTTCATCTCAAAATGCAGAACTCATTTAGTCTATCTCTAAAATTCCTGCAGTCTTTAACAATCTTGACACTTTTCTGAGTTTTAAATTCAGTTTCTGCTGAGGCTCAAACATCTTCTTCCATAATGGACCAACTCCAATTCCATTTGATTTTGGTATGGTATCTCCTAACCTACACATGGGGTTGTCTAGGAAATGTAGGTTTCCCTTTCAAAACACTGTCCAGTGGCCTCATATGCCCTCCTTGCATAGAATCCTAGTCTGCCATACATTTTTGTTATTGCTTGGTTCAGCAACTCTATGAAAGTATTATCTCACTACGTTTAGCATTCATTTTTTGTTTTGTGTATTTGGTGTTTTGACTATTATGTGATAGGAGGGAATTCATTTTTGCTCCAATCTATGTGGAGTTCTGTAGACTTCTTGAATGTTCATGGGCATCTCTTTCTTTAGGTTAGGGAAGTTTTCTTCTATAATTTCGTTGAAGATATTTACTGGCCCTTTAAGTTGGGAATCTTCAATCTCTTCTGTAACTATTATCCTTAGGTTTATGTCCTAGATTTCCTGGATGTTTTGGGTTGGGAGCTTTTTGCATTTACATTTTCTTTGACTGTTGTATCAATGTTTTCTATGGTATCTTCTGAACCTGAGATTCTCTCTTCTATCTCTTGTATTCTGTTGCTGATGCTCACATCTATAACTCCTGACCTCTTTTCTATATCCATACTATATGTCTCCCTTTGTGATTTCTTTATTATTTCTACTTCCATTTTAGATCTTGGATGGTTTTTGTTCAATTTCTTCACCCACTGAAGGAAAGGCCATCCAGTGACTGCCCCACCTAGGTATCCGTCCTGAATACGTTTACTAAACTGGACACTGTTGTGGATACCGACAAATGCTTGCTGACAGGTGCCTTATATAGCTGCCTCCTGAGAGGCTCTGCCAGTGCATGAGAAATACAGAAGTGGATGCTCACAGCCATCCATTGGACTGAGGACAGTGTCCCCAATGAAGGAGCTAGAAAAAGGACCCAAGGAGATGAAGGGGTTTGCAACCCCATAGGAGGAACAACAATAGGAACCAACTAGTACCCCCAGAGCTCCCATGGACTAAACCACCAACCAAAGAATACACAAGGAGTGTCTTGTATCTCCAGCCACATATGTAGCAGAGGATAGCCTTGTGGGACATCAATGAGAGAGAGGAGAGGCCCTTGGTCTTGTGAAGGCTTGATGCCCCAGTATAGGGGAATCCCAGGACAGGGAAGAGGGAGTGAATGTGTTAGTGAGTAGGGGGAGGGGAGTGGGAAAGAGGGGAGTTTCAGAGGGTAAATTGGTAAAGGGGATAAAATTTGAAATGTAAATAAAGAAAATACCTAAAAAAATGACTATCTATATACAAGACTCTAGGAGTCTGTACTGGCTGGTTTTGTGTGCCAACTTGACACAGGCTGGAGTTATCACACAGAAAGAAGCTTCAGTTGTGGAAGTGCCTCCATGAGATCCAGCTGTGGGGCATTTTCTCAATTAGTGATAAAGGGGGTAGGGCCCATTATGTGTGGTGCCATTCCCGGGCTGGAAGTCTTGGGTTCTATAAGAGAGCAGGCTGAGCAAGCAAGGAAAAGCAAGCCAGTAAAGAACATTTCTCCATGGCCTCTGCATCAACTCCTGTTTCCTGACCTGCTTGAGTTCCAGTCCTGACTTCCTTTGGTGATAAACATCAATATGGAAGTAAGCTGAATAAACCCTTTCCTCTTCAACTTGCTTCTTGGTCATGAAGTTTGTGTAGGAATAGAAACCCTGACTAAGATAGAATCTTACATTTCTTACACTGATAAAAACCAACCATTTCTATGTGGAAGGGATTGCCACTTTCTGATTTTAGCTCTGTCAGGTTAGAGCTGGATATCTTTGGAACACAGTCTCATGGGACATTTTGTGATGTGCTTTTTCCTACACATCTTTTTTTTCTACTAGGATTATCTCAGTACCTTTCCCAGTTTAGGCTACCCTCTTTAGTTGAATTTGCAATTTCTCAAAATACATCCTTTTATACTTTTTTATTGTTACAGTATTTTATGTTTAAGGTTTATGCTTAATGACAATTATCTTTCTTTTGTGTGTATATGTGTGTGGTGGTGTATGGTGTGCTCATGTAAATGTTTTGGCATGTGCAACCTTGCATGTATATTTAGATGCTAGCATAGGAGTCCAGGTGTCTCTCTTTCTTGCTTTCAACCTTATTGTCTCCAGACCAGGCTTCTTAGTAAATAATCAGCTTGTTCTTCTAGCTAGTGAATTCTTGGGCTCTATCTGCCTGGCAATACCAATGCAATCAATACAAGTGTGATCAGGCATGCCTGCCTTTTTATGTGAGTGTCCAGGTTTTAAACTCGTGTCCTCATGCTTTTCTCATTAGCCTTCTATTTACCATGTGACCTCTGTAGTCCTTGTTAACACTACTTTCTTCAACAATAAGAAATGTCTTCAAAGCTACCTTGTTTGAAATCATTAATTGTTCACACTCTTTCACTCACCAGTCCTCACATTGTTTTTATATCTGTGTGCTCCAATTTTTTCCTATTACACAGTGTAACTAAATGAGAAATGTGAGCTGTGACTAGGATATGTCGAACACAGTCACTGTCTTGAGATTTCCTTATCAAACAATTAAGTTCCTTACATTTGAAATTAGCCTTCTTCAAGTTATCTGGCAATACTCAGGAAACTATGTGATCCTTTGCCAGAATGTAATTTGAATGACCTCCAGCCTCATGTTTGGTAGGGTTCTTGTTTGCTACCAGAGAAGTGTCAGGAGAATTGTCTACATTTTTCTTGGCATTCTTGTCTTCCAGATTCCCCTCAGAATATCCCTTTCAGCTCTTCTTTCAGGATATTATGGATTTTATAGTCCAATGTTTCAACATCTTCCTCATAGTTATTGCAAACCAAAAGCTTAAGAACCAGTTTGTCAGGTTTAAATACAATATAGCTTCATTTGCTATCTGTTTTACCAATTATCTGTGTTAGTTTCTTCTCTCATTGACTTCTCAGACAAAATACTTCAATAAAGCAAGGTAAAGACAGAAGGATTCATTTCTTCTCACAGTGTGAGGGCATGATGGCTGAGCAATTACAATGGAAGGAGAGTAAGAAGCTAGGCAGAAAACACAGACAAGTGATCGTAATGCTCATCTTGCTTTCTTCCTCTTGTTCAGTCCAGGCCTTAGACTGTGCATTTGAGAAACCCAAGTTTAGGGAACTGTGGCCAACTCAATGAACTTAATCTTTACAATTTCTCACAGTCATCCCCAGAGTTTTACTTCTATTTTAATTCCAAATTCTGTCAACTTGACAAATCATGTTTAACTCTTGCTATAACTACTACTTAATTCCTGACAGTTCCCCTTGCCAGTTGGGAAATTGTGCTTAAACATTAAGACCTTAAATTTGGACTTGATTTCAATATTCACCTATAAGTCTTTCAACTGTTTCTCTCATTACAGTCATGTCAGTTTGTAACATTCAGTAGTTCCTTGATTTAATTAATCTGATGCTTAACATAATAAACATGTATTACAAAATCTATTCATTTGCTGTTTATCCGTGACTCCCATTCTGTGAAGAAAAGATCCTACGCCATTCATGCCATAGAATTTCAGCCCTGGGAACCATGTTCAGAAAAGGGGCATAGCTCTTACATGTACATGTAAGACTAGGTACAGGATAACAGTTAACATATTTATCTGAACAGTATAAAAGAAAGTGACTGTGGAGAAATACAGACATAAGCAATAAGTCTATCTTTAAAGTGTACAAATGAAACACACACACACACACATATCCACAGAACACACACACACATACACACACACAAACACTCATAATTTAACTGAGCTAAATAAATTGAAGATGGCTTGGGAAAGCCAAATTGCTGGAATAAGTCAGAATAAAAAATATTTGCTTATGTGGTTAAGATTCTGTTTTATTTAGTCGGTAGAAATATTCTAGAGTCTGTGTTTTTCCTTTTTTATGGTTTCAACTACCAAATATCAATGGTCTAAAGTATCAAAGTATGAATTTTAGAAATAACAAAAAATTCACAAATCCTGCTTATAAATATATTATTATTATCATTATTATATTTTATTAGTTATTGCTACTTATCATCCATATTTACTATGCATAAATTCTAAAGCCTATCATGGTTATCTGCATTCAGGAGAAAATAAAGAAAAAGAGGACTTCTCTGTTAACCTTTTTCTACTGAGTAATATTAACTTTTTTTTGCTAATATTAGAAATTCCTAGAAAACTGACATGAAAAAGGAGCTGGCAAATGGCTAAGAAAGTGGCATATTTTGTTTCTCAGATTATATGGCAGTATTAACATGATCAAAAGTTTACATTTTTATTTTAGGTAGTATTTAAATATCTACTCACTATAAAATGGCATACAAAGAGTAATGCCTTAGAACACAACTTTAAAGTCTATTGTAAGATTAAGTAAAAGACTCAAATATGAGGTTTCTGGATCATATTAGAAACTCCATACCCCTCTACCTCATGTAGAGAGGTGAACTAGAAAGTTTGTAGTATACATAATACAGAATAGTGCTTGGAATACCATTCACTTGTATTGAACACTTAAAAAAAAAAAGTGAATGACCTGAAAGATGATAGGGAACAGTCATTATCTGAAAAGAAAGCTACATTGTTGGTAGAGGTACAGGTGTTCACTGAGGGCCATGGAGGGCAGATCTTTCTTCCTCATGAGCTTTTTATCCTGCCTTACAATTCCCTGCTGACACACATCAATTTTTTTTTTATTTTTTATTTTTTTATTTAATTTTTTTTAGATATTTTCTTTATTTACATGTAAATTTCTCCATTCCCAGTTTCCCCTCCAAAAAACAAAGAAACAAACAAAAACAACAAAAACAAACCCCTGTTGCCTCCCACTTCCCCATGTCTGCCACCCCGCCCTCTCCCACTTTCTGGCCCACATCAAATTTTAGAAGAGAAGCACTGCCTCTCTTTAGAAAGTAAAATACCACATGTAATTAAGGAGAGTGGGTATATCACTGCTTTGCAGAGGCCCATTTATGAAAAGCTACCAACCCCTGGATTGAAAAAATGGCATTTGAAACTTCAGAATGCCTAATACTACAAAGGCATTATGAATCTACATAATGCTACATACTACAGGTATTATGAATATACCTGTGATGAGTTAATCCTACTGGCCTTGTCAGTCATCTGGCAAGGATGTCATGTCTCAGGAAACAGTGTGCATCTGAAGACATCTGAAGGAGGTGATAAGAATGACTTTACTCTGAAAGAGATGATGTACTTAAAAACCCCTGACAGCCCTTCCTTTATCTCTATGTAATTGCTTATAGATCTTCATGGCAACCCTGCCTGATATCCAAGTTCTCACTAAGAAAGAATACAATTTCCTTTCCTGCATCTCTTTTAAATGACAGCAAGAATCCCAAGCTAGATACATCTCATATTTTGCATTTCACTCCTTCTTCTATAAAGACTTTTGCTCCCACGAAACTACTTGCAAACCTCTGCTGCAGAGCCTGCTTTCTTGAGCCTCTAATTCAGAAAGCATGACTATATATCTTATTCTTCTCTGTCTTCCTCCTCCTAGCATCTGCTAAGATTTACAGCACACATGCCCTGATGCTTTCCTCACCACCTCTGATAAAACGTTCTTCCAGCTTCCCTCCAATTCCATTTTGAATTACTTTTATCAAGGAGATTAAATTCCTGCCAGAGGGATCCTTTCTTCCTCAGTAATTAGATTATACAGTGCAATGGGGTAATTGTTTTCCATAAAGTAGGCAGTTTGAAGAAGAGAACCCCACTTTTTCTTCTTTCCATTATTAAATTCACACCTGCATTACTTGAAGACCTGCCTCTGTTCATTGCTTTTATTCTAGAATGAGGACTGATCATCTGAAATTCTTGAGAAAGGGAAGATACAAATTACCCAGTTTGTCTTGTTTAACTACTAACAATTGAGACTCTATGGCAATGAATAGCATTTTCTATCTGCTGCTAGTGTGTATACTAACGTACACCTAAACATACAAGCTGTAATGGCTGGTCCTAACCAACCGAGGATTAGAACAGAGAGCAACTCCATGAATCTAGTGATTCTATTATTTTCATATTACTAAATGAAATATTTCAAGAGTCAGTAGTATATTTTCTGCATTCAAAGAAAAGCCCAAAGTGTACAGAGTATGTAGAGACTTAAAAAATGGTTTCATCAACCTGGAGGCGGCAATTAACTCTGCCACATTCTATTATCCCAAACTAAGAGGCTGGCTAGGATTCATGCAAGAAAGTCTAGAAAAGGTTTTCTTTCAGCACAGAAACAAGAAGCAGTTATTGCACATTACATCCAGAGCCTTCCCATACCCTGCCATGGTGAGAGGATGGTGATGTGGCAATGATGATTATAGTGAATATTGCCTTTGCAATATTTATCAACATCAATTTACACCCAAATGGTTATGGGTCAGAGACAACTTAGTGGTTAGTATTTGCATAGTAACTATTCAGAACCAGATTGCTTCAGTGTTTGCTCTTTAGCTATACAATGAAAGCCAAATGACAAAATTTGCTCCAAAGTGTAAAAAAAAAATAGACTTTATCTGTCTGTGTGTACTAGAGGAGGAAAGATACTTCTAATCTCAGATGAAAGACAAGAAAAATGTATTACATGGAAATGGGAAGAAAATGATGAGGAGGAATTATCTAACCTTTTAAATGTAAACCTCTCTGAAGGACAAACCTATTCTCTCTGCCTTTCCTAGTTTAGGTTAACTCCAAAGTTTAGTCTCTCTTAAAATATAAATAGGTTTCTACAGTTAGGTAAATTTCCTCAGAGCTCTCACCATCCATATCCTTGTAAATTTCTTATCGAGACTTGCTCATGGCTCAGCACATCAAGTCTCAGGATTATTTACTTGACAAGTACACTCCTGTAACACTGAAATATTTTCTGAACACTCCACACTAGTGAGGTGATGCTAATATCTATTGTTTATCCATATTTACAGTGTGCCAAATTATTCTTGATGTTTACTTACTACTTATAAAATTTCACTGATCTCTACTCCCTAGCATGCAGTCACTGGTGCATGGATCCTTTTTCACAGATGAGAAAACAAACATTAAGTAGCTATGAAAATATTATGCACCCATGAGGAAGTTGGTGCATATGTAATTTGACTATAAACAGTTTGATCCTAGAATATGCTAAATGCCGGACTTATTAAGGAAAAAATAATTAATATCAGTGGTATAACACATGACTCTGCATCCCCTTCATCCCAAGGGGATGTGTCTTTCTGTGCTGGGTTCCTGATTGGTCTCTTCACTTCCAAGCAATTCTTGTCTTTTTCAGAGATTCATTTCCAGGGAATGGAAATGCTTAGCTTGATTCACAATTAGATGAGAATTATTGCATCTTTCAGCCAGAAGTCTATCTTGTTTTCCTCTGTGCCCTTTAACACCTGGCAGGGTACTTTAACTGTGTTTGTAAATGGGATCCAGAACAAATGTGCAGTCTCTATAAAAGACATTCAATAAGTAGCAAGAACCCAATCACTTGTTTTTGGCAAGGACTCTTCAGGATAAATGCTGGGAAAAGTAAGTGAAACTGCATGTTATATTGATGAAGTAAAAATTTTCAATTATCTATTGTTTGTTTAAAGATGAAGTATAATCCAGGGTCCTATGCATACAAAAACAACAGAGCATCCTAAAAATGTATAAGGGTACATTGACTCCCTTCAAGAGTGCTCCAGGGCACTACATGTATAAACTGCAATTTAGTTTCTTCCTAACTGTCATGAGTTGAGAAGTTCTGAAAATCCCAAATAAATGAGATTTTTTTATCCTGAGATTGAAGGTAACCACTTTCAATTGACCTACTTTCTTCATTATCTGACAGTTTAAAACTTCATATTCTTGATGTTTTACCTAAATAAGAGTCATTATGTTTTACACACCAGATATTTAAAATATTTTCTGGAACTTGCTATGTTAATTTAGCTTATTATTTCTTGACAATGAAAGAGACAGATATGAAGATAAGGAAACAAATTTTCAAAACCATTGGAATAATGATCTAGTATTAGAGAAATAACCATAATGGTTGCTGTTATTAGTAACCAGAAATGGTGTTATTATTGTTCAAATATGTTATCTTGAATTTAAATGTGAGCATTTAGATATTGGTATAATTACAAATGACATTAGTTATGTTAATTAATAGAGTTTATATTGGCAATTGTCAAAATTAACCAGTAAATCACACCTTCCCAGGGACCAGGATAACTTCCTGAAATGCTGTGAATTGAAGTTCACAGGAAATAACAAGGCATCATGGAAAAGTACAGTGTCCTATAAATTTGTCCCTATAATTCCCTGCAACATATGAGTGGAAGTCCTTCTCAGCTGGAAAATTCCAGGGAATGGTCCTGACCAAATTTCGTCTCTTGATGTGTATTTAATATTTAATAAGGCTTGCTTCAAATTTGGCCCCAGATAATAGTATTGTTTTTTGCTAAAGTAAAGCTCAAGATAGCATAACTAAAAATAAGATAAACCAATTTCCTTACAGATGAAACGTGTGCTGAAACTAGGTGCTCCCAGAAATAAAAGACGTACTGAACTGTGCACACAGGTGTGTTTGTCCTGGGAGTAATCAAAGTAAAAGACTGTATTTGATCTC
Source organism: Mastomys coucha (assembly GCF_008632895.1). NCBI lineage: Eukaryota > Metazoa > Chordata > Mammalia > Rodentia > Muridae > Mastomys > Mastomys coucha. The sequence continues at coordinate 56,539,476 of NW_022196903.1, forward strand.
AAATATAAGAGATCAGTGCATACCTCAGTAACATGACTGTAATAATAAATATTTCCATACAATTTTAAAGGTTACCAGGTCAAAACTGACACACTTATCTAAATAAATCATCCAATCTTAGAAGTTTTGTTTTACAATCTTAAAGTTCAATGTTCAAAGTGGGTTATTATTTCATTAGAAAGGTCAAAAGGGAAAAAAGAAATAGTAGAAAATTAATTTATTATGTGAAAGGTTCAATGAAGATTTATCTAATTGGTATATTAAGTATTTTAAATATTTGAAAAGTTACCCATATCTTTAGGCAAGATAAACTTTATCTCATGAGAATTCTAATTTAAACCTGACATTTTAACTAGAAAATCCTACTGGCTGCCCATAAATTAAGGTAATGATAAGATTTGAAGAACTATAAAAATCACATGAATAGAATGCAGTTTCAGAAATATTACAAATCTAAGAAAAAATACATTGCTTCTACTTTACAAGACGAACTCCTCACAGTAGTTTGTTCTGCATCAGCAACTCTCCAGAACTTGCGCACGGGGCTAAGTTTATGCTGTTTCTAAGCTTGAGGAATCCACAACTGGACATTTCTGTGTACCCTTACCTTTACCTGACGGGTCTTGACGCAGTAAAAGACCTATCCTCCAGGAGAGCTATGCCTTGTAAGCTTAGATAACTGTAGATTAACCTATATACATTTCTCAAGCATGTGTATATACAACAACAACAACAATAACAACACTAAAAGAGAATAAGATTTAGCGTTGTTCTATTGTAAGACACAGAGCAGTATGTAGGGTAATCCAAATAAGAGAGATTGTTTCCATGTGTATTCATATATAGTAGACAAGGGATATCATCAAGATTTCCTCTCAGGTCTTTCTCAATGGTTAGTAATGGGACTTGTAGTTCAAGAAAACATCTTAGATGAATTTGAACTAAAATGAATGAATTATTATTAATCTGTATGTACTATACATGTCGTCATGTGTAGCATACTCCATACAATCCTTTATTATTAGAAGAGTTATGAGCCAGACAGTGGTGGCGCACACCTTTAATCCCAGCACTAGGGAGGCAGAGG
>NW_022196903.1:56540572-56556003 GCF_008632895.1 Mastomys coucha
AGTTATGTATAAAATTCTGTAATCTATATTCAAGAAAATATGTAGTCCCAAGTTCCTTTACAAAATATATCTGTAATGGCAAATACAGAGTGAATGGATTTCATTCCTGGAGTGTTTGCTTTGCCTATTCACTAGCTAAAATACAGACTCCTGCTTATTCAAATGTGATTCAATCCTCTCTTGCAATAAATTTCCATGCTATCTTTATGAGTGTTCAAAAATGAAAGAACAATTGCTTAAATCTATTGTACAGATACAAATAATCCACTGAGTTTGTGTGTGTGTCTTTGTGTGTGTGTGTACATTCATATGATTTTAGCAACACTCTGGGTTAAAGATCTTGCATCTTCACTTTTAAATAGTTCAATGATAAATGCTTAATACCAAATGATGAGGATATTGGGGTCAAATATTCAAGCTGAGAGAACATAAGCTCACTTTCTTCTAACCTAAACTGTGATTGTCCCAGTGCCCCATAGCAGACAACCAGATGACTACCAATGTGCAGTACTGGTAATAAAGATTTAAAAGCTTTCATGAAAATTTTTAGTGGCTTCCGAGATTTTAGGAGAAGAATGATACTTAAAGGAGAGGAAAGTGTGCTGTAAAACTGCTGCTCAGTCTTTACACAAGTGAAGTGTCTACATAAGGGTGAACCATCCAGACCCATAAGGGTGAACCATCCAGACCCATAAGGGTGAACCATCCAGACCCATAAGGGTGAACCATCCAGACCCATACCAAACAACATGAGATCATATTTTTTTCTTCTTTTCTTTTTTTTTTATTTATTTTTTTATTTTGGTTTTTTGAGACAGGGTTTCTCTGTGTAGCACTGGCTGTCCTGGAACTCACTCTGTAGACCAGGCTGGCCTCGAACTCAGAAATCAGCCTGCTTGTGCCTCCGAAGTGCTGGGATTGAAGGCATGTGCCACCACTGCTGGGTGAGATCAGATGCTCAAGCTCATGAACTAGGAAAGATGAATTCCATTCGCAGTTGTCTTGAAAGAATGTTGACAGAGCCACTAAGAAAGCCAACTTACATTCCCTAGAATCATATTGGCTTCTGTTACACATGGACATTGATGATTTTATTTCCCATTCAATCTGATGTAAGAGGGAACCCCAGTATTAAAAGATATTATTTTGTATTATGTTATTTACATGACTGTTGCTCAGTTACTTACTTTTTTCATGTTCCTGTATAATATGTTAAGATTTTATTCCATTGACTCCTTAGAAATTGCTAGGTTTCCTGTTAGAAAATGATGGGCACACAGACAGCAGAGGCTAGTCAGCTTGTGAGTGCCTTTAAATAACTGGGAAGGATGTTTGCCCGGGATTACAATTTACTTTCTGCCCTGTCAAACTCTGGCTTTACAGCTTGTGGGTTTCCATCCTTCTGTTATGTGAGTCAACCTTCTTTAAAGAGAAGTATAGGATTATATTCCTTAGCACTATAGTATGAAAAGCTTCCAAGACACAAACACAAGCATGCATGCACCCACCCACCCCACCCCCAAAAAACACACACACATGCAAACACCACAAAAGATTTAAAGTGCTCTTGGCTAGGATTAATTTTTACGTGAGCAAAGGTAATTCAAGAGTCTAAAATGTCTCACTAGAATCTACAAAGATTCTAGATTATTTTCTGTGAAGATTAACCTACATTAATAAACACCTTGATCCTCTTATATATGGATCCATGACTGGTTCCAATTTTAATGTCATATTGCATGATATTTACAATTCCTATTTTTAAGTGAAACATAACTATGTTTTGATGAATTTTTTCATAATTAGACAATCTCCTGAATAACCAATGGTGTTCTATTGTTTTATTTTATCAGGATCATGGTGCTCTTATTGACATAGTTTGACATGCCAGGTTACCAACACCTTGGTGCTCTTATGAACATAGTATGACATGTTCTATATGTTATTAGTACCTAGCTACTTTTATGAACATAGTCTGACATGCATGTGCTGTGTTTTAACAAGATCATAATGTTCTGAAGGATATAGTCTAACATGTATGTGTTGTATTTTTATCAGCACCATGTATCAGCCATACTGCTCTTATGAAGGTAGTGTGCTAAGTTGCTCCTGTTGTGGGTTTGAGGGTTTTAAATAAGCTTAAAATTGACAGAGACTGGTTAACATCAGAGCTGAGGTTCTTGACTGCTTCTTTTAGTGCCACTCTCTTAGTTATGGCCTTACTACTGTGAACAGACGCCATGACCAAAGCAACTCTTATAAACACAGTTAATTGGAGCTGGCTTACTGGTTCAAAGGTTCAGTCTGTTATCATCAAGGCTGGAGCATGGTAGCAATTAGGCAAGCTTGGCTCTGGAGGAGACAAAAGTTCTACATTTTGATCCAAAGGCAGGAGAAGACTGGCTCCCATGTGGCTAGGAAAAGGGTCTCACAGTGACACACTTCCTCCAACAAGGCCACAGCTACTTCAACATTGTCACACCTCCAAATAGTGCCACTCCCTGTGGCAAGCATAATCAAAACACCTTAGTCCCACACTGTTATGTCACAACCTATGTATGAATAGCCTTGACATCAGGAAATCTTGATAAATATTAACCATGGGGGTGTCATCTCTACACATTATATTACCTGAGAACAGTTCTGTTCTATTTATCTATCATCACAAGTTAAATCACATGATGGTTTATGAGAGCCATTAATAGAAAGGGCAGAGGGATGGATTAATGATGGGGACCTTCTGTGTAGTTTTATTTCTTTCAGAGACAATTTGTGATCTATGCCTTCCCAGTGAAGTTGTCACCACGTGCTACAAATTTTCTCTCTTTAGTATTAGTTTAGTTTTGTGTGTTCTCCCAATACCCAATATTTTACAGTGTTAGATGAAACATAATTTGTTTCTTTCTTTGTTTCTTTCTTTCTTTGTTTGTTTCTTTCTTTCTTTCTTTCTTTCTTTCTTTCTTTCTTTCTTTCTTTCTTTCTTTCTTTCTACTATCTACAGACAGGCTAAATAGAACTCTCTGAGAGAAACAAACATACAGTTTGCTAGCTGTTTATCTTAAATATTTACCTGGTAGGAAAAGAAAGATGTAAACATCACTTCTTATTATTGAAATTTTTGGGTGGGGCATAAAAGCATACAGTATGGTTACCAATTAAATAAATAATCATGACAGTCTCAACTTTATAAACTACTAGCTCTGTGCACTTCAGCAATTTAAAAGTTTGCTTTTCAGTTTGTTTTGTGAAATTATGATCAAAATATGCTCTTCCAAGGCTTGCTCCTTACATTTCATTAAAAGTATTTGAAGAACTTTGCCCAGTGCCTACCACACAACACTGAGAAAGCCAGATTGACATTTAATATTGTCATTAGGACTTTCTGAGCAATTGATAAGGTGTGCAAACATCCCTCTAATATCTACCTATATTCTCATCAGCTTAAGAAGGCGTGAAAACATCCCATCAATGTCTACCTATGTTCTCATCAGTTTCAGAGGCTTTATGAATCACTTTCAAAGCACCTGTATTCTAGGAAGATGGTATTGCTTCAGATGAGATCTCCAACCCATTTTAAAATAATATGATTGGTAATTTAATACTGAAGAACACATTTGCTTAGGCATTGTGCTTTTTTCTTATTATAGCTTTTTAAAAGTAGTAGTGTATACACCTTATGTTGTTCTCTCACTGTGTGCATGCGTTTAGAATAATGGACAACAAATACTCAGATGTGTTACTTTTCATGATTAAAATGATTTTCTTTAATAACCTCATAAAAATATAGTAAACACATACACACAGGTATACATATGTCAAACTAACAAGGGATGCCATTAAGCTATCTAGTACTACTTGCCTAACAAGAACAGAGCCCTAGTTTTGATCTTACCATATGGAAAGTAAAGTAAAATTTACATACAGTAAAATTAAATGAGGATTTTAAATAAACAATGAGAGATATATGGTCTTTGATTTAACACAAGTTTTTTTTTTTAATTTCTTCCTACACAGTACTAAAATTTAGATTGGCATTTTATCTAAAACTTCTGAAATAATCTGTATTTATACTCTAGAATATAAAGTGGAAAATAACAGAATTATAGTTTACCTAATACCCAGTATGTATATGGATATACCTAAAGAATATTTTAATCTTAGGACAAATGATTTTTATAAATCTTTTGCTGAAATTATTTCTTTGTACTCATAAACAATATTGCATGGAATAATTATTTCAGCCCCTTGTAAGGACAAGGGCAAATACAGGCTACAGAGTTACATCTGATACCAGATACCATGGATATTCTACCATGTGTCCTCTTGGGGAATACTGCAGTTTATGAACATACTCTTCATTTGATGCATTCACACAACATCCTGCTTTGAATCTTCCTTTGGCATAAACATACACACTTACAAACACAGATACATATAACTGACACATACATATACTAACCAAAAACAAACACACTCATATGCTCACATGTGTACATTTATATACTTATTCACACAGGCACACCCATGGAAAGAGAAAAAAAATTTGTTTTGTGTGTTTGTATGTATTTTTAAAAAAGAAAAGAGAAAGAGCCTGCAGTTGGTTCCTTACGGAAGTGGGAGGATATAAAAATTAGGAAAGGAGAAAGCATGATTAGATTATATTGTAAGAAAATGATTTTTTCACTAAATGTTTTCAATAAAATATATCCAGAACCAATTATAGTGTTGTGAAATAGTTTTGTAAAAGTCAATTCTCCATTTGTTTTCCTCTTTTTAAAATTTATTATTTTAGCCTACATATTCTTGGTTATTTTATGCAAATATATTTTATTAAAGGAATTAACATTACTATTAAAATCCAATTTACATGAGAATCTGAAAAGATAGTGAAAAATAATAGTGAAGTAAACACAAATAAAAGAATTAACACTTTCATAAGATACTTTATAATGGAAGCTAAGAACCTAATCAAAATAAATAATGTAATATATTTTAGTATTGGGTCAAGGAGATTTTACTAAAAATGAGGATTAGCTCAGCATTATTAGAATATCTTCTTATGAAAATTTCATAAGCATTAATCCATTTAAATGAAAAATAGTAGGCATATGTATCTTATTAAGCTAGATACATACATAAATAGTAATAGAAGTTCAAATAAATTTATATAAAAAGAAAAATATATCTGTATGTATGTAAAACATATCAATTTTCATAACCCTCTGACACATATATTGTCGGTATTTGGCAGGCAACTGCCAAACTACTTCAAACATTATTCTAGAAATTTCTGTTTACACTTCAGAGACTTCCTGTTAATAACACGATCATCCTCGCACTTGGCTCAGATTTTTAGGCCATAAAATGGAGAATTAGGATACTTAGACTAGATACGATTATTTATAAGATATTTTAAGCTGCCTCCCTTTTTTGTTACACTTTCTTTGGTTTATATTCTTGAGAAATTTTAACATGTTTCCTTTCATAATGGCCCCTGCATTCCTCGGTTTCATAATTATTCTGCTATGAGTGACTGAATGAAGTGCTATAAACAAATGAAACCTTCAAAACTTAAATTTTTATGACAACTTCAAAAATTTGCTGGGAAAAGATTTTATTTATTTATTTTTTAAAATATTTTACAGTTTAAAAAAGAAAATATTAGTATAAATTAACTAGTGTATATAACCAGGATGCAGTTCTCATTTTAAATTTTTACTTCTTAAATTTTTTTCAAACATGATTACTGTATGAAACTGCATTTGCTTTTCCACCTTTCTTTCCCATCTCCCAAATCTTTCAGTGTCTCCTACCCTGTACTTCTGTACTAATTCCATGACTTCTTTTCTATATTATTGTTATTCATAAATACATGTAAAGTGATTACTTCATTATGAAGTCCTTATTTTTGACAACCAAATAGTTAAGATTTCATGGGTGCAACATCCCTGTCAAGTCTAGAAGATATTGCAACAGTATCCTGCTCTTCTGACTCTTTTAAACTTTGTTGTTCTCTTCTGTGATGCCACTTGTATACTTAAGTATAGGCTTTGTATTGAGATGTACATATTGGGGCTGGGTATGACGTGACCAATTGTTCTTTGCATCTAGACAGTTTATACATGTTTGTAGTAGTTTCAGCTCTCAATATAACTAAATATTTGATGAGGGATTGAGGGTACAGTTACGTGTGGTTATATGTAAGTTTTTAGAATATGTTTTCACATTATAAATGTAGTTCGAATGTATTTCCTATGCAGAGTAATAGATATAGGAATAAGTTTATATAATGTATGTGGATGTACAGTTTTCCAAGGCATCACTTCTTGAAATGTTGTCTTTCCTTCATGTGTTATTTTGGCATCTTTTAATGTAAGATGACTGAAATTATGTTTAATAATGTTTGTGTCTTCTTTTTTGTCCACCGGCCACAGTACTTTTTGCTATTACCACAATGTTCTTGTTACTATCGCTCTGTAAGATAGCTTAAAAATATGAAATGGTGGCTCTTCCAGTAGTTTATTTTTCTAAATATTGCTTTGGTGTCCATGCTGCTTCTATATAAATTTAGAATTTTCTTTTCTACTTCTATGAAGAGTATCATGAAGATTTTGATTGATCACGGTTATATATAAATTATATTTGGTAGGTGATCATTTTCACAATATTAGTTCTACCACTTCAAGGCCATAGGGAATATTTCCATTTTCTGGTGTGCTCTGTAAATGGCTTCTGTAAATACTTGAGCTCTTCTTTTTAAAGGTCATTCACCTCCTTGGAGAGATTTGTTCTTATATATTTAATTCACATGATAAGAGTATGAATGTGAGTATTTTCATAATATCTTTCTCAGTGTGCCCAAGTGGTGGATAGAAAGTCTACTGATTTTACCAGGTATTTTATATCCTGCCACTTTGTCAATAGTATACATAACTTCTGGGATTTTTCACATCTTTTATGTATAATAATATGTTTGTAAATATCAATAATTTGATTCATTAAAAAATGAATCTTTTATTGCTTTTAAATATTGAAAAGTAGCAGTGTTTCTGATGGTTTCCCCTTCATATGTGTCATGTGGATTTTTTCCTTGCTCCTTTCTAACTCTTGTTTTGGACTGAATATTTTGTCTGGATAGAATATGCCATGAGTATATTCTTGTCCCATCTATTTGCTGTTACTATCTAATGTATGATTGGGTATTTCTTTCTTAGTTTGTAGGAGCTTTCTTTATGATGCAATTGAAGTTCTGGTCTGTGCTAATGACCAGGGATCTTCTCTTTCTAGTGTACCTATGACTTCTAAGTATGTTCTCTTTATCATCTCCCAAAGTTCTTGCATATTCTCTTTGTATGTTTTTGTTTGTACATTTTCATTTTCTTATGTTGACAGTACCAGTTTCTCTACTTTTAGTTCCAAGCTCTGCTTTTCTGTCTTCTGCATGACTGGTTGTTCTGAAATTGGTTTTTCCTGCTTTCTCTCGTCTAGTCTTTAAATTTTTCACTTTTATCTTTGTTTTAGCTAGAGTTTTCATTAGTAATTCTTTTATATACAGGATTATCTTTAGAATCTCATTCACCTATTTATTTGTGCTTCTTAGACTTTAGTTGGGAGTTTACTTTACTCCTTTTTAAGTTTATTGAGGTGTTTGTGTTCTCTTTAAATTTCTTAAATTCTTAGATTTTAATTATAATTCTGTGGGGAGTGGTGTGTGTGTGGGCATGTCCAGAATTTAATCTATGGAGAACATTTCTATAGGATTCAACAATATGTGGAATGGGCATATTTCTTTGCTTTTTCATATTGGTGATATTTTTGTTATGGGAACTATGAATATTTGGTTCTGGTTTGTTTTAGGCAAATATGTTTGATTTCAGGTCAGGTAAGGCAGGAGTGAACAAGACAGGATAGTCCTTTAAATAATTGGTCTTGTTTATGCCTACAAGAGTCTCCAGCTCACTGGTGACCTGTGTTGTATTAGGATATTTAGGATCTTTTAGGATTTCTTGGGAATATTCTTTTTTTATTGTTATTTTATTTATTTGCATTTCAAATGTAAATACACTGCCCTGGCATTTCCCTACACTGGGACATGGTACCTTCTCAGAACTAAGGGCCTCTCCTCCCATTGATGTCCAACAAGGCCATCCTCTACTACATATGTGGCTGAAGCCATGGGACTCTCTCTGTGTACTTTTTGGTTGGTGGTTTAGTTCCTGGGAGCTCATGGGGGGGTGGTTGATATTGTTGTTCTTCCTATGGGGTTGCAAACCCCTTCAGCTCCTTCTGTCCTTTCTCTAACTACTCCATTGGGGACCTCATGCTCAGTCCAATGGTTGGCTACAAGCATCTGCCTCTGTATTTAAGAAGACTTCTAGGTTGAGCCATGGAATAGAAAGGCAGCACAAGGAAGGGAAATAGACATGTGAAAGTATGTGTATATACTATGTGCCAAGGCTATATAGATGAGTATTAATGAACAAAATGGATAAGGGTCTCATTTTCAGACTCAGCAAGAAGAATGTCGATGTGACTTATAGCTGGGTTTGGGCATGGAGCAGATGAGTGGTAAAATGATAGCATTCAGAAATGTGAAAAGATAACAGCTTTTGTGTTAATAACAACTTTTTCATGAGCATTTGTGTTATATAAGGTATTTAGCAATATATATTTAACATGTTCATGCTATTTTACACATAGGCTTATGTGCTTTAAATCTTTCTTTAAATATATTTAGTTTCATATATACATATAAAACTAGTTCAGCAAATGATAAATTCAAAGTCACAAGTAATAGATAGGAGTTGTAATGCAAATTATTGACAACTGATAAGAATTTCATTTATTGCAAAGGAAATATCTGAACTAAATTTGCTATATTATTTGTTTTAAATCTATTTAAGGTCATGTAAATGTATCTAGAATATACAAATCAAAGTTTAATAATCCATAAAATCATTTCAAGCTTTTTAAATGCTGTCCCCTTGGACTGCCTAGTTTCAATTATTTCTGTACATAAAAATTAATTGTGCATGTGTATCTGTTTAGTTCAATTTTAGCCATTATCAAATTACATACTTTCTGAGAAAATCTACTGACTTATAGTGAATCAGCTTTTATTAATGTTACTTAATCAAACTATGCTTGTTATAGAACATGCATAATTTAATTAAATGAAAAATGTTGTTAAAATGGAAAAACACATGACTTGTGAATTTTGTGTTGACTAATTTGGAGGTTTCAATAGAAGTCAGTGACTGAAAGGATGAAAGGCAAATAATAAGGATTCATAAGGATTCTCTGTTCATAGTCTTATATAAAATTCTAGTTGTTTTAAATACAAAAATAAATATCAGAAACAATAAATTGTTTGATACACAAGAAAATGAAATTAAATATAACTTTCTTAAAGACATAATTTGAAAAGTTATATCAAAATTTTTGAAGAGGTATATGTTTAAGTTGATCAACTTTTCATATATTTCCATATGTATTTTACATACACCATGAAACTTACATTTATTTCTTATTCAAATTCAAGTTGTATATTACATAGAACTTAAAAAAACATAGATTCCATATTAGATTTGAATATATCCTATTGAATTGAACAGATATTTTAACATGGTCTTTAATTATATATCATCTTTTAATATAACTCTGTAATTAATATACTGTAAATGATCAGTGTATATATACTCCAAACTGTGACTTTGTTCTTATTGTAGCAGCAGTGCAACAGGCATACCTACTAGATGTTAAAAGGGTAGGTTATTGTGCACAATAATGTAGAATGGCAAAAGATAGCCTGTAAAGCAAGGGTATGTTGTTTAGGCAAACCTGACACAGGTAAAAGAAGATATTCTGGAATATTTGTTTACTAGACTTACTACATTACTATATTAATCCCACATGCCATGTATACTGACTGTAGACATTTTGTTTGTCTCTCTGTTCTGTATTCAGTGAAAGGAATGACCCTCTACTTTGTTTTTCTTTTCTATTTTTTTATTCATTTAAGTTTTATTGCATTATGATGAGAAAAGATACATGATTTCAATTTATTTGAATTTGTTACCATTTAAATACATATCTTAAGCAAATAGAATTACATCAATTCTTGCTTCCCTTTTGTACCCCAACTCCTCCCAGAACCCTTCCTTCAATACCTGCAATACTTTTCTTTTTTTTATTTTGTCATATTCTTTAAAATTTATAAAGCATTGTAACAATAAAAATGAGTATTATAAAGTTTTTTGATATAAAACAATAATCAATTGAACAGCCTTATGTAGATGCTTGTCTACAGCAATACTGAAAATACATGTTTTTTCAATATAAAGTTTAAATAACTCCAAACATATTATCTGTATATTTTAAAATAATAAATCATTACTATTTTTAACTGAACATAACATAAATAAAGACTTTTGTTTGTTTCTTTGTTTTGTTTTTAGTAGAGCTTAAACTCTTGGCTCTTACAGTGGTACAAGTCCAAAATAAGAAAAATTTTTGAGATTGGATTTCATTGTAATAAAGCTGTACTTCAATGACCATCACATCACTAAAGGATTTTACCTCCATAGTAGCTAAGCTGAGAGTTGACAGTTCTGCTGTACCAAGTAATGAATTGTAGGCATGACTTTTGGATACAGATTTTCTGCTATGGTCAAAAGTATTTGATTTGAGTGAGTGACTTCATTCTCAGGCCACAGAGAAGATGTTACATTCATTTAAGAAATGGTGTGTGGTGGTTGAGTCCCTAGGAGATCTGAGGGTACTAGTTAGTTCATGGTAGGACTGATTGTTCTGGCAGCATGTGTATAGTAGAGGATTTCAAAATCAATCATCAATGGGAGGAGAGGTCCTTGGTCCTGTGAAGGTTCTGTGCCCCAGAGTGGGGGAATGCCAGGGTCAATAAGTGGGAGAGGGTGGGGTGGCAAGCATGGGGTGGGGGGAGCCAACAGGAGTTTGTTCTTGTTGTTTTTGTTTGTTTGTTTGTTTGTTCCTGGGAGGGGAAACTAGGAAAAGAAAAATCATATGACTTGTAAAAAAAGAAAATATCTAATAAAAATTAAAAAATAAAGTGAATAAATAAATAAATACATAAATAAATAAAGTGATTAAAAATTTGAGAAAAAAAAAAAGAAATGGTGTGTGTATTAAGATGGTCTAATTATGAAGTCACTTGCCAATTGGTTCAATGAACAATGGTTTTGGTTGGAGGGTGGCACAGACACTAGGTAAGGGTAACAATCTGGCTCATTGGCTGTGATAATTTGGAAAAGCATTTATTTCAGAGATAGAGTAAATTATAAAGTCTTCTTCTTCAAACTTGATACAAGAGTTAACAAAAATCAAGCAAAGCATTCAGTCTCACTTTTTATTGTACTCTTACAAGCTACCTCCCAAGTTAATTGTCTACATTTCTTTTGTCTGTATAAGTATTTTTAAATATGTAAGATGTTCTATAAACCATAGTATAGTGTAAAAACATCAAATAAAAAATCCTACTAATAGAGAGAGGCTGAAGTAGGAGAAGCCTGATTTCAAGACCATTATGTGGTACACAGCAAGACACTGTCACATACAAACAAGCAGAAAATGTACATAGATTGTACAATATTGGATCTATTTCTCCAGTTACCAAATTTGAGAGACCACTAGATGACAGCCAACAGATTTCTAATTCCTCATATTTTTGGATTTCAATCGATTAAGATATGTTGGTAATATTAATTTTCATATTAAGATATTAAAAATGTAATTGTTACATCCTGTTATTTTTGTTGTTAGAGGTGGAATTAGATTTGTGCGGGTTTGTTGAAAGGTTACTTTCCTGCTTCTTCTAGGGTGTAGTTTTGCTCCTTATGTTGGTGTTTTCCCACTATTATCCTTTGTAGGACTGGATTTGTGGAAAGATATTGTGTAAATTTGGTTTTATCATGGAATATCTTGTTTTCTCCATCTATGGTAATTGAGAGTTTTGCTTGGTATAGTAGCCTGGGCTGACATTTGTGTTCTTGTAGAGTTTGCATGACATCTGTCCAGGATCTTCTAGCTTTCATAGTCTCTGGTGAGAAGTCTGGTGTAATTCTGATAGGCCTGCCTTTTTATGTTACTTGAACTTTTTCCCTTACAACTTTTAAATTTTTTTCTTTGTTTAATGCATTTAGTGTTTTGATTATTATGTGACAGAAGGAATTTCTTTTCTGGTCCAGTCTATTTGAAGTGCTGTAGGCTTCTTGTATGCTCATAGGCATGTCTTTCTTTGGGTTAGGGAAGTTTTCTTCCATAATTTTGTTGAAGTATTTTACTAGCCCTTTAAGTTGGGAGTCTTCACTCTCTTCTATACCTATTAGACTTAGGTTTGGTCTCCTCATTGTGTCCTGGATTTCCTGGATGTTATGTGTTAGGAGATTTTTGCTTTTTGCATTTTCTTTGACTATTTTGTCAATATTTTCTATAGTATCTTCTGTGCCTGACATTCTGTCTTCTATGTCTTGTGTTCTGTTCGTGATGTTTACATCTATGACTCCTGATTTCTTTCCTAGGTTTTCTATCTCCAGTGTTGTCTCCCTTTCAGATTTCTTTTTTTAAAATTTTTATTAGATATTTTCTTTATTTACATTTCAAATGATATCTCCTCTGCTGGTTTTCCCCCCAAACAAAAACAAAAACAAACAAACAAACAAAAAAAAACCCTGTTCCCCACCCCCAACCCCCTCTCACCAACCAAACCTCTCCTACTTCCTGGTCCTGACATTCACTATACTGGGGCATAGAACCTTCACAGGACCAAAGGCCTCTCCTCCCATAGATGACCAACCAGGCCATCCTCTGCTATACATATGCTGCTGGAACCATGAATCCCACCATGTGTATTTTTTGGTGGGTGATTTAGTCCCTGGGAGCTCTAATGATAGTAGTTAGTTCACAGTATTGTTCTTCCTAAGGGGCTGCAGACCCTTCAGCTCCTGGGGTCCTTTCTCTATCTCCTTCATTGGGGACCCTCTGCTCAGTCCAATGGATGGTTGTGAGCATCCACTTCTGTATTAGTTGGGCACTGACAGAGCCTCTAAGGAGACAGCTATATCAGGCTTCTGTCAGCCAGCACTTGCTGGCATTCACAATAGTGTCTGGTTTGATGAATGAATATGGGAAGGATCCCCAGGTGGAGCAGTCTCTGGATTGTCCTTTCAGTCTCTGCTCCATAGTTTGTCTCTGCAACTCCTTCAATGGCTATTTTGTTCCCCCATCTAAGAATGAATGAAGTATCCACATTTTGGTCTTCCTTCTTCTTATGTTTCTTGTGGTTTGTGGATTGTATTTTGGGTATTCTGAGCTTCTGGGCTAATATCCACTTATCAGAGAGTGCATGCCATGTGTGTTCTTTTGTGATTGCATTACCTCACTCAGGATGATATTCTCCAGATCCATCCATTTCCCTAAGAATTTCATAAATCCATTATTTTTAATAACTGAGTAGTACTCCATTGTGTAGGTGTACTACATTTTCTGTATCCATTCCTCTGTTGAGGGACATTTGGGTTATTTCCAGCTTCTGGCTATTATAAATAAGGCTGCTAAGAACATAGTGGAACATGTGTTCTTATTACATGTTGGAGCATCTTCTGGGTATATGCCCAGTAGTGGTACAGCTGGGTCCTCAGGTAGTACTATGTCCAATTTCCTGAGGAACCACCAAATTGATTTCCAGAGTGGTATAACAGCTCCCAAACCCACCAGCAATGAAGTAATGTTCCTCTTTCTCGACAACCTCTCCAGCATCTGCTGTCTCCTGAGTTTTTATTCTAGCCATTCTGACTGGTATGAGGTGGAATCTCAGTGTTGTTTTGATTTGCATTTCCCTGATCACTAAGGATGTTGAATATTTCTTTAGGTGTTTCTCAGCTATTAGGTATTCCTCAGTTGAGAATTCTTTTTTTTTTTTTTTTTTTTATTTTAGATATTTTCTTTATTTACATGCAAATTTCTCCTTTCCCAGTTTCCCCTCCAAAAAACAAAAAAACAAACAAAAACAAACCCCTGTTGCCTCCCCCCTCCCCATGCCTGCCACCCCGCCCTCTCCCACTTTCTGGCCCTGAATAGGGTTATTTAATTCTCTGGAGTCTAACTTCTTGAGTTCTTTATTGTTTCTATTTTCATTTTTAGATCCTGAATGGTTTTGTTCAATTCCTTCAACTTGTTTGATTGTATTTTTCTGTAGTTCTTTAAGGGATTTTTGTGTTTCCTCTTTAAGGGCTTCTAGCTGTTTACCTGTGTTCTCCTGCATTTCTTCAAGGGAGATATTTTTTCCTTCTTAAAATCCTGTATCATCACCATGAGAAGTGATTTTAGATCTGAATCTTGCTTTTCTGGTGTGATGGTGTGCCCAGGACTTGCTATGGTGGCAGAATTGTGTTCTGATGATGCCAAGTAACCTTGATTTCTGTTGCTTATTTTCTTATGTTTGCCTTCTGCCATCTGGTTATCTCTAGTGCTACCTGCCCTGACTAAATCTGACTGGAGCCTGTCCTTCCTGTGATCCTGTTTGTGTTAGAACTCCTCAGAGTCAAGTTGTCTCTGTGATCCTGTGATTCTGGGATCCTTTGACCCTGGGTGTTAGAGCACCTGGGAGTGGAGCTTCCTCTGGGTGTTGTGGGACTGGCTGCAAAATTTGTACCTAATGTCTGCTCAGGTCACTTGCCCAGGCAGACTGGAAGGAACCCATGCCACTGTACTGGTGGAGTTCCTGAGTGCCTGGGTCCCTCTGGACAGATGTTGTGTCTTCCTCACCTCTGATTCTCTCTACTTTGTTTTTCATGAGTACCTTATTGCCTAGTTCCAGGGAATCATCTAGCTACCTGAGAGGATAGCCATACTTTAAAGTATTTTAGGTGTTATACAGGGCTTCTATGGGAAGGACTGGAAACTACCATCTTGGATACAACTTTAAAAATGCTTTTCCCAATCCTACTGTTAGAATATGATATTTCTTATTCCTAAGGGTCATTTCTAATGGGTGTGGTCATAGCTATAAGCACTTCCTCATTCATCATCGAATTTAAAGACAGCTAGTCTGCCTATAGAACAAATTGGAAGAGTGGTGTGCCCTCCTTTATGATTTTTTTTCCTCCTCTATGATTTTTTTCTATATATAGCAAAAAAAAATTCCTTCATCAGCCTTTCCGTGTTTTTTACTATATTCCTCTTGCTAATGGCTTATAGCAACATGACAGATTTAATGAATTCAACAATCATGAGACATACAATTTCACTAAATCTGCTGTTAACTACTGAATAATAAGTCTTAACAAACCTGTTTACAATATTATAATGTTGTGAGGATACAGGAATTGTAGTTTTCACACAGGAATTTGGCTTGAGGAGTACAGGGATAAAGGTTATGTATATATATATATATATAT
>NW_022196903.1:56556013-56586765 GCF_008632895.1 Mastomys coucha
TATACATATATATATATGTGTATGTGTGTGTGTGTGTGTGTGTACATATGTATATGTGTACGTGGATTGTGAGAGGCAGCCTGGTCCTTGTTTAAGCTAAGGCTAGCTCTCTCCTCAGAAGACCCTGAAGGAATGGTAGGAGCTTTGCCTGCTCCTGGGAGCCAGGCCCCTGTCACTACCTGCAGCTCCCCATAGATTTCTGACCATCAGTCACATAAAAGCAATGCCCCAAGCCCTCCCACATATAAAGGAAGAAAAGAGACATGACCACAGGTTACTTAGGCTCAAGACAGATCTTCATTCTAATTAGGTTGATAGAGGCCTTGGAGGCTTAGCCAATAATCTTTCCTTCACAGACACTTCTCCATGCAAAAGGTATTTAATCGCAGGCCCACTGTGAGAAGTAAGGTATGGTTTTACACATTCACTTTCTGACATAACAATAAATGTCTTAAAGCAACGGACTGCTATGGGGAGCCATGGGGAAGACCTTCGCCTATAGATCTGCCTCCTACTCTCCTGTAGAAGGCCTCTCTGCACTCTTGCTCTCAGCCACAATCACTAAGCCACTGCCTGCTGAATCAAGGACAACCACCCTGGGACCAACTAGAGTGCCCCCCATTTCCCAATCACCAGGGCTAGACCTAGCCCTTGGGTCCAGATTCCATTCTCAGCTCTTCTGTGGCTCATATGTGTATTTTGTAATTCCATATATTCCATTGTGTAAATACATATAATTCCATGTGTACACACTCACACATACACACACACAGACATACACATGCACACACACACATACACAAATACACATATACAGAGGGACAGAGAGAGAGAAAAAGAGAATATAACAGTATATAATTTTTAGCTCTTGTTATAAACAAGTAAATCCCAAAACCTAAAATTGTGGGCATATAAATAATTTGAGCCTTCCTCAAATTCACATTTCTCTGGCCCAAGATGTCTTAAGAGATTAACATTATACTAACAGATCTAAATTTTAAGTTATGAACAATGTGTCATTCTACATATATACATATATTTACATATGTATATATACACACATAAACACACATGTACATGTTGGAGATGCAGATATATATGTAGTAGATATAGATGTATATGATGTGTATGTGTATGCATATGTGTATATGTATGTGTATGTGTATATGTATGTGTATGTATATGTTAGCAAAAGATTCCAAGAGTTCATACAAGAGCTGGGAAAACCTGTCACATGGTTAGAAACTTGATACTAAATTTCCACTGTGTTCTAGGCTGAGATCAGAGTGATGGTTTTATAGACCTTTAGCTCCTTGAAAGAGAAATCATATCCTTTGCTTCTGATTTACTTTGTAAGGTCTCACAGCTGTCAATGGCATTTCTGTGTGCCCTCACCCCGAAGTTTCTTTTAACTTTGATTCCATTTTTTAAGAGTCATTTATTCTAAAATTCAACTTCTGAAACACCTTCATAGAGAGAATTTCATAGTCCGAGAACAAACATATGCCAGTTCAAGGTAAGGAAATTCCCCATGTGGATGGAAGGTTGGCTCTTGGGTTTAACAACTGAGCATGATCTCAGGTCACCTTGTGTGGATCTCCAGCCTGTTTGTGTGTCTTAATGTGCACTCCATTTGTTCATTGTTGTCTAGCTGTATAATTCATACTCCTTATCAGAGTTTGCATTATTGAATCCAAGAATGCCACTGAGTAGTTTTTGTTTATTTTCTGCTGAAATGTCTTGCTGAATCTGAATCTATAATATAACACATTTTATGGCTGTTCTTTTTTGATAAATTGAAAGCACTGTTTTCCACATGGCCAGGCTTGGTTTTACCTCTGTTCCTTGAACTGCCACTCATTTTATTCTTACATCCTCTCATACTTCTCTTCTTTAAGCTTTTCATGTCAAAACTGTTGTTCTCGAAGGAGTTCGCAAATGCATCTAGCTCAAACACTGCCCATTGACTAGAATCATGCAGCTGACACTGCCTAAATGTCTCAGACATAGAATCTATGTAATCCTTGAAAATAGAATGTTAAAATGGAGTTTTATATTATTCGTGTCATAATTTTTCATGTCTTAAGTGAACAGTTACTAAAGATTTATACAGTTCTTTTTTAATCATTATTTATTTGTTTATTTATTTACTTTAAACTCCAGATTTTATTCCCTTCCAGGTCCATCCTCTATCTGTTCCACATCCCATACCTCCTCCCTGCCCCACTGTCTCAATGAGGATGTCTTTCCACCCCCCCTCCCTACCAGACCTCTAAAACCCTGGGGCTTCCAGTCTCTTGAGGGGTAGATGCATCTTCTCTGACTGAACCTAGACCTGGCAGTCCTCTGCTGCATATGTGTTAGGGGGCTCATACCAGCTGGTATATGCTGCCTGGTCTGTGGGCCAGTGTTTGTGAGACCTCAGGGGTCCAGGTTAATTGAGACTGCTGGTCCTCCTACAGGGTTGCCCTCCTACTCAGCTTCTTCCAGCCTTACAGTAATTAAACCACAGGGATCAGCAGCTTCTGTCCATTGGTTGGGTGCAAATATCTGCATCTGAACCTTTAAGCTGCTTGTTGGGTTTTTTGGAAGCCAGTCCCTTGCCTCAGTAATAGTGTCAGGCCTTGGGTTCTCCCCTTGAGCTGGATCCCACTTTAGGCCTGTGGCTAGACATCCTTTTCCTCAGACTCTTCTCCATTTCTATACCTGAAATTCTTTGAAACATGAACAAAACAATCATGGCTCAGAGTTTTGACTGTGGGATTGCAACCCCATCCCTCACTTGATCATCCGTCTTTGTTTCTTTGTTTCTTTCTTTCTTTCTTCTTTCTTTCTGTCTTTCTCTTTTATTAGATATTTTCTTTATTTACATTTCTAATGATATCCCCTTTCCTGGTTTCCCTTCCAAAAATAACCCCTGTTCCCTTCCCCTTCCCCCTGCTCACCAACCCACCCTCTCCTACTTCCTGGTTCCGTCATTCCTCTATACTGGGGCATAGAACTTTTACAGGACCAAGGGCCTCTCCTCCCATTGACGACGAACTAGGCCATCCTTTGCTACATATGCAGATGGAGCCATGAGTCCCACCATTTGTACTCTGAGTTCTTAGGGATCACCTGTCTTTCCGCTGGAGGTGGGCTCTACAAGTTCCCTCTCCCCACTGTAGGGCATTTCATTTAAGGTCCCTCCCTCTGAGTCCTGAGAGTTTCCAGCTCTCTGGTACATTTTGGAGGGTACCTCCAACATCCTACCTCTCCAGGTTGCCTGCTTCCATCCTTTCTGCTAGCCATCACAGCTTCAGTCCTTTTCCCTCACCCCGAACCAGAATATGTTCCTCTTTCACCCACCCACCCAGTCCACTTTCCCTCCCAGGTCCCTTCCTCCCTTCCAAGTGGGACTGTGGTACCCTCACTTGAGTTCTTCAGCTTATTGACCTTTTTTGAGTTCTGTGGACGGTATCTTCTTGACCAGATATTTTCTTACTAATTCTCACTAAAATTGCAACTGAAAATGTGTATGTGTGTGCGTGTGTGTGTGTGTTATAGCTGTTAAGGGGTTTATTTGTCTGGAATAAAAATAAATTTTTAACACATGGTATACCAAGCAGGAGGATATACATACTAGAATATTACTAGAAATACCAATTTGGGTTTCTAAGACAGTTGGATCAGAAATTCTGAGACTGTGTTCCAATCCCCTGTTTTGTAGACTGCCCTGGTTCTTCAAGGCATGTGTCTAAATTAAGACCCATGGATATTACAGCTAAAATAATAGTAATGCCATTTAAATATATTTGACTTCCTTAGTGATTTTGTAACCTGCTGACATAACTGTAGAAAAATCAATCTCATATGAGTTTTGATTCATAATCCGATTAACAGCCTTGACACTTTGTACCTTTCCAAGAGCTCCATACCTAATTTCTCAGCTAATTTAAGGCAGACTTAGGCTCATTTCCTTCTACAGGGATAAAAAGCTATTTCCCACCACATTTCTTTCATGTGGGACAGCCTAAAGAAATGAATAGGAAATGACAATAACCTAGCACCGATTTATCAACCTCACTGTCATTCCTTAAATATCACTTTCAGAACTATGTTATTATAGAGCACCAGTAGAGGACAAAGCAATGATTTGGGCAGGCTCCAGAAAGATTCTCAAATGTCAGGAAAAATATTTTGTTTCAGAATTATGATAGATTTATGCTATGAATAAAGGTTTGTGATTTAGATAATATATGTCACGCTTCTTTCCTGGCACAGTGATAATAGAATTATAAGAGTGGGACTTCATTGTTTTCATACTATGACAAAAATATGAGCCTGTTGTTTTGTAAGGGTAGAAAGTAGCATATATTATTGAAGAAGCAGGAGCCAGTGATTGAATACCCTCTTGCCTTTTATCTCCACCTCCACTGAACTCACTTGTATTCTTCCTGCCCTATGAACAGAGCTAAGCTCTGCCATGCAATTGTTGCCTAACCTTTGCGTGCTGCCTGTGCTGTCAAAACATTTCTGCTCAGTACATAGAAGGCTTAAAGGAGCTTCTTATTAATTCATTCAGGAACATCTTTCTAGTTCATTCTATCATTTTTATTTCTTTTCTTATATTGATTCTGTGTTCATCTTTCAGTGAAACTGTGAAGCACTAAATCAAAGAAGCAGTGAATAAAGACATTTGAGAACAGGTATAGCTTATAGTATGAAAAATACAATGATTTTCTTTGAATAAAATCAAATTTAATATACATCCACAATGTGATGATGTATTTTAAATTCTCAAAATACATAAAAACAAAGCATTGTGTAAAATATAATTTAAGAAAATATTTTAGGTTTCAGAATTTATTTTAGACAATTACATTATACCATTATTATAAATTATATTTTCTTCTTGGTTGTTTTGAAAATATTCTTGCTTTGATATTAAATTTTAATTTTGAAATCTTGCATATTATGAAAAGTATATTTTACATTTGATACTTGTCTACACTACCAAATTTATAAAGGGCTATTTCTTTTTTATAATTTAACCAATCAGATTTATGTATCAATAAATTCTCAATTTACAAGTATCCAAAACAATAATTTCAGAACCAAATGATAATGATAAAAGCTTTATCCCAATTATTCTAACCTTATGTTATCATAACTAGTTGTGGCTGATTATAGTCATGCTGGTTCACGTCTGCCACCATCTTGGACTTTCTCCTTTCTCCCTTAGATGTTCTCTGTCCCTGTAACTCTTAGCTCTGCCTCCTGTTTCCTTGTCCAATCACAGGTCTCCTGTTGCCCTAAATTTTTTAGTATGTTTGTACAGGAAAAATATTGTCACATATAACCCTTTCTGTTTAAAGAAAAAAGAAAAACTTTTCTTTCAAAATATAATTTGAGCATAATAACTATTACCATTTTGTAATTATAAGGTATAAGATAGACGTGACACCCAGTCTATCATTTTTTGTCACTAAGATAGAACAATGTGGGTATTTTTTATAAATAGAGTCTAAGTCACTGCTCATAGGACCAGAGAAAACAAGAGAAACAAGTTTCTACTGTTCAGCACAAGCTGGTGTGTTGCTCTTCTTCAGGGTTTTGTCACTCTGACTAGCTGGAACTCCTTGAAATCCTCATGTTCCAGTCTTCCTACTAATGAGTTTACCAGTGTGAGTTCACATGCTGGACTTGAGCAACATGAATATAAAGCAGATTAAAAGAGTGACACATACATAGTATGTGGAGACAATTTATTTTTATTTTTATTTATAGCATAATGTCTTATAGTGATTTAGTTATATATAGTGATTAAAGTGATCATAAGACTTTTGGCCTACAATGAGCAAATTATTTCATATGTTAATTAGCATTAAAATTAAATCACTCTCTTATTTATTTATTTATTTATTTAGTGTGGTAATGTACTTTTACATTGTCAGCGCACATGTGAAGGTCAGATGATCACCTACTGGATTCAACACTATGATCACTAACTCATCATAATTACATTTATTTTCAGTTTTTCCTGAAAATTTTTCTATATGAAATTAATCACAATTATGAAATATTAGTCAATATACAATCTGTTTTGCTCTGTACAAAAGGTTAATATACACATGCTAAAATGAAAAGGGAATGTGTGGGGAAATGTGTGTATCACCACATGATACATCTCCACTGATTAAGAGAATCAGCCTAACCTATTAAAAGTAAGTGTGGAATATATATATACCTATGCATACACACACACACACACACACACACACACACACACACACACACACACACACACACATACAGACACACACCTTGATTGTCAATAAGCCAGAAAACTGCATTTATTAATATCATGACAATGAATGTGACATTAAAATATCAATTATAATAGACACTGAGGGTTTTTTTGTTTTGTTTTATTTTATTTTATTATTATTATTGTTATTTTTTTTTTTTTTTTTTTTTTTTTGGTTTTTCAAGACAGGGTTTCTCTGTGTAGCCCAGGCTGTCCTGGAACTCACACAGTAGACCAGGCTGACCTCGAACTCAGAAATCTGCCTGCCTCTGCCTCCCAAGTGCTGGGATTAGACACTGAGGTTTTACATTTGACCTTTATTTGTCTTTTGTGTATAAATAACTCCTCCCTTGGGAAACAGGAGTCAAAACTGATCAGAGACGAAGTGTATCATGTGCTGTTCAGGCCTGATGTTAATAAATGAGAAGCCAATTTGCCCAACTCTTATTTCATAGTGGAAAAGATTTTATTCATGGAAATATATATGACCAAAGATTCAGTTGTGGAGAAATAGAGAAAATTAGGTTATCAAAATCATTTCAACTAACAATATCTTAAGTTGGCATTATAAGGCAAAGGTAGTGGCTCAGAAAGGGCTCTCACTATTTAACTGGAAGATCATTAGCATAACTTAAATCATTATTTTAAATATTTCATAACTTTACAGATAACAGAAAGATTATTATAAGACAGCATATAAAATTAATTGCTAAACTAGAAATCTGTCATGTGATTGGTTGTGATTATGCCAAAACACATTTCATAGCTGCCATTTGAAACTCAAATAAGTTTTGAATAGTGATTATTACCAATAAGTTCCTCAAGATTTTGACGACAGACTAACAAGAGTAAAACAAATACAGAGATATAGAAAATATATTATGCTAGATCCTGATAAGTAAAGGTCCTCTATGTCCAGACAACGCTCTTGAACTCTGCACAAGGTGCAGGACTCCCTTTCCCTGTGAGGACTTCATCTTCTTTGCCTGATCAGGGAAGGCCAAATCCTATATCCTCTATCTGAAGAATGTTATGTGGCCTTGGTAAGATTACAGGCTCTGCTTCCTTTCTCCAGATAAGAACCTATCCAACAAACATTCAGAATTACAGAAGTGCCTCTCCGTGCAAATGAGTCATTATGAGGTACCCTGCAATCTAACCAATGATACATAACTACCCAGGAAAACACTACTTCCTTCGCTAAAACTATATAGCACTTGATTTAAAATGTTGAGCTGCCTCTCTGAAGCTGATCCCGGAAGTCTGTCATTCCCACTATTCTCATGTGCCATCTGAAACCTGTTCTTCCTCTCTGCTCCCTTTGTCTTCACAAGCTTTGGCTAACAGCCCCCACAGAGAAGACAGTAATAACTTATTAATGTATATTTTTCAATTGTATGAATTTTATCATCAATGACAGCTGTATTACTGGGTGGTTTTTCTTTTTTTGAAATTTCAGTGTACGTATGTAATAATATATCTATGTATACCTGTGGGTGTTGGTGCATATGTGGACTAGTGGAAGTAGTAAATTGTCCTCTCTATCACTCTCATGGAATATGAGACTCTAAATATGTTTTTTTCTGCTAGACTGTCATCCAGAAAAAAACAGTGATTCTTCTTTCTTGGGCCATCATGGGATTATAAGTATGCAGTCATGTATTGACTTTTTTTTTTAGTAGGGTATTTTCTTTATTTACATTTTAAATGTTATCTCCTTTCCTCCTTTCCCCTCTGAAAACCCCCTATCCCCTCCAACTTCCCCCTGCTTCCTGGCCCTGGCATTCCCCTACACTGGGGCATAGAGACTTTACAGCACCTAGGGCCTCTCCTCCCATTGATGACTGACTAGGCCATCCTCTGCTACATATGTAGCTGGAACCATGAGTCCCACCATGTGTAATCTTTGGTTGGTAGTTTATTCCCTGGGAGCTCTGGGGATACTGGTTAGTTCATATTGTTGTTCCTCCTATGGGGATACAAACCCCCTCATTTCCTTGGGTCCGTTCTCTAGCTCCTCCATTGGGGACCCTGTGCTCACTCCAATGATTGGCTTCAAGCCTCCACCTCTGAATTTGTCAGGTGCTAGTATTAGGGACTCTCAGGGGACAGCTAAAACATGCTTCTGTCAGCAAGCACTTGTTGGCATCCACAATAGTGTCTGAGTTTGGTTACTGAACATGGGAGGGATTCCCAGGTGGGGCAGTCTCTAGATAGTCATTCCTTCAGTCTCTGCTCCAAATGTTTGGACTTTTAAGTGCTGCTAGTGATCTGAACTCTGTTCCTCAGAATTGTACAGAAATGCTGTTTAGTCAATGCGGCTTTTCTTAGGAAAATTTGTAATGTTTTAAAACAGGTTTAAAAATCAAATGCACTTTACACTATATTCTGAAGTAAAAGTCCTTTTCTGGCTCTTAAGTCTTATCATTCATTCATTCAATAAGCATGTATTTATCCAGTGGCTGCCTTGTGCCATATACTGTTTTAAAACTAGGAGATACAGCATCAAAAACAACAACAACAACAACAACAAAAAACAAAAACAAAAACGTGTTTGTCCTCATGAAATCTGCAACTAAGTGAAAGTGAGAAAACACAATAAAACTAAATAGATAGGCATAGTATTTGTGTGGAAATTCTTTGTTTTTTTTTAATTTTTTATTACTTATTTTATTTATTTACAGTTCAAATGTTATTCCTCTTCCTGAGTTTCCCACACTCTCTTAGTCAGGGTTTCTATTCCTGCACAAACTTCATGACCAAGAAGCAGGTTGGGGAAGAAAGGGTTTATTCAGCTTACACTTCCGTGTTGCTGTTCATCACCTAAGGAAGGAAGGAACGGAACTCAGGCAAATCAGGAAGCAGGAGCTGATGCAGAGGCCATGGAGGGATGTTCCTTTATGGCTTGCTTCCCCTGGCTTGCTCAGCCTGCTCTCTTATAGAACCCAAGACTTCCAGCCCAGAGATGATACCACTCACAAGCTACCCTCCCTGCTTGATCACTAATTGAGAAAATGCCTTACAGCTGGATCTGATGGAGGTACTTCCTCAACTGAAGCTCCCTTCTCTGTGATAACTCCAGCCTGTGTCAAGTTGGCACACAAAACCAGCCAGTACAATTGACCCCTTGTAAACTTGATACACAAATGCATCACTATTAAGCCTCAACTCTTACTTTCTTATTCATCCCCAAGATCTAAATAAGTTTAACATTCCTACAGTTTTTACATATTAAATGTTTAAAATTCAAAGTCTCTTAACTGTGGGATCCACTAAAATACTTTCTTTTTTAAGAGGGAAAAATATCAGGGCAAGGTCACAATCAAATTCAAAAATCAAATTCCAACCATCCAATGTCTGGGATCTAACTCACAATCTTCTGGGCTCTTCTAAGGGCTTAGGCCACTTCTCCAGCTATGCCCTTTGTACCACACATCTTGTCTTTTAGGCTTCAGCTGACTAGCCACTGCTGTTGCTGGTCTTGGTGGCTATCTCATGGTACTGGCATCTGCAAAACACTGTTGTCTTCTGCTGTAACTAGGCTTCACCACGAGCCTCTCATATGCTCTCTTCAAGGTGCCAAGCTTCAACTCTTTTGCATGACCCCTTCAATCCTGAGCCATCATTGCAACTTAGCTGCACTTTCACCAATGGCCTTCTATAGCCTCTCCCAGTGCTAAGCCTCAGCTCCTCTTCATGATCACTTCATGCCTTCAAAACCAGTACCACCCAGATGACTCTTACACATTACCAAGTCCAGCCACAGCACAAGGTACAACCTAGGCTATCTCTGGAACACAGCCTCATTGCTCTCAGAAAACACTTCCCTGAAGATTTTACCCCAATGATGCTGGTCTCCTCTTAATCATCACTAATTCCTTAGCTCCAGCTAACCAGCATCAATATTCCCAGTAATACAAAAGTTTAGCTTTAGTAGTTCTGGTATCTTTTTAATCACAGCATATTCTTCACCCCCAGCTAACCAAAACCACAGAATCTTCACAATCAAATAGCAATGTCCCTGAAGAGTCTTTAATCTTCCCTCTGCAATTTCACAAGCCAGGATTCCATCTTCTGCACTATTCTCAACATTATCTTCCAAGTTCCTACACAACATCCCACAGAGCTCTTAACACTGAATGGATATTCTAGCCCAAAGTTCTAAAGTCCTTCCACAGTCCTCCCCAAAACATGGTAAGGTTGTCACAGGAATACCCCACTATGCTGGTAACAATTTGTCTTAGTCAGTGTTTCTATTCCTGCTCAAACATCATGACTAAGAAACAAGTTGGGGAGGAAAGTTTATTCAGCTTACTTCCACACTGCTGTTCATCACCTAAGGAAGTCAGGACTGGAACTGAAGCAAACCAGTAAGGAACATCCCTCCATGGCCTCTGGATCAGCTCCTGCTTCCTGATCTGCTTGAGTTGCCATCTCTGGATGGCCTTTCCTTCAGTCTCTGTTCCATTCTTTGCCCATGTATTTCCTTTAGACAGGAGCAATTCTTTTGTTAAAATTTTGAGAAGGGTGGGTGGCCTCATCCATCAATCTGGGCCATGCCTAATTTCTGGATATGGTCTCTACAGGTCCTCTCTCCCCTATGTTGAGTATTTCAGCTAATGTCATCCTATTGGGTCCTAGGAGCATCTTGCTTTCCTGGTCTCTGGGGCTTTATGTTGGCTACCACTGTTCTCCATCCTCCATTGCAACACACATCTGTACAATTTCCTGACCCTCTGTATATCTCGCATATTTCCCCCAACACACTTGATCCTGCCACCCTCCTGTTTTTTTTTCTCTCCTACTACATTCTTTCTCTCCAGTCCATCCCACCCTCTACCTCTCATTATTGTTCCCCCTTCTAAGTAGGATTGAAGCACTCACACTTTGGTCTTCCTTCTTCCTGAGCTTCATATGGTCTGTAAGTTGTATCACAGGTATTCTGAGCTCTTTTCCTAATATCCACCTATCAGTGAGTATATGCTATGTGCGTGCTTTTGTGACTGAGTTACCTCACTCAGGGTGATATTTTCTAGTTCTATGCATTTGCCTGGGAATTTTGTGAATTCATTGCTTTTAATAGCTGAGTAGTAATGCATTATGTAAATGTGTCACATTTTTCTGTACCCATTCCTCTGTTGAGGGACATCTGGGTTGTTTCCATCTTCTGGTTATTATAAATCAGGCTGCTATGAACATAATGGAGCATGTTTCCTTGTTATATTTTTGAGCATCTTTTTGGTATATGCCCAGGAGTGGTATAGCTGGGTCCTCAGGTAGTAATATGTCCAATATTTTGAAGAATTGCCAGACTGATTTCCAGAGGGGTTATATCAGCTTGCAATCCCATCAACAATGGAGGAGTGTTCCTCTTTCTCCACATCCTTGCCAGTGTCTGTTGTCACTCTAGTTTTTGATCTTAGCCATTCTGACCAGTGTGAGGTAGAATCTCAATGTTGTTTTTATTTGCATTTCCCTGATGACTAAGGTGCTTCTCTAGCATTGGAGTTTCCTCAGTTGAGAATTCTTTGTTTAGCTTTGTACCCCATTTTTTAATAGGGTTATTTGTTTCTCTGGAGTCTAACTTCTTGAGTTCTTTGTATATATTTTATACTACCCCTCTAACTGATGTAGGGTTATTAAAGACCTTTCTCATTGTGTAGGTTGCTCTTTTGTCCTAATAACAGTGTTGTTTGCCTTTCAGAAGCTTTTCAATTCAATGAGATGCTGTTTGTCAATAGTTGATCTTAGAGCCTGAGCCATTGTTGTTCTGTTCATAAAGTTTTCATGTGTATTGATGTATTCAAGGCTCTTTCTCTTTCTCAATTTCTCTTCTAATAGATTCAGTATATCTGATTTTACATAGAGATTTTTGATCTACTTGGACTTGGGTTGTGTACAAAGATAAGAATGGATCAAATTGCATTCATCCATATGCTGACTATCACTTAAGCCAGTACCACTTGTAAAGCATGCTGTCTTTTTTTCCACTGGCTGGTTTTAGTTTCTTTGTCAAAGATTAAGTTACCATAGGTATGTGGGTTCATTTCTGGGTCTTCAATTCTATTTCATTGATCAACATGCCTGTCTCTAGACTAATAACAAGTGGTTTTTATCACTATTTCTCTGTAGGAAAACTTGAGGTCAGGGATGGTAACCAGAATTTCTTTTATTGTTGAGAATAGTTTTTGCTATCCTGGGTTTTTTGTTTGTTATATAAAAAGACAGATATTATTATTTTGTAGTGTTGTAGATTTGGTTTAACACTTGTATTACATTAATTAGGTTCCTAAATTTGCACAAAAATACTAACGTATGTCTCTGAGGTTCTCTGTTCCCAGTTGGTTTCAACTGGTAATGTTGCTAGCACCCAATGGCTGAGCAGGGAGAGGTGAGACTTTAGGATTTGCCTGCAAGGAGACCTCTAGAGAGGAAGAAGGATAGAGAATTGCCATGCTAGGAAAAGAATAAGATGCAGGCTTGAGAGCGGCAGTAGAGAGCATTCCAATCATGTAAGGGCCACAGAAGAGATATCCCAGCACCTCTCCCCTTTTGGGTCTAGGGTAGAAAAGATGGAATATAGATTTTAGTAGTAATAACTCAGAAGTACTGGAGGGGGTGGATTGGCAATAAGGAATTTTGGAAGTGGCCCAGACATTGAGCTGTTTAAGACATATTAAATATAAGGTTGTGTGTGTGCCTTTCATTTGGGAATCCAGAACATTGTGGAGCATAGTGAGGAACTTGAGCTGCCACCTGTGGGAGGTATTAGAGTAGATTAACTTACTAGTGAAGCATTGTAGTATCGGGAAAACAGAATAAAAGAGATATGTATCACACTAGGGAATTGCAGCAGAAAAAATTTCATGTGCAGAAATGCAAGACAATGAATGATGGCTTAACTGGTAAAGAGACTTGAGAGTCAGATTCAGATAGCTAACTGAGTTCAATCCCCAGAAGCTAAAAAGAGAAACATGGCTACACCAAGTTGTCCTCTGACCTCTACAAGCAAGGTGCACAATGTTATTACATAAACCTCTCAGCACATGCATGGCTACTTGCATGGTTAAACAAACAAGCAAAACAAAACAAACAAACAAACAAAAAAAAAAAACAAGAAATACAGAGGCCTCTTTTGAAGAAAAGGAATGATGGGTAAGACAAAAATTAAGGCAGAGAAGTTCTAATAGGTATAGAGAGACAGATCAGTAGGCATGTTGGAGAGGAGCAGATGGTGTCAAGATAAGCATAGTCCACAATGTCTTACCTTCTTTGTGAGATGAAAAGTACATAAACACTTCCATGCGTGTTTTCCATGTTTATTCTCTTGAGCTCTCCTTTGGAGCAGTTATGTCTGAGCCACTGTTCAGTCAGATCCTTCCTTCCTCTTCACAAAAGACTTCTTAGATTAGGTTTCTCCCTGATACAAAGAGAGAATAGTAGTAAGGATAGCTCACATTTATTATTGTACTGTTTTCAAATTAAATTGTGTTCTCATTTCACATTAACTGTAACATTGTGCTACTATGCACATTTCACAGATGCAGAGACTATGGCAAGAGCAGCTAGCATTTTAATTGTTCATCACATGAAATTACACTATCTCAGCCCAACATTGAGTCTTCCACATATAGCTAATGTGTGATCATCGCTGGATGAGCTCCTTTTTCCTTTCTGCCCATTTCTATTGGAGCACAATTGCAATATAACTAGACTTTAATTATTTTAGCTTATGTATAAGTTAGAGTATCTTCATCCAGACTAGATGGAAATTTTCAAACAAGTGATTTCACCAGAGTTTTGGTGAATTAGTAAGTGTCCCATGTAACCATCACATTAATAACTTATGTATATTAAGTTATTAATCAAAACACAAAAGAAGACTGGCATATGAATGGACATATCTTATGAGATGTTCTGTTTATGTACTCATGGTGCTACTTGATCTCCAAGCAGAAAGCTTATATGACATAATTGATAAGAAAGTACGTAAGCATTCAGATATAAGATTCACTCAATTTAGTTGATTTTCAATACATATCCTCTTTGTGGTATTTATTTTTCTCCTCTGGCTAGTTAAACAGAGAATTCTTTTCTTTGCCACTTAAAGAAATGAATATTAAATACATGGCAACAGACAAAATTGTTCTGTGGTTGAAGGTGATTACAAAGAGATTGATGAATGCTCAAATACAATAGTTTACTGTGCATTCTATATAAGTGTTTTCTGTGTCAGAAACTAAACTCACTATAGTTGTGAATAGTAACAAAAGAGTAAAATGTATCATTGCCAGCAGTTTTGTTTAAGGATTAGTACTATGCCTAATGAAGCAGTTGCTTTTGGAAAGACACAAAATGGAGTTTTTGAAGCTTGTAAACAGTGTATTTGGCATGGCTCTTAATATACTTTTGATGTGTTCTATTATTTAATTAGCATAATTTGAGTCCTCCCTGTGGATCTTATCTTGGCTCCCCTCCTATGGCAAATGGGATGGTGTTATTTCTGTAATGCATAATAGCCATAATTTTACAGAAGCTACTCAACACTACCAATCACCATTTATCTGTGTGAATACAGACCTACTGTGATTGGCAGCACTGCTTAACAGGAGATTCAATCTCACATTTACTGCTACACCAAATCTGAAATTATCAGCAGAATACAAATCCATCCTATTTGTGGGGTAGTGATTTCTTGAATTGATGGTAGCTGCTGAAATATTTATTTAAAAGATATTTGATCAAAATTTCACAGAAGCAAAGACAAGTGATTGCTTTGGTGGCTAGCATGAAATAGTCCTGGCCACCTGGCCATGTGGTCCAATAGAAAGCCTCTGGACTTTCAGGAGCAAACTGCCCATTACCAGCTCTGGATTCCCAGACAACTCCCAACATAAGCTTGTACTCATATAATCATGATTATTGCCTAAAAATGACTGGGTCTATGTAGACCTAAGCTGTGAGATGATGGATGGCCTTCCATAAGGATCAGTCTATAAGAAGCAGCCAGCCCATTATGACACCACCTTAAGGATGCTATTGAACATGGTTATTGATTGGTTAGAGTGACCCAAAGATATTTTGTATTATTTGTGGCTGTTGTAAAGGGAGTTGTTTCCCTACCTTCTTTCTCAGGCTGTTTATCATTTGTATAAAGAAAGGCTACTGATTTATTTGAGTTAATTTTATATCCTGAAGTTGTTTATCAACTGGAGAAGTTCTCAAGTACAATTTCGTGTCCCTTATGTATACTAATATAGCATCTACAAATAGAGATACCATGACTTCCTCTTTGCCAGTTTATATCTTATTGACATCTTTTTGTTGTCTTATTGCTCTAGTTAGCATTTCAAGTACTATGTTAAATAGATATGGGGAGAGTGAGCAGCCTTGTCTTGTCCCTGAATTTAGTGGGATTGCTTCAAGTATCTCTCCATTTAATTTGATATTGGTTATTGGTTTGCAGTAAATTGCTTTTATTATATTTAGATATGGACCTTGAATTCCTGATCTCTCTAATACTTTTTACATGAAGGGGTGTTGTATTTTGTCAAATGACTATTCAGTATTTAAGAAGATGATCATATGATTTTTTTTCTTTCAGTTTGTTTATGTGGTGGATTACATTAATGAATTTTCATAAATTGAACCAAGCTTGCATCCCTGGGATGAAGCCTACTTGATCGTAGTGAATGATGGTTTTGGTGTATTCTGGGACTTGGTTTGTGAAAATTTTGAGTATTTTTGCATTAATATTCATAAGCAAAATTGGTCTGCAGTTCTCTTTTTTGATTGAGTCCTTGTGTGGTTTGGGTATCAGAGTAATTGTGGCTTCCTAGAATGAATTGGGTAGTGTTCATTCTGTTTCTATTCTATGGAATAGTTTAAGGAGTATTGGTATAGCTCTTCTTTGAAGGTCCTGTAGACCTACACTAAAGCAATCTGACCCTGGGCTTTTTTTGGTTGGGAGGATTTTAATGACTTCTATTTCCTTAGGGGATATGGGCTTCTTTAGAAAGTTTACCTGCTCTTGATTTAACTTTGGTACATGGTATCTGTCTATAAAATCATCTTTTTCATCTAGATTTTCCAGTTTTGTTGAGTATAGGTTTTTGTAGTAGGACCTAATAATATTTTGAATTTCCTCTTCTTGGCAGAAATTTTTGTTTGGCTTTAGACTTCTCATAAATATTTTCTTTTTCCTAATAGAAGAAAGAGGAAAATTTTCACAGAGATAGTGATCTTTAAATAAAACTTTTTCAGTCTTATTTTTATAGGATCATTTCAGAGAAGGTAGATTCATAGATATGAGAAAATATGCCGTACACCCAGGGAAGAATGTGCAGAAACAGTGGAAGGACATAATCTAGAGCATTCTCCTTCTATATGATACAGCTTTATTCTTTGAGCATTGTTAAAACCTTTAGAGCAAACTCATGGTGACATTTTCTAAAGATACAATGCAACTTTTACCAATATTTTTCTTGGAAGGATACAAAGTGATAAGAAAAATTTTTTTTTACCTAAAATCTAATATAATTAAGTTAAGAAAGTTTCATAAATGTGACCTTGTATTTGAGTAATTTTACTCATACTAATAATTTTTTATAAATGTATTTATATAAGATTTAAAGAATTAAATACTCATCTTCAAATATATTGATTTTTTATACAGTACTTTGAGGATATTATTGATACCCACTATCAGCTAGAAAAGGACACAAATTATAAGTCACTAAACCAAAAGTTCAAGTTATTGAAATCTTATCAAAATTAACAAATATCAAGTAGATGTATGTAAATTACTTTTATGATACTTGAATCTAATATATTCTAGTGTCAAAAGGAGTTTAAAATTAAGTAAATTTTAAATAAATTCCATACGAACAAATCATCATTTCTATTGTGTAAATGTGATTAAGAAAACACTAATTAGAGAGTCCTGTTTTAGTTTCCTTCATAATTAAGAATAACCTTTGTTAAAAAAATTTGAGTTACAGTAGTAGAGTTAAGCATTTGTTCTGGTTTTGCTCTTACTCTACTGGCTGTGGCTTTGAATTTCCTCATGTTCAAATCTGATACATACCTAAAGCTCGGTATTATGTGTAACCATCTCTGAATCCAGTAGCCAAACTAGAACAAAAAGCTAAGTAGCTACCTCAGGTGGTATAAAGGCTCCAGGTAAGGGTAATCAACACTCCAAAATCTCAGTTTCACTTCTTTCCAGGATTTTCTTCCTTCAGAATGAACAGGTGAAACTACTGATTTTTTTCTAGATACTACATATTTCTGTTTTACAAATGAATACTGCTAGACAGAAACAAGAAAACATGTTGAACGTTAGGTAGAGGACTCTCACTGGGTACCTGCCTGTAACTTGCTTCAGCAGGGATGTTTGAGTTTGTCATTTGCCACAGTCTGAATCTGTTCTTAAGATTATGATTGTATTGTGGGATGGAGGCTTTAGGACCTGTCAGGGTCCTGAATCCACAGCTCTTGAATTCCACATTTTGTTGGAATTGTATTAGTAATTGTAAATAAGGTTCGAAGAACAAGAGTTTCTTTCTTTTTATTTTTTTGATTTTTTGTTTTGTTTTGCTTTGCTTTAATCCCACCTCTGCCTAGTGATAAAATATGAATAAAGTTGATCCAGGGAGCCCTTGCCAGATTCAAAAACCTCTGTATTTTCATTTTTACTTATGTTTTACATTTTACTTTTACTACTCTTCATATATACAACCTCAGTGTTGTGTAATTTTTTTCTGGCACATATGTGATATTATGCAAAAGCAAAATATTACTTAAATACAATCCATGGTCCACTAAAACATTTGTCTTAATTTCAAATGTGGTGCAGTAAAATTCCTGCTCCTGAATCAAAAAGTGAGTATCATATGATATACATTTAACATTTCAATGAGTCTTTTATTTTTATAGTTGACAAAGCTTCCCAAAATTACATAAAAAATCCTCCCATTCCTTAATTTTCACATAGTATTAGCAATAACAGTACATCTTATTATAAGAACAGTATGCTAAAGTGTAATCTATAAACATATGTACAGATTCATTGTATTACTCCTGGACTATCACTTGCAGCTTACACATGATGTATCTTCATATATAAAGTTACTTTGTAAAGTTAAATCTTCCTTATATTTGATGTCATAGTTTAATTATCTTTTTAAATTTCAGAAACATTACTATGTTCTAGAAGCAGATATCAATGTAAATCTTAAGGAAATGTGTTGACCTAGGGCCTGAGAATTAAAAACCAAAAATAATTGTTCTTCAAGAATGAAGTCAGAAAAAAAAATGAATGAAGTCAGTAAGTTAAAAAGTATCAGCTTAGTTTTCTTTCAGATGTATAACTTAGTATTATCTCTCTTGTCAGCATACCTAAGGTCTTCCCTGTTCATAGCTTATGATACTCAGGTGCCATAGTTTTGCGTAACTTTGCATTGTGAAAAAAGTTCTACCAGCTTTTCTCAATTCAATTTTTTTTATTTCCAACAAAGTGTGGAAAATTAAGCCAAGTGAGTACTTTGTAACTTTATAATTTTCATTGCATTCTGTATTTGTCATTCAGTAGCTCTTCCCAGGTGTGACTCCAATAAAAGTTCTTTTATTGGGATACTGAAAAAAAAATGCCCAAAATTATGTAATAATCTTGTTTCAAAATATCTTTTGTTTTGTGGTTCTGCATTTTTCAGTACTGATGGGGTATGAGAATGGCCACTTGGGCACAGATCACTAGACTGTATTTACCCTTCACCACCGCTGTCAAGTGCTGTGCTCCAGCAAAGCATCTCTTAGCGTATGAGAAAACACAGTGTAATATGTGGGAGGCTGAAGCTGGGAGGATGGGGAACTCTGGATTAAGCTCATTGACAATTGTCCTTGTCTCATCAGTGGTTGTCTGGGAACACAGGGTCCTTCTGTAGTAGGCTTAGATGGCACAGCTCTGTAGACTAAGGCCTTCTCCATGTGTTGCATGGCAGTTCTTAATGAATGAGACAGTTTTTAATTCTAAACTGTTGATTGATTGTTCGATGTGGAAAATGTGTACATACCAACCCCTCAAGGTGGACCAGAGATTAAATACCTTTTGCAGGAAGGAATATCTGAGAGGGGATGCTTGTTGGCTAAACTCTCAAGGCCTCTATATGACTCATTATCATGGAGGTCACTGTTCTGATCTGGCTATAGTACACTTTTTTTTTTGTATAAATAAATGTTTTAATGAGTCACTTTCTTATGTAGGGGGTGTGGTCACATGTCAAGGACCTGGCCAGAGCAGGTGAAGTTCCTACCATCTTCTCAGAGGTTCCTGGGATTCCAACTTACTCAACCTTACCAAGTTTCCTGGTATAGTCCACTGTCCCATAGACTTTAAATGCAATCTTTTACATAATGATTAGAACAGTAGACATTTGGCCATCCAATGCCAACAATTTCTACACACAAAAGCATATCAACATGCTCATTCTGACATTGCATAAGGAAAACTGAGTAAGTTAACATTTAAAATGCAAAGTATATGTTTTCTATTATTTTGCTGAAATACACAGGCATTTAAGACAAATAAATTGATTGTATAATTTATTAAAAGGTAGAATTACTAAAACAATACTGAAATTGATTTTTATATTATTAGGTATGGAAATAAAATTTTAACAATCAAAACAGTCTTGTAAATTACTCTCCTACTTTTAATATCTATTCATCTTTTAGATATCTACCAATCAATAGTTAAAATTAATTTTGTTTTAGTGTATCAAAGTTAAGACTATCATTGCAATCACAAAAAATTTAAACAATATTCCATTAACTGATTTTCATAGGAAAACATCAACATTTAATTCCAAAGAAAGATAGTATTCTATACAGGATAAAGTTGTAAATTCACCATAATAAACAAGACATAGTAGTTCCATTGTGGTAAAGGTAGTTTTCTAGCTGTAGTGTGGGATTATTCATGAGGGGGTAAATACTGAGGCACATTTTGATGTAACTGCACATGGATTATGGAAAGCATGAATATATTAGGATCTGCTGGGAGAAAACAAAATATCAAAAAAGTACTTAACAGCCAACTCGGGCAGTCTTTTAGCTTCTGCAAACCAAAATCAAACAAAACTTCTTGACATCTCTGGAGTGGGACAGCCTTATGATAGGGACATTGAGTAGAAAGGGCTTTACTCCCTTGTTTCTTTTATTATTATTATTACTGTTTGAGACATATTCTCAGAAAGTAGCACAAGATGATGTGGAACTCATAAAAAACTCACAACCCCTCCCACACACACACACTGCTTAGATTAAGATAGTATTTCTTCTGAATCAGCCTGCAATTATAGATGTAAATCACAATATCAAATAAAGAACTATATAAACTCAAGGACGATTAATAGACCACAAAAAATAAAGATCAAAGCAAGGAAGAAATTATAGTATATATCTGAAATAATATCTAAAATAGTAAGATTATGATTCATCTGCAAAGGCTTAGTAACTTCAGCAGCTGTCCTTAGTTTTTATAAGTCATCAGAGTTTATTATTAATATAAACCATTAAAATTTAATTTATTCTTAGTAAAAGATATAAGGTTCTCTGAAGAGCTGTATCTGATGAATACAATGGATCCTATTATATTACTACATTTTAAGAATACTCAAGATTCCCTAAAACACCATAACTAACAGTCTTTAAAAGAATACTCTGGGTATGTTCTCAATCTTTGAGTCTGTAAGGAAGTCACAAGTTTCATTAAATTGACCAGAGATATCTTGAATTTTTTTTCTAAAATATTTTGGCTTAAGTATCAGTATTTTGTTCAATAAATGCAAATGGGAATGTTAATGTAATATATTAATTTTATTTGTATTGGCATATTCTCATTCTTATATCTTTTTCATTTAATAAAATATTCCAAAATTTAAAAGTTATTAGAATTTTTACCAGGGCCTTTATCTTCTTTATATCACTTCAATAAGTTCTGGGTAATTCTAATTAAATATATTAAAGATTAATTATGATGGATGTTTTTAATAAATATATAAGAATTTCAATCTCAAGAAAACTTAGCTTGGGTGTAAATAAATAGTATTTGTAAATAAAATCTATTTTACATTTTCTATGCTTTAAAGGCTGGGTATTGGTTTTTATTTGCCAAAAAAACAAAACAAAACAAAACAAACAAACAAACAAAAAAAAAAACAAAGAAACAAAAAACCCAAAGGCTCTCATTTTAAAGGAAATAAGAGTTTATTTTGGAGTCACATTGAGTAATTATGGCCCAGGTACACAGAATTAGGTTAACACAAATTCTGTGTTCCAATTCATGAAGGTTTAGAGTTTTATAGAACAAAGAATGTCATAAATCAAGAATAGTTTTAAATGCTGTGGTGGGTACATCAGAGAGGCAGGTACAGAAAGACAGGGAAAGCTTTTCTAGAAAACCAAGTTGCTATCTTGTGACATTCTTTGCTTTTGGCTTGGTGGTAGCTAGCAGTCTGCTAAGTTAATAAATTACATTTTCTAAAATCTATTAGTCACAAGATAGTATTTCTGATAGAGAGGTGGGCAAGTAATAGATGTTCAGGAGAGGCAGAACTAACTAGCTCAAGATGTCGTGATTAACTGTTGGACTACCAACATTCCAATCTCTACACCATATTATTGCAGTTCCAGTCAATCAGTCTCTGTAGATGCAGCTTCTTTCCAGTTCTTGTTCACATGCCTTACTCTGTGTTACTTGGAAAATCCAAAGTATCATTTACAACTTCCTCCACTCCCTGTTTAATGCAACTATCAGAGCCGCAGAAGGTCCTCAAGTAAAAATGGCATAGAACTTTTTTTTTGAACATTTATTGTAGAATACATGTGAATCCACAAGTTGATGGAATGAGATGAAGCAAAATAGAAATATTGAAGTACCACAGAAATGCAGGATGAGGGCATGAGGACCTCTGAGCAGCAAGACTAGATTACTACATTTCATCAATGGTCTTTCAGAACAGAATGAACCAAATAAAACAAGTACATCTTTTACTTCAATATATGAAGGGATTGTTCACTGTGTAGTTGACATTAAACTAGTATATATTTCATAATGTATTAAACGTGTGGGTTAATTATACTGTTCTTTCAGAGGATTTTTTCCTGAATACTATAATTGATGATAAATGTTGTACTTGTATAAGTTTTCACTAGAACAAGGTGGAGCTATGTCACCATAAGCACTTGTAAATATATGTATATTCAATTTAAACATATATTCCAAACTAAAGGCACTTGAAGCTTATTTGAACTATGTCCTTGGGGAATAATCAGAAAGTAGCTTAAACAGATCTATGTCTGTACCCTGGCCATTTTCAGAGCTATTTTTCTTTCCTGAGAATGAAACTTAAGCACCACAGATGTTCTTACTGACAACATATTATATTAATTAAAAACACAAGCTCTGAAGTTAAATTGTTTGGGCTTTAATCCCAGATTTCCACTTATCACTCTTCTTGCTTGATCATGTTTCTTTGCCTATTTGATGCCATAATAGATTCTTTGCTTAAAACAAGAATACTTGCATCACAGAGTAGCATTTGCAAATTAAAGTAGGTTGAGAAATATTTTTGCCTTGGCTTGGTAATCTTCTAGATCTATATGCTAATGATAATCTAATTACATATCTAGTATTCAAGTTTATAGTTTAAACAATACTTTTAGAATTTTAACATCATAAATTTAGGGGATAATACAATTATCTAACATTAGAAAACATTAAAAATAAAAT
Organism: Mastomys coucha; assembly: GCF_008632895.1. Lineage (NCBI taxonomy): Eukaryota > Metazoa > Chordata > Mammalia > Rodentia > Muridae > Mastomys > Mastomys coucha. Next base: position 56,579,095 of record NW_022196903.1, read on the forward strand.
TTTAACACAACTGAAATGTCAGTATTATAATCAGATATTTTCTCTAGATTGTTTTTGTGTCAAATTAAAAATATACTTTAATTGTCTGCTTATGAAATGATATGCAGCCTTTTCTTTATAAAAAAAATAAGTCTGTTATATTGAAGATATTTTAAGGAGTTATAGTACTCAGTATTCCCGAAGATAAAGAAAATGTTCCTTAGAGGTAACTTAAATTGGGAATGGTTTCTTCAACGTTCCCTACATAAGAGGAACAAGATGGTATATGTGGTTCATTATTCCTTCAACCTTTAAAATGTTATTGAGTAAAAGACACATTAAACAATGCACAGAACTTGAGATTTTATATACTATTAATTACAGGGAACTGAATTTTCTTTTTACCTCTTGAAATGTGGTTCCTGACACTGCGTCTTCCTTGGACATGGAGAGGTAATTTAATTGTGGAGCACTAGGGTTTATTCTCTGGATACTGCGATTAGCTGTGCATCTCCAAGCAACACAGCCATCATATAGAAGCATTGTGAACAAATGATATACTGAGAATCCAGCCCTGCTGTGTGTTAACCCAGACCTTGAAGCCTGAATACATGGAATATATAAATGCAACCAATTCAAGGTCAAAATGAGTCAGGCACAATTATGCATATTGTTAAATTCAAAAAGAGAAATATATTCCTACTGTAAAATAGAGTTAAAATAAAACTTAGGAAAATCAGAACAAAACTTAGCTATTTCACCTCCACTCTATCTTAGCTGTAAAACAATTCAGTGGGTCATTACAAAGAAAATGCAAAGTTGTTTTACACTGTGTATTGTCCCTCTAGGGCAACTGCACACTTTTATTCCAGGCCATTTCCTCTCACATTTATGCTAATGAGAGAAAATTGCATCCAGGTGACAGGACATTTCTCTCACAGTACCTTGTCTCTGTTCTAGTTACTCCTTTAGTATTGTTTTAGTGACCTTGAGCCAACATGTTTCTCTAGACTTCTCTTTCTCTAATCTAAATAACTACCTAATAAACATAAGTGTTAATTATATAGTGAGTAAATAGATTCACTTCTTTTATGTGTATGTATGCATATAAAAGAAATATGTAAGTATTCATGTGTCTTGCATATGTATCCACAGGTGCATGTGCAAATGTGTGCATGTGGAGGCTAGGCATACCATCCTTAGTCACTCTTCATCACAGTGTTTGATAATGTTCTTGTTCGGCCTAGTGCTCACCCATCCAGGTGAGATCCCTGGAAAAATGGCTCCAGACATCCTCTTGTTTCCATGTCCCTAGTGCTGAGATGGCAGACCCACAATACCCAGATTTTAGGTGGCTTCTGGGAATCTAAACTCAAGTCTTCATTCTTGGGGCACAGCACTTTATCAACTGAACCATCTACTGAGACATGGAGTTCATTGAGGAATTCAGTTTTACATCTGCAGTCATAATCCCAGGATGTTCCATAGTTTTTGGCAAACTTACCTCCTGACTCACCGTTTATCTTATCTTTTCTTATACAAACCCTCACCATCCAGTTACATGCCCCAAAATACTTTTGGCACTGTACATACCCAGAATATTGTATGCTTATACTGTCCATTTCTTGTCTACATCCAATATTCTGATACCTTTAGTACTGCTTTTTCATCAAAGTATATCTAGTACTTCAGTGCTATGATAACCATCTATATATGTATTATGCACTTGAGCAGGTTGCTCCAGGCTTAGACACAAGAATGGAATGCTTTGATCAAAAGCTCTTTTTAATCTTCTGATTTGTGGATAGGTAAAAACAACTTAGATTCTCCAAATTCTCTGTTGAAAGGATTAGAAGATTGTATCAACAAATGCAGAGCATTAGTATTTGTTTTGTGTATATTGAATAATTTATGTACCTTTAAATTCTATGTGGTCCAGTTTTAATACAATTATATTACTTAAAAGCATTCAAAATGTCAACAGAACAACTGTTTATTTTTTTCAATATTGGGTGATATTCAGTTAACAGAACAATTAGTATTTTCACATAAGCTGTATCAAAACAACTGAAGATGTAAAAAGCCATCATCATTTGTAACAAATTTGTTCTTTGCACCAACAAGAACCCGGTTTATATTTCCGTACTAATTTACAACCCTATGCTGTATCTAATGAAGTTAGCAAGTATTGAAAATACCGCCAGCACAGGGCTATCTAGCAATGCAAATTGTAATTTTGTTAACTTCACAAAAACAGTCACTACAGTTAAAAATAACTCTTCCACTTCCTTATGTTTAGCTGGTTTGTTTTTGTTTTTTTCAGTTTTTCTGTCTTTTTTTTTTTTCTAAGAAGAAGTGAGTTGTGTTCTAGGGCTTAAAGACCAGGAATATTAGTTCTAGGACGAACTCATTTATCATGTTCAATTTCACCATCTTTCTCTGCCTCATCCTCTTCCTCTTGGTCTTTCTTCTTAGTTAATAGAGCTTAGTCCTACTTCCTCTTGACCTTTTCAGCCTTGGCCACTCCCCTTTTGCTGCATCAGCTTTTCCCTTTAGCTCTGTTGGCAGTAACATCTTTTTACCCCTCTTGAGCTCAGCAGCCTTCCTTTCCTATCATTGCTTTTCATCTGCAACAGGGTTTTCCACACATTCTCTAATTTCTTTGCAGCAGCATTTTGTATGAGCTGTTAAGTTCTCTTTTACTGTGAGGGTGATTCTCAGAACAGATCAAGAAGAAGATGGCAGACCACTGGGTGCAATGGCATCAGCTGAGATCTTTCCCTTCTGAGAGGAGATAAGGGTTTCATTTTTTTCATAACTCTCTTTCTTTGCTATATGTTCATGTTTTTCCTTTGTCTTTAGCAGATACAATTCCGTAGCTTAGTTCTAGGAACACTGAGCTCAGTGGAAAGCATCCTGGTGCCTATTGAGCCCTACCAGGCAAGTTTGTACAAAGATTCATATGACATTCCCTTCCTAGGATTTTTAGGTTCTCCTTTGTTCATGTTGAGTTGGTTTCTTCAGCAATGCAGAGAAGTCCAGTACCACTTTTGCTCTTAGTTGTCTCAGCACTGTCTCAATAGAGCTTAGTGTATATAATCTTATTTTCATTATAAAGCAACCAACTTTATATTTAGAATGGCTTTAGGTCCCATGAGAAGTTGAAATACAAGCATAAGGATTTTCTCTTTGTGCCTATCTTTCTTTTGTGCCTAGGGAGGGTTATTGGCCTGTAGTTTCTGTTACCACAGGAGTATATGGTTATGATCTCTGACCATATGAGGAAACACAAAGAATATCTCTCTCCTATGCCTCTCAAAGACATAACTTGTTATTCATTATTGTCATATACTTATTTGCTCGCTCTCTCTCACACAAACACACACACACAGAGAGATAGAAAGAGAGAGAGAGAGAGAGAGAGAGAGAGAGAGAGAGAGAGAGAGAGAGAGCTTCACAAATTCATTTAATGCTGCTTGCACAATAAATACTTAGGACTGACTTGAAAAGTCTATCAGGAAATTTCTCTTTGGAGCAATCACATCAACAATAGATTAAGGGGGCCCTCTATCCCTTAATCACTTACTGTTAATTGTTTCCTTGATCTGATTCACCCTGATTAACATAAAATTAAGTCTCAAGTTAGTTTTAATTAATAGTTCCATAAATGCTACCTGCACTGAATAATAAGTTTATGATATATATCTGTCACTTTATTCATTGTTTTATGAAGAGATTTTGTGAACCATTTACTCTTACCTGTAGCCTATTTTTTCTTTTCTCTTTGTTTCCTGAGTTGTTCTTTGTATATTCTAGATATTAATTCTCTCTCTCTCTCTCTCTCTCTCTCTCTCTCTCTCTCTCTCTCTCTCTTTCTCTCTCTCTCACACACACACATACACACACACACACACACACACACACACACACACACACATGCCTTTTAGAGAGATTCAAGAGACTTAAATAAAGGTCCTCATACCTGTTGTAACAAGTGCTTTTGTTTTGTTTCCTTTTTTTAATTTTAATTTTAATTTATTCTTTAATCATTTTTTACAGTCCTGATTTATCCCCCTCCTGGTCCACCCTTTGACTATTCCACATCTCACACCTCCTACCCCTCTCTCCAAGAGGATGTCCCCACTCCACTCCCACCCTACCAGTCCTCTCTACTCCCTGGGGCCCCAAGTCTCTAGAGGGTTAAGTGCATCTTCTCTGACTGAGTCCAGACACATCAATCCTGTGCTGTATATGTGTTGGGGGCCTCATATCAGTTGATGTATGCTGCCTGGTTGGAGGCTCAGTGACTGAGAGATCCCGGAGGTCCAGTTAAGTTGAGACTGTTGGTTTTTCTATTGGGTCGCCCTTCTCCTCACTCATAAGAGCTTCTCAACTTGAGCCACGACTCAAGACCCAGGTCTTTTATAACTTGGTATAAACAAGAAGATGCAGCACACTACATGCACATTCTATCTTGGGATAGGTACTAAACTTTAAAGATCTGCTTTGGACAAAATTATTTGTTGAATACTGGTAATCTAGATGTGTATCTACATTTGTTAAATAGTTTTAAAACAATAAACATTGAAATTCCCTCTCTTCACATTCTTTAGGACTAGAGGTTGCTATGTAAAGTAGAACAAAGCAGTTAGCAAAACTATCAAATTCACCTCATTCTCTCTGGATGCTAGCTAAATCCCACAAGGTTTACAACTCAAAAAGATGGCTTCCATATTCATATAACAGCTCCTGAGTTACCTAACAAATTTTCAAAGTAGTTTATTTCCCTTTCAAAGAGCATGAAAGACATGATGAAGATTCCTCAATTAATATGTCTTCATTGGTTTGGGAGACTTTACCTCTTAACTTCACTATTTATTGCCATGAATATTTAAAATATTCACATATTAACACAAAACATGAAAAAAATGAAAAATTAATGTGATTACATAATATTATCTAGGTGTATATTAACAGTACGGTCACCAGTAACATAGCTAAGCATCAAATGTTTGCTATGAGTCAGCTGCTATAATGCTTTTGAATTCCTATATACCGGCTAGAAGCAGGTACTAATATTTTCTTTTGGAAATGACAAATCTTAAGGCCAAAAAACTTCATTCACCCACGACTTCCTCATTTGCTAGCCAGTCCTCACTTACTGAATGTGAATCTCTCTCATTATTGTTACTAGTATTATTTCTTGTTTCTTTTTTTTTTGTAGTAAAATGAGAATTTAAAACATTTTTCTTCTCTGAATTCAAGTGTTCCCAACAGAAGCATAAATGGTAGTTTAGTAAACATTTGAATAGTGCAAGATCTGTTTTGTTCTATATGGTTTTGAACTGTTTTCAAATTACAGTCATTGGCAATGTTTTGAACCATAAAGAGATCTTGCTACAGTCTGTACCTCCCAGTTACCTGACATTGAATAATTTGCTACATTTTGAATTTCAGCATGTCATTGAAACTTGTAGAAATAAATTTTATATTTTAATGACTGTCCTTGAGAAACTTGTATAAGAAAAAATTTTCCATTTTGATGATTATATACACTACAGTATGCTATAAGAAAATAATCAGAAACAATAAATCAATTTTATAATTGAAATTATATTTAAATGAAGATGATATTGTTTATAGTTTATTTGAGGCTTGATAAAGTACAGGTCTGTAGACTTACACCTTCCATGTTCTTTTAATAATTATTTTAAAAAGATATCACAAATATTCCTGGGTATAAAGTATTTTTGTTTTAATCTTAGAATCTGATAAGGGCGAATATAGTGAAAAGCATTTGATACATATGTATTGATGTTTATATATACTACATTTTCATTATACATACATATGTTGATGAACAACTATTTTGATTGCAATGTTTGCCAATCTGTCATAAGGTATTTTGCTGTCAGTGGTGGATAAACAGGTAATATACATTCAATACTGAAAGAGATCCCTTACCATGAAGGTTCATAGCTTCATTTTGAATGAGTATTCTAACTATATATAAGTTCATTTTGTTGCATAGATACTGGGGCTGGTTATGTTTGTAACATTTTATATGCATGAGTTTTGATAATAAATTTTATAAAATATTTATAAATTATCATAGTGGTTTTAAGTCAATTGAGGTTATGAAAGCAGCTCTTAAATGGTTCTGATTGGACAAGTTTTGAATTTTTGAACAATCTGTCCAAGTATCTATGTGAGTGTCACAAATGGACAATGCAAAACACCAGAAAAAATGCAGGTTTAAAGTACAAAGAGGCCCTTCAGAAGTGGCTATTATTGAACAAGTGACAATACTGAATTTTGTCAAACTATAAGGAGAGCAAGTCACTGTCACATTGCTGGTGATATTTTAACAGTTTAGGAAAAACATATGAGAGTTTATTTGAGAGTTGCATACAAAAATCCCACACAGCTCATTATTTTCACCCTATCTGCCTTGAAAATTGAAGACAGGTTTGCATAGGTATTTTGTAAAACACTCACAGCAAAGGCTACCATGATAATGAAGACATGGATATAATCCACATCTCTGAACCTATAAATATAAAAGAAGAATGTGATGGATCTATGAATGCTGTTTAGTAATCAAAAAGGACAAACAGATGTACCTCAGAAACATTGCAGAAACAACAATACAAAATATCAATAGACGAGATGCATTGATGCAGAGACAGGAAGCAGATCAGTAGTTACCTGGAAGACAAGTGGTTCTGTGCATGTTCAAAAAACATACATACAAAATAGAGCATTTTGAAGCAAACTAACCTCTAGAATATGTTATACTGGAAAATGTACTTGGATCTGCTGAAAGAACAAGTGCTCTAGACACTGAGCCTTCTCTCCTTCTCCATATAATGCTTAAAATCATCCATAACTCCAGGCCTACTGAATCCAACATCATTTTCAGATATCCTCAGGCACTAGGAATGCATGGGGTTTATATACATACATGTAGGCAAAGAATTCATTCACGCAGGAAAAAAATAACAAAGTTTGTGAAAGTATTTTGTTATGATGAACAGCAAATATTTGAATTGTTTCAATGCACAAATCTTATGAGACTTCATGAGCATATGAATCTAAGGTGCTAGGAATAAGTCCTCTGTAAGTTACAAATGATTAGATGTTATTTTAATCTAATAACATATGCAGCCATGCCAATTCATTTTCTAAACATTTGAAACTAATATTAACTATCAGAAGCATTGCTGAATGATTTTTATGTGACATGTTACTAATTTTCCTCACCAAAAATGCTGTGAAATAGCTACCATGAACATTCTTTCAATGGTAATGAGCTAAAACTAAAGTTGTGAATACATGGTAGTCATGTAGACATCATAAAACTATGCCTAGATATCAATCAGTCTAGCTAACAGAGCTACATAGAATAGAATGGTTAACTATTTGTCAGGACTGGCATGTTGGAATGCTTTGATTATTTTTTCCATTGGGAGTTGATTTTCATTACTACAATAAGTAACATATTGAATCAGCATATCGTGTTGAAAATTACAAGTCTAACATTTAGGGTAAACTGAATATCAAGTAGATGAGCAAAATTTTGCCAATAAGCACACACTGAAGCTGCAAACTGTGAAAGTGGATGTAAAATCTTATGTATCTTTCCTTTTTTTGTTGTTGGGGTTATAATTGTTTTTTTTTTTTTTTTTTTTT
>NW_022196903.1:56586805-56588035 GCF_008632895.1 Mastomys coucha
ATCCGCCTGCCTCTGCCTCCCAAGTGCTGGGATTAAAGGCGTGCGCCACCACCGCCCGGCTAATTGTTTGTTTTTTATTAATCATTCTATTCATTTATATCACAAATGATATTCCACTTCCAGTTACCCCTCCACAATCTTCCCATCCCACCATCTTTCCTCTCTTCCTTCCACTTTGCCTCTATGAGGGTAATTCCCCACCCAGCCACCCATTCCCATCCCCACCTCATCCATCTATGCTGGGGCATCAAACCTCTACAGGACCAAGGGCTTCCCCTCCAATTGATGTCAGACAAGGCCATCCTCTGCTAATATTTATTTGGAGCCCTGGAGCCTTGCCTATACTCTCCTTAGTTGGTGGTCTAGCATTTGAGTGTGCTGGGTGGTCCTGCCAGCCAACATTGTTGTAATCCCCTCTGCTCTTCTGGTCCTTCCTACAACTCGCCCACATGGGTTCCTAAGCTTAGTCTGATTATTGGAACCAAGCATCACCATCTGCAATTGGTCAATCAGGTGCGGGCAGAACTTCCCAAGGAACAACCATACCAGGTTCCTGTCAGCAAGCACCTCTTGCAAACAGCAACAGTGTCAGAGTTTGGTGTCTGCAGACAGGATGAATCCCCAGTGGGGCGTTCCCCAGATGGCCCTTCAATCTCTGCTCTATTTCTTTCTCCTTGTCTTTCCTTTGGTTAGGGGCATTTCTGGGTTAAAAACTTTGAGATGGGTGGCTGGCACCATCCTTGGACTGGGGACTGTGCATATCTACTGGAGAATCTCCCATTCGCTGATCATTTCAGCTAAAGTCAACCCCGTTGATGTTGGGAAAAGTGGTTTTCATACAAACATAAATTCAATGTTTGTCTTTGAAGTATCAGAATTAGTGTAAAAAGATGATGAAAAAATGATATAATGATGATTCAGAAGAGGACTAAGCTCAATATTTATAGTATTTAAAAAAGAAACAACAAACATCCTACATCAGGAATATGCTTTCTTTGAAAGACAAACATTATGTAAATGTTATAGAATAATATTGACAATTGTCCAAATTCTCCAGTCTTCTTGGAATATAAAAGCCATTTTCATTCATTTTATGAATTAAATTTAAATACACTGAATGTTGGATTATAAATTTATAGAGTTATGCTGAATCTTTTTTTTATTTAGATATTTTCTTTATTTACATGTAAATTTCTCCTTCCCCAGTTTCCCCTCCAAAAAACAAAGAAA
>NW_022196903.1:56588618-56593446 GCF_008632895.1 Mastomys coucha
TGTGTAGATGTACCACAATTTCTGTATCCACTCCTCTGTTGAGGGACATCTGGGTTGTTTCAGGTTCTAGCTATTATAAATAAGGCTGCTATGAACATGGCAGAATGGCTAGGATAAAAAGCTCAGGTGACAGCAGATGCTGGAGAGGTTGTGGAGAAAGAGGAGCATTACTGCATTGCTGGTGGGATTGCAAACTAGTACAACCACTCTGGAAATCAGTTTGGCGGTTCCTCCGGAAATTGGACATAGTTCTACTGGAGGACCCAGCTATACCACTCCTGGGCATATACCCAAAAGATACTGCAACATGTAAGAAGGACACATGCTCCACCGTGTTCATAGAATTATGCTGAATCTTTCAGAAGGACGTGAAACACATCTTTAAGAAATAGGAGATAACATCATAACAGTAAATCTGTAAGGCACAGTGCTACCATCATTCTCATGAGGAAGGCACATTATTAATACTTAGAAATCAGAATATGCTTTTCAAAGTCACAATAATTAGGGATATAGAGTGGTTAGGTGGTTGAAAGTGTAAACAGCTCTTGCAGAAGACCAGGTTCACTTTCTAGCACTCTTTCATATAGCTTGTAAGTTCCTGTAACTCCAGCTCCAGGGTATCTGAGACTTCATGAATACACAGTTCTCTTTAACTGTTTAAGGGAGAATCTTCCTTTGGAAACTTCCAACTCTGTTTGTATAATGTTCTTTTGACTTCTACACATATTCTTTCCTTTTTCATGTTGATACTCATTCAAAATACCCCATGTATAGTTCTTCCTTCTCTCTAAAAAATGAACATATATTAATAACATAGTGTATATATGTGTGTATATATAAGCTATATACATGTGTGTATACATATATATATAAGTTATATGTTCTTATATTTCTCAAACATTATAATTTTCCTATGAATTGAAGGTTAGCAGTTACCCCACTATATACAAATCTATCTTTTTTACTGTGTATATATTATTTTCCTTCATTTCCATAATTCAGGCATAGCGCAAATATTTATTACTAATATACTACTATTAATAGTCTTTGTAATACTAATATCATAATAATCTGTGATTTATGATCTTTGATATTACTATCTAATTGTTTATACAAGACTGTGAAACTTAGGTATATGCTTTTCATTTTAAATGTTGTACCATTTGACTTTTCCACCGTCTCCTTTATACTTGGGCTTTCTTATCCTCTGAGACACAACAGTATTTGAATTATACCAACTAGAAATTATGCAGTGCCCTCTGAGCACTGAAGTGAAAGGAAGAATCTCACATCCTGAACTTTCAGTCAAAAACTGTAAGTGATCAGACTGAGTAAGATATACATGTAGAAAGCTGAGATCAGAAAAAAAAAATGAGTGTCTTTTATCAACTAATCAGCCAATATTTTCTAAAGAAACTTTTGTTACTGAAAATAATGTATAAATTAGATGAAAGCAGACTAGCCTTGAGGGGATGTGGTGAATATCTTGGTGGTCTTTATAGAGGATCAACTCAGCCATGGGGCAAGGCTAGTCCTGGTGGCAAGGCTCTGACTCTTACCACTTCCACAAAGGCTGAGACAGAGAAGGAAAACTCGGAGGAAATGTTTACACTGGGAAGAAGGTTGTCCATGAATCATCACCATAATTTAAAAGATGGGAGGCAATGAGAAGTGTATCAAGCGACCTAAAAGGCTAAGCTAATATCACCAAAGTGGCCATGCTGAACAAAAGAGTACATTCAAATGGGGGAGACTATCTTTCATTTTCATAATAAAGAAAAGTTCAAGCTTGAATTCAAAGCTTACAGGATAGTCAAGCTCTGTCAGAGTTAATGCAGCCCATGCTAACTGCTCACTTCAAAAAGTCCTAGAGGCCCTAAGATTCAGTATGAATCTACTCTGCCTGTGTTCTCTAAATGGAGTAACAAAGCAAATATGACAGCCCATCTGTTTAGAACACGGTTTTCTGAATATTTTAAGCCCTGTGTTGACTCATAGTGTTCAGTGAAGATATTTCTCCCAAAATATTACTGCTCATCGACAGTGCCATCCGTCATAGAAAAGCACGATAGAGACACATGAGGAGATGAATGCTCTTCTGATGCTTGCTTATACAACATTCACAGTGCACCATTTCTATGTTCAAGTTCTGTTACCTAACAATACATTTGAAAGGCTAGTTATTTCATGGATATGGATCCCATCAATGGATTCAGTCATGGTAAATTAAAAATCTTCTGGAAAAAAAATTATGTCTGTGCAAGTATTTAAAAACATGGCTTGTGAGGAGAGTTAAAAATCTCAACATCATCTATAGTTTAAGGGTTCAATCCAGATCCCATAGAAATTCAAAGAATCAAAGTCTTCAGTGGAGAAAGCTAGAAAAAATTGTTAAAGAAATCCAGGCTGTAGATGTGATTAAAAGACTATAACTGACAGCTCATGAACATACTTGGTGCATGAGTACTTCCTTTTACTTTCATCATTCTTTTACTTTTTATTAGACAGGGTCTTACTCTGTAGCCTATGAGCATTGCATCATGGCAATCCTCTTGCACTAACCTCCTTCTGGAATTACAGACAGGACCTAGCATACCCAGCAATGAGTTACTTTTTATGGCTGGGTAAAGAAATCAGTTTCTTGAAATGGCATCTATTCCAGATTTAGCTCCTATAAAGTCTTGAAATGGCAGCAGATTCTTTAGAATACCAGATCACTTTATATGGTGAAGCAGCCACAGGGTTTGAGATGACTAACTCTATTTTGAAGGACATTTCATTGGAGTTTAAAATTTTAAGAGCCCTGTCTGAAAAATCATGAAGGAAAGTAAGAGTCAATTGATATAATAAACTCCTTTGTTATCTTCTGTAAGAAATTGCCACAGCAAAATTAATCTTTCAGCTCACATCACCTAGTCTGTCAGCAACAATCAGGCTAAATTAGGACCTTCTATGACTAAATCATTTTTTACATGTGAAGTGATCAGATATTCACTAGAGACTTAAGGGGAAATTTTATTAGGATGTGTAAACTAGCTTTTCCCAGCCATGCTGTTATTATAAAGTTGATGCATTATGGTATAGTGTAAGTATAATTGATTGTTTCAACATAATGTCACTAAGTAGCCTGGATTGCTATATAACCCAAACTGAACTTTAACTCATGATCTTCCTGCTTGTACTTCTCAAGTACTGAATTACTGCATGCATTATCACATTCTGCTTGGTGTTCACTGGTAACAGGAATATGTTAGTTTTCGTTGTGCTATTAAGCTGTTTTCCCTAGTTTGCCAGTAAGATTTCAATATCTCTTAAGTATGCCTATATTTTTTCTTAAATTTTCTATTTCTTTTTGGCTAAATGCTAGATTTTCTTGAGGACATACATAATATATTACTGTGAATTTCCCATCCTTTTAAACAACACAACTTGTAGTCCATGTCAGACACAGATTTTTGTTGAATGAAAGACATAAAACAATGCATGTCTGTTGTCAAAAAAATCAACCACATGCTTTGGTTTTACTACAGTTTATCTCATAAATACTCCTTTCTTCTGTGTGAGTTTGATGTGCAGTGGTTGCTTCTTTTTCCCAATTCAAAAAATGCTTGTTTCTCCACAGTTTGAGTTATTGTGACAGAGTATTACAGCCTGAATAACTTATATAAATTAGAGATTTGGTTTAAGATTCTGGAAGCTATGAAATACAGATAATGGGCTCATCATCTATGAGAATATCCATGCAGTATTGTAACATGTCTAAAGAGTTCATGAATATTGACAGGCAAAGAGAAAAGGAGCCAGTCTCTTTTTATAGCTTCCTCTGTTGTGAATACCATATTATGCGATGATGTAACTCCTTAATCAAATCACCCCTTACATGTCCCATGTATTAATACTTCTAAATTTCAATTAACTTAGACTTGAGTTTATTGTAGACAACTCCACAGCAATCTGTAAAATACTGTCATTTTTAAGGGAGATTTATGTAGGATAAAAAAGAATATCCAGGATAAGCATAATATATATATATACTTCTAGAGTGCACAACAAAGCAAACTACATACAAACCATAATGGCTTTAATGGACAAACCAATTCAAAGTTAGAAAAATAAATTAAATTATGAAATGGTAACATTGCTAGTAATTAAAATATGATAGGTATTATTCTCAAGGCTTCACCATTTCAAAAAAAAAAACAAAATAAAACAAAACAAATAAAACAAGTTCATGTCCCTTGTTAATTGGTCTTCTTGAGTTTCATGTATCTACTTTGGGACACCTATAAATTGAAGCATACTCAGGTATAAAAAGAAAAATTCTGAATCAATCATCTCACTGTTAGTAAATGTGTCATAAATTTTTTCTCTTCATTTTAAAAGAGAGTTATAAGAGAGTACTTTTGTCTTCTTGCTTGTTAGACAGTGTCTTGACTTGTAATATATCCTGGACTAAGAGTCATGACATTCCTCTTGTCTGAAACTCCTAAAGTCTTGTGAATACATGGACTGCCACTAGACTTGAAAGAAAAGCATGTATTAAAGCATGTCTGCTTAGTAAATTTGCATTTGCTCCCTTATTGTATGAACTGTAATGGATAGTAGAGTTTTCAACAAGTCAGGGAAGTGAGAAGTAATATGGATTTTAAGAAATCAGTTCTTGTATTCTTTTTTTTTCTGTTCATTATCTATTTATTTATTTATTTATTTATTTATTTATTTATTTATTTTTACTGGGAGTAAATTATTCCTTTCTTTTCCTTTTTCTTTTATTAGATATTTTCTTTATTTACGTGTCATATTTCCCAGTTTCCCCTCAAAAAAA
>NW_022196903.1:56608833-56615376 GCF_008632895.1 Mastomys coucha
GTGGTTATTAGCCCAGAAGTTCAGAATACATGAAGTACAATCCACAAACCACAAGAAACTCAAGAAAAGGAAGACCAAAATGTGGACACTTCATTCCTTCTTAAAAGGGGGAACAAATAGCCACGGAAGGAACTGCAGAGACTAAGTATGGAGCAGTTCTTTTATTCTTCTGTATGGAATTCATTAGAATTTTTTGTGAAACTGCTTGTTTAGTGTGCTTCTTTTCAAATTACGTCATAACTGCACCCAGCAGAAGTAACTTAAATTATTTTGTATATTAGTTTGCTGATCCGTCACTGTGAGGAAAGCACTAAGGGGAAAGAATTAAAAAGGGCAGATGGTACACCACAATTGGCAAGCAGAAACAGACAAATACTGGTGCTCAGCTCTCAGTTTTGAACTCTAGCTTATTACACAGTGCTATGTACATTTGTGTTGGAGTCCTCCCTGTGTTAATCTTTTCAGGACACACTCTCATAGGCACACTCAAGGGTGTGCCTCACTGGCACTGTATCTCTTAGTCCAATTGAGTTGACATTCAAAACTTAGCATCACACTCATCATATAAAATGCATTTGGAAATATGTTTACTGCAGTTATGGAGGATGAAGTGGCTTCATGTACTTTCATTGCATGAATCTGTGATTACCTTTTATGGACAATACTTAATAAGTTGTTAGGTTGAGTAGTTACCAAAGATAGTTTAGCTAATTCTACTTGCCTGGTCAGGAAATTATGCTTTTAATTCATATAAAGCACTAAGGAAAGGGAATAGATTTGTTATCTCCTTTATTCATTCTCTGATAAATGTACTATACTAGTCATTAATATTGATAGTGTCAGTTGCAGACATTTAATAGAATTCATATTGAAGAATGAACAGTGACATTTATTTATTTTCTGAGTGAGTATTGCATCCTGCCATGAAGCAATTTCATATTTCAGAGGTGTTTATTATCATTAGGGACTCTTTCCATGTATGCAGAATCCTGGAGCTCATGTAGATTATTCAGAAATAAAATGATCAGAGAAGAAAAGGTAGAGGATTTTGTAACTATGGAAATGATGTATTTGAATGCTATTCATAATGTAGATAAGTAACAAACACAGTATCTCTTCATGATAATAGTAATGACAGAGATAAATAAAATAAACTTGAATCCTAAAAAGCATATACTTAAACAGTATGTGTCTACTTAAATATATACAGAGGTAGTGAATATGCCCTTGTGAAATTATCAGTCACTCAGTGTTCTACCAAAATATTTACATTGCACTTATGTACCGTGAGAACTCTATCAATTAAAGTGTTTGTATTATCAGAGAAAATATATTTTCCTTTCAGCATAATAACAAATTGTGGCTCATTTTTTTTTTTGTAAAAGACCCTGTCTTCAATATATAAAAACTTCTAGGTATCCACCAGTTTAGAATCAATACTTGAGGCACATCTTAGACAATGGAATCTCAGCATTAAAAAGAAAGTCAGACTAAGACATGGTTATTTCTCACATGCATATTGCTAGGTAAAAGCCAATCTGAAAGGTAGCATACAATATGATTGCAAAGGTATGGCATTAGAGACTATTTCAACACACACAGATTATTTAGCACAAACAGTAAACTTTATAGTGTAGTAAATAATATATCAATACTGGCCAGGAAGTGGTTCAGGCATGTAGTCCCAACACTTAGGAAGACCACCACTAGTTTCTGCTCTACCTAGATATTCCGGGCCAGCTAGAGTTATTACATGATAAGGCCTTACTCCAAAAAAGAAATCTGTGAAAATAAAAAAAAGTACATTCTGCTTTGCTAATTTGAAACTGCTCCCCACCAAAAAATAAAAAATAAAAAAATCCATGACAAGATAATACAGGAAGACAAACACACTAAAACAAATTCATTTTATAGGTAGTCAAGCATATTGCATACTTGACACAAGATCATGAGGAGCTTCCAAAGACCTTAAGGTGCAGCAGGGTGTTATTAGATAGAGTTGTCTGTAGATTCTCCACTCTGCTGGAAGAGACAGGAGGAGGGGCTTCTGAAGACTGATGTCCAGTCTGTTTTAGCTGTTGTAGAGAATACAAGATGTTTTTCTTCGCTCTTCCTTTCCCTTCAGATCAGAATAAATCCTTGGCATTGTCTAAGACAGCATATTTGGGAATAGGGAATTTTTAATTGTACAATTTCTTCTTCTAAAGTTTCTTGTGATCTTCTTATTGGTGTGAACACATTCAAGACATAGCATATTATCTTCCACTCCTGGTTCTGGAATAACACAGGTTGGTAAGAGGAAGTAAAAATTCATCCTTTGGGGTTGTTTCTAGAACCCACATGTGACCTGAAATTGCAAGTGAACTCAGTCTATCCTATCTGCAGGTCACTGCCTGCCATGGACAACACACCATCTAAATCCAAACGTTTGTGGCAGAAACTCCTCCACAGAAGAGGTGGGAGGACAGTGATTCTCAGCCAGAGGCGGAACAGCTCTCATACCTTTTATCCCCAAGGCTGCAAACAAGGACTCCTGACGTGAAGTTACAATTTTCACTAAAACACTCTCTTGCTTCCTACTTTTGCAACTGATTTGAGGCCTTAGCCCTCTTAAGACTATCTTGTTTTTCTTGGGAACCAGCTTCATTCTGGCCTCAAGAGATATGTTGGGATTATTACATTCTTGTTTAGAATATAAATGTCTGTTAAGTCTCAAATAAACCTCAACTTTCTTGCCACTCATACTCAAGTTATGATAATGACACCACTCCTGAAGAGCATTCCAGGACACATCATTAATAGAAGGCAGGGTGGCTGGCAGAGAAGTCTCTGATATGGTGGTTCTTGATGGTTTGATTTTCTCAGATGTCTGCAGAGGAGGTACTAGTGAGTTTTGGTCTGTGATTGAAGAAGCATTTGATTCTATAGGATGTTCTGTAGTAGGCTCCTCCTCGGTAAAGGGGACCAGTGTTAAAACCGCACTTTCTTCAACAAATCCATCCTCAAATTGGTTCTTGTCGTAAGTCTCCTGGCTGGAGTATGATCTTTTCAGCCAGGCTTTGGAGAAAACAAAGACAGCAGTAGTATGGATGTTGGCAGCTCACTTGTGACTCAAGATTTTTAAGTCTAGGGAAGGCAGTAAAGACGTTTTATTATAGGAAACTAAAGAACAAGAACGAACAAACAAATCAGGTGTTCTTCATTTGGAACTTTGTGAAAATCTGTGTGTTCATGGCTTTGGCTTGTATTCTACAGTGTTTTCTATTTTGCAGAATTATGTCCTATGAAACCACTTATCCATGCTTTATTTAAACCAATATTGTCAAATTTTCACAGTTTGATATTTACTGGATCTTTACTTCTGAGATGTAAACTTTGCATGTTTCTAAAAAGTAATATTACAAAATTCATTTTCATCAATTTACTCTGAATTAAAACCTGTAATTTAAATAAGAGTCATATACAGGGTGAAAAGGTTTTCACTTATTTTTCAATAAAAATTAAATAAGACCATCTTAGAATTGCAAGATCACCTTTACTTATGTCTATATTAAACATGAAATTTTCACTTTCATATTAAGCAAGTTGTAGTATTTGTATGTCATCTGTAATATCTGATATGAACTTTGTAAAAACTATATAATTAACTTCTTTAAAAAGCTCCCTATGAAATATTACATACATCTATCATTCCACATTGTGGAATTTTAGATGAAAATTTCCTACATATACTCACAGGGAGTAAAAATTGTTGGAGGTATGAACTTGGAGGAAGGATGACATGGGGTAGGCTTGCAGGCTGCAGAAATTTGAGCCAGACCCAGTATCCCACTCTTTTCCTGCTGCCTGTTGATCCAAATACAGAACTCTGAGCTATTTCTCCAGTGCAATGTCTGTCTTCATTCCACCATGCTTCCAGCTATGATGATAATGTACTGTAACTCTGAACCCGTAAGCCAGCCCCAATTAAATGCTTTCCTTAATAAGATTTGTTATGGTCATGGTGTCTCTTCATAGCAATAAAACACTGATTAAGGCATTCATTCTAACTTATTCACCTGAAAAACAAGGTATCTATATTAGGTGTATCAGAGAACATATTTATTGAAAATATGCTAGGTAGTTTGTAAGATCCTAAAATACTTTTAAAATTGCCCAATTATTTTATATATACAAGTAAACTAAGACAATAACAGATTTGATATTTCAGGATTTCCTGTACTTGCTTCTTTTCAAAGAATGTACACAGTTTTAAAACATCAAGGCAGTAAATTTAGTTTAATTTTGTATAAGTTAAGCTTTATGATGATGATGATGATGATGATGATATTTTATTATTTAGGATAGCAATGACCCTCCGTCTTGAGGATCTAGCCAAACATTCTACCCTTCAGCTGTATTTGCAGCCTCTTCCTAACTTACCTTCTGTTTTACATAATTTTAGTCAGTGGAGATAAAATGATTAACACACCTATTAGACACCTTTGGTTGTGGGGACTTGTGAGAGCCTCTGGATTGTTTAGCCTACTAGATATCTCTGATCCTGGTTGTGGGAGCTTGATTCAAGCCAACAGGTAGCATAGATCACATGACAGTTGATCATTTCCAGTTCTCAGCATTCTGAATGAAAGACAGAGATTTATATCTTTCCAGTGAAAAAACAACCTTGTGCTTCTCATTCCTGAGTTTTCTGGAGATCTGTGGGCTCAAGGACCTACATGCTATGCTCCCACTGTGTGTGTGTGTGTGTGTGTGTGTGCACTACTGGAAACTGGATGTATGGTGTCACACATGTTCATGTTATCCAACGGCTTTACTGCTGCTCTTTGGATTGCCATCTTTTTTTTTTCCTAGACAGGGTTTCTCTGTGTAACCCTGGCTATCCTGGAACTACTCTGAAGACCAGGCTGTCCTCGAACTCAGAAATCCACCTGCCTCTGCCTCCAAAGTGCTGGGATTAAAGACGTGCGCCACCACTGCCCGGTTTTTTCCTTTTTTTTAACCTGACACAGCAACATGCTAAGTGATAAAATGAGCCTCTAACTTAGAATCTTTTGGCTCAGCATGTCACATTGGTGAGCTCCTATGCATTCATAACACTAAAAGTTCATTTTTTAAAAAAGAAAATTCACACAGAAAAAAAATTGTTCACAGAATTTTTGTCAGTATATGTTCACATTGCTTTTAATTTTCCTGTTATTCTCACAAGACAGTCCATAAGAATTGCACAGTGTGATGGTGACTTTAAACATATTACTACCATTTGGAATTTGACACTTCTTTTGGGTAGTATTTAAGTGAAGGTGTGTTGTGTAAGAAGCATGACGATGGCTGATAATTATGCAGTAAATGTTCCTCATGCAGTTCTTATATAAACTGTTCCCAAGGTCTGGGCACATGGCTCAGTATGTGAAGTGCCTACGCCATAAGCATGAGCTCCTAAATTTAGATCCCCAGAGGCAGTACGAAAAGCCAGGCATGAGAATATGTGCCTGTAATAGCACTGCTGTGGTAGTTCAGGGTGAAGGACAGGTGTATCACTAAAACTCATTTGACACTCAGACAATCCAAATCAATGAGTTTCTTCAAGTTCAGAGAAAAAAACTGTCACAAAACTAAAAATGGAGATCAGTCAGGCGAGAGTCTTGACAGTGACATCAGAAACATGTGTGCCTGCATGCACAGATGTATGTGCACACCCACAGTAGCAAGTACGTACAACACACACAAAACACTACACTCACAGGAAGACAACTAACACAGAACTTAGTGCTCCCATATCAGATGTGTTTGTGGTTCACTGTCCACACCGCCCATCCCTCCTTCACTCTCTCACTCACTTCTAAGCAAATTTCAAGGCATGTTGTGGTGCTTAATCTTGGTTGTCCATTTAATTGCATCTGGCATAAAAACTCAACCCACGGTGCACATCTATGTGGGATTTTTAGTTAACTCAATCACTTGACATAGGAAGACTACCTTAAATCCAGATCTTTTGAGAAGAGAAGATTCACTTTAAAATCCAGATCATTTGATATGAGAACACCTACCATATATCTGGGCCGTACCTCATGGTATAGGCTGACACCAGGACATGGGAGAAAGAAGCTTAGGTCTTTCCTTGATTCACCCTAGGTTTCACTGGAAAGCCCCTTACCTCACAGGTATCACAGCTTATTTTGGGGTTCTGGCATATCCTAAAGAGCAGATAAGACATCAAGCCTTGTGGACTGAGAAACTACTGGATTCTGGATTCTTGGAGACAGCCATTTTTGGGCTAGATAGACTATAGCCTAATAAATTTCCTTTGTATAGAGCAGGGGTTTTTAACCTTCTGATGCTGTGATTCTTTAATATAGTTCATCATATTGTGATGACCACTAATCATAAAATTAATTTTTATTGCTACTGTTGTGAATCATAATGTAAATATCTCGTCTGCAAGATATCTGATATGTGAGCCTTTTAAGAAGTATCCTTTGAAGAAGGAATGAAATGTCTACCTTTTGGTCTTCCTTCTTCTTGAGTTCCTTGTGGAATGTG